>NC_069387.1:117455500-117810500 GCF_027475565.1 Acinonyx jubatus | reverse complement strand
TGTCTTTCACTGCTAACACCTAAGGATTTAGAGGAAGAGGTAGGAAATCAAGGTTTTCTTCTTAGGTCCTAGAGCTTTGGTTATACAACTCTTATTCAATTTCCTCTTTCCTAGCTATGCTTTTCCTCAGCAGTCATGTATGGAAAGCAATATTACTCCAGTCATTTCTCTGTATATGGTTTGAAGTTCAAAGAGTTAACTACAAAGGTTATTTGTGTCCTATTTAGGAATTAATTGTATTTAGAGCTTAGTTTACTTATATTAAAGTTTTAGTTCATTATACCTTTATAAAACAACACAATTAAGAATGTGATTAGTCAGGGGCTCCTGGGTGGCTCAGCCAGTTGAGCGTCCGACTTCGACTCAGGTCATGATCTCACACTCATGTGTTTGAGCCCCATCAGGCTCTGTGCTGACAGCTCAGAGCCTGGAGCCTTGCTTTGGATTCTGTGTCTCCCTCTCTCTCTGCTCCTCCCCCACTCATGCTCTGTCTCTCTGTCTCTCAAAAAATAAATAAAGATAATAATAAAAAAATTTTTTAAGAAAATGTAATTAGTCATTATTATGCAGATTTCAGGGAATTTTTATTTAGGATCAGGAATTATGATATAGGTGCTATTAATGACAATGATTACTTTTATTGAGTTTTTACTATGAGTAAATCACCAAGCTAAGTGCGTTGCCTTATCTCATCCAAGTATTGTAGGAGGTGGCCATACTACAATCACCATTTCACAAAGGCAGAAAATTAGTAATTTCCCAGGTCAACGGTGAACAAGTAGCAGACCTGGGAGTGGAGCTCAGATTTGTCAGGCTCTAAAACCAACATGCTGAACCACCATGAGACACACCAGTGGTTCTCAACTGGGGACAACTTTTCTGTCTCCTCCCAGGGAATATTTGGCAGCTAAGGGGGTTGCTACTGGCATCTAGTGGGTGCAGACCAGGGATACCAGAAAACAGTCTACAGTGCACAAGACAGCCACTCATAGCAAAGAATTATCCAGCTCCAAAAATCAATAGTGCCAAGGTTGAGAAACCCTTATATACCCAAACACTTTTCTAAGTCAACTAACGGGTTATCCTGAAACTTTGTCTTTGTTTACTATGTCTTTGTTTACCATGTAAACTTTGTCAAGGTAAAACCTATCTAAATGTATAGGCTACAGGTAAATTTGAATTCTTTGACTCTGGAAAATAGAGTATGTTCCATTGTGAAATAGCCATCTTTATTGTTTGGCAACAGAAAATATACTTTTAAATATTTATAAACATATGAGTTGCAGTTTAATCAAGTACAAGAACCCAAGTCAAATTTGTATTAAGTTTACATTATAAAACTGTAAAAGACAAAACTGAAAATAGCAGAAAGACAAAGAAGGTATGTGAATTTAGATATTTTAAGATGAAGTTAGGAAAGCTTCCATTGCTATAATTTTTTCAGCTAGAAAATTGTGTTTTCCCCCATTGATTTATATTATTTTCCAAGACTTTCTATACTTAGGTAAATCGTATGATTAGTTCTAAATATTCCAACAAATTTATCAACAGCACATTCTTTGACTTAAAATAAGTTAGTCCAGACCAGAGTTACTGGAACAGAAAATATACAAGGAACTAACAGCATAATGTAAACCCAAACACCTCAGTAAGAACACAGTGCAGCTGGCATATGGCTTTTTTAAAGAAGGAAGCAGAGCATTGATTTACATTCTGGCTTAGTTTTCTTATCTCAAGGTGGACTAGAGGTCCAGTTCATTTCTGGACAAAGTCCTTCCCTACTATTTTACACAACGTCCCCATTCTTTAGTCTACCTTTTATCACAGTTAGTTTTTTTTTTTTCTAACTTCTCCATATCACTAAAGATAACTAGTTTCTTGGTCTGGATGTATCAGTTAGAGATGTAACATTGCAAGCAACAGGCATCAGTAGGATCAAAAAACAAGGCTTCAAAGAGAACAGTAACTAGAGCAACAAGGGATATCTAGGGAACAGACACTGATGGGAAAGTCTCTTAAAAATACTATTGTTGAGATAAGTGAGCTTGAAAAATCTTGCTTCTTTGTGTTCCTAAATTAAAGGAAAATTGAAAAATCTGTTTTGCCTTGGTCAGGCCAAATCTGTACTCTTTGCCAGGTGAGAAAAAGGTACTGAAATTGAGACCCTCACCCATCTCATAGGATAGGGGTAGTTTCTCAGAGAAGAATCATGATGTTGTTTCTAGATGAAGGAGGATTCTAGTCAAGCAAAAATACTAGCTGTCCACTATACTGGCATTTTTTTTTCCTCTCTTGATTATCTTGAAACTTGTAAAAATATATTTCTGCATCTTCCCATTTTCATACTACACTTCTTTTTTTTTTAGAAGGTTTTTTAATGTTTATTTTTGAGAGAGAGAGCATGAGCAGCAGAGGGGCAGAGAGAGAGAAGGACAGACAGAGAATCGAAAGCAGGCTCTACACTGTCAGTGCAAAGCCTGACGTGGGGCTCAAACCCATGAACCATGAGGTCATGACCTGGGCCTACCTCAGACATTCAACTGACTGAGCCACCCAGGCACCCCTCATACTACACTTCTTGATGCTTCTACTAGTCTTTTCCTGTCATGTGCACGCAGTGATCTTTTCCTGTCTTCTCCTTATATTACCCCATGTTCCCTCCTTTTTTCTCACTAGTGGAAACGCCTGGAACCACCTTCTCTGTGGAAATCCAAGGATAGGAATTGGGTATATGTAATACTTATAAAATAAGGGTGAAACTACAGCTGACATTTAATAATTGCCTTTCTAGATATTTGAGAAGGTGTTTTTCACATCATGTTTCATGGTACTTCAAAATTCCATGCTATATGTAGAAGGAATATGTTTAATTTTAACACAAACCCTCACTGTGATATCCATGACTGATTCCAGTATCACAAAGAAATTAGAGAATCAAAGCAGGAAAAATACTGCATCCTAGAGTAATATAGAAGGCACACATCATGAGGGATTGCCGACATTCAAATATTCTGCTGAGATATGATCCTTAATTTCAAAATAACCACTAAAATGAAAAAAACTAAAAGAAGCAATAGTGCACCTGAGACCTTGGCCATGGTACCAAAGTAGAAACGTAAAAAGCTGAGAAAACCTGACACAATGCACTTTTTGCATTAACATCTTATGAAGAGCCAGAAATTGTCATGTATAAAACTAATGTGTGTAAATGCTGTGTATGCATGTATAGAGATGGAAGAGGAAGAGGAAAAGAAAACTAATATGTAGCAATTTTTCAATGTATGATAAAACCGTATTTAACAACCTTGTTTAAGATTTGAAATGATGGGAAAACATATTGTAAAATACCATTTACAAAGAAAGGAATTTCAAAAAGCAGAGATAATGAAACATTTTCTCTATATAAACATCTCATTCTTCCTTGAAATCACAAGCAGCTGCAGTATATTCTGACTAATTACAACTGAATCATAAGGAACACAGCATGATAGGAACCCCAAGTGGTATCAGTATGGTGCAAGTTGATTTTAAACCCTGAAGTTCTATGTAATTCAGCTTTTATTCATACTTGGGTTATCACTTTTAAAAGAATAATACTGGTGTTAATTTGGGTCATTTGCTAATGTGGCTACATGTCTTTAGCACTGTGGAATATTTTAACAAATGGTAAAGCATTATTAATTAAGATGCTGCTTAATAAGAATTTATAGTTTCTATATGCTGGTGTATTTTCCTTGCATTATCAGTAGAAATGGAAAAAATTTTTCATAGAAATTCTTGTGTCCTCAATAGTGAGGGCTATTTTCAGTCACGAATTTAGCAGCAAAGATTTGTTCTTTTAGTATAAAACTGAAGACTTTGTAGGGTCCTTACAGATGAGAAAGCTTACCAAGAAGGTAAATTTACTTATCTAATAAATAGACTAGTAACTAACTTATTTGATCCGTAGTCCTTGCCTTTGCAAATACACCTCTCCTCATTAATCTTATCTCTTAAACTATGAATTTACAAGGATCTCTGAGGCTCATGGACCAGGAAAAATCTAGTCCTGCTCTCCCATATTCATCAAGCTATCACCAAGACTCTAGAACTTCCTATGAGCCCAATCTTGTGTTGAAATGTAGATACAACATGCAGTACAATATGTTACCCTGAACACATATGGTGTCAGACAAAGACAACTAAGTTAAAACCTGGAAAACAATCCAAAGCCCTATATAACTAAGAGGTAAAGTAGGACAGACAGGCTCCAAATGCCACACAGAGCCAGCTAACTCTGAAAAGAAGCGGGGATAATTTCACAAAGAACAACTTCATCCACCTTCAGATTTTTCCTAGAATCCAAAACAAACTAGACTGCAAAACGTGAAGACAATAGAGAATTTTGAAGCTCACTTCATTCTTGTCACTTAAACAGAATCTTCTTTTTCACCTAAACTTCAATAAGGGTCCATCTAAGTACTTTCCAGTCTCTTCAACCTAGAATTAGTTATATTCCAATACCTGTGCTGTTTCAATACACAGTTTTCCGCCAAGATTCTGATAGATTATGGTCATTTAAAAAAAGATACTGAAATGTCATGATAATGTGATATCTTACCTGTACGGTTCTGGCAGGTAGTTAAATTCCAGATACGAAATTTTCAACTAGTCAATTAAACTAATATTTCCTTTTATCCCTGAAACTAATCTGTGATGAAGCCATGTATTTACTAACAAACCATTCATTACCTTTCACCCAGAGGGGAAAAACCATCTGGAACTAGGAAAGTGAACTTTAACTACATAATTTTAAATATACATTTATACAATTAATAAATAATCAATTTAATTATACTACATTATTTTAACAATGAATTAATTGCCTGTATTTTAAAGAGATTCTCAGGACCTATCTGGATCTATCAGCCTTCCTAGGTTTCTATCTAGTTCATTTATACCCTTTGTTTGAATCTCAGCCTAAATCCCTCCAGTGAATAGGTCTCCCAATGACAGTTACTCCCCTCTAGATTTCTTGCTGTTGTTTGCTAGCACTGTGTCCATAAACCATAACAATAGTAGCTAAGGTAGACTCTCCCCTACAAACATGACCACTTACTGCTACCTATTTTTGTAAGTCATTACCAGATGCTCTAGATCCATACATATCTGTCTAATCAGTTTCATCGTCAGCACCAACAGCTAAGACAGCTCCCAGTGCCTTTGTGGCTCTAGAAGCTGAATATAGTGCCACCCTATACCATCTCCATACCATCAGCTGTCTCAGACTAAGTAATTTTTTGTGCCTCTTTTAATAGTCTAGGGATAGAATAATCGTGTCCCACTAACCCCCTACACACTCAAGTCTTCTTTATGTTCAGCCATAGCTCATCCTATATTTGTATGATGTTTTAAACCATATTTGTATTACAAAAATTTTTGAACAGAAAAGCTAAAAAAAAGTAGTACAATGATCATATGCCCACCATCCAACAACCTATATTCAACAGTCAACATTTGCCATATTTGCTTTAGCTATGTAGCTATCATCTATATCTCCCTTGCTGAATCACATGAAACTAAATTTCAGAGGTAATGTTACTCCTAAATATTTCAAAATGCATACAGAAGTGTGGAATTTTCCTACATAAACACAATACTGTGTAGCACATAAGATAATTAGTAATGATTTGTTACTCAACTGATATGTCATCAGTATATCTAATCTACCAGTCTATATAATTTACCCAGTTTCCCCCTCCAAATACCCTTTAAGCTGCTTTTTCAAACCAGGATTCAGTCAAAATTCATATATTTCATTTGGTTGCTACATCACTTTAGTTTCTTTCAGTCTAGAAAAAATCCTCAACATTATTTTTTTTCAATAGTTTTTTAATGTTTCAAGTTTTTACTTAGTTTCATGTGTAGAATTTAGTGATTCATCACTTACATATAATACCCAGTGCTCATCCCAACAAGTGTCCTCCTTAGTACCCATCAACCATCTAGCCCATTCCCCCACCTCCCTTCTAGCAACCCTGTTTGTTCTCTATCTTTAAGCGTCTCTCTTATGGTTTGTCTCTCTCTCTCTCTCTTTTTTATTTTCCCCTATGTTAATCTGTTTTGTTTCTTAAATTCCACATATGAGTGAAATCATATGATATTTGTCTTTCTATGCCTGACCTATTTCACTAAGCATAATAACTCTATCTCCATCCACATCATTACAAATGGCAAAATATCATTATTTTTGATGGCTGAGTAATATCCCAATACACACACACACACACACACACACACACACACACACACCACATCTTCTTTATCCATTCATCTGTTGATGGACATTTGGGCTCTCTCCATAGTTTGGCTATTGTTGATAATGCTACTATAAACAGTGAGGTGCATGTACCTCTTCAAATCAGTATTTTTGTATCCTTTGGGTTAAATAACCTAGCAGTGCAATTGCTGGGTCATAGAGTAGTTCTATTTTTAACTTTCTGAGGAAACTTCATACTGTTTTCCAAAGGGGCTGCACCAGTTTGCATTCCACCAATGGTGTAAGAAGGTTCCCCTGTCTCTGCATTCTGCCAACATCTGTTGTTTCCTGTGTTGTTAATTTTAGCTATTCTGACAGGTGTGAGGTGGTATCTCATTGTAGTTTTGATTTGTATTTCCCTGATGATGAGTGATGTTAAGTATCCTTTCATATGTACATTAGCCATCTGTACGTCTTCTTTGGAAAAATGTCTGTTCATGTCTTCTGCCCATTTCTTAACTGGATTATCTGGTTTTTGTGTACTGAGTTTGTTAAGTTCTTTATAGATTTTTGATACTATTTTTTTTCATGACTTTGACTTAAGTTAATGTTAAGTTCTTAACATTAAAAGTGAACACATGAATGATAAGAAAACAAAACAGCCTTCTTGCTAATACAGAGAAAGTCTGAGTGGTCTGGATACAAGATCAAACACCCACAACATTCCCTTAAGCCAAAGCCTAATCCAGAACAAGACCCCAACTCCCCAATTCTATGAAGGTTGAGAGAGGTGAGGAAGCTGCTGAAGAAAAGTTTGAAGCTCACAGAGAGTTTGGTTTATGAAGTTTAAGAAAAGAAGTTGTCTCCATAATATAAAAGGTGAATAAGCAAGTACTGATATAAAAGTTGCAACAAGTTATCCAGAAGATCTAGCTGACTAATGTAGCTATACTAAACAACAGATTGTCAGTGTTGGTAAAACAACCTTTTATTGGAAGAAGAAGCCATCGAGGACTTTAATAAAAAAGTCAATGCCTGGCTTCAAAGCTTCAAAGGACAGACCGACTCTTCTTAGGGGCTAATGCAGCTGGTGACTTTAAGTAAAAACCAATACTCATCTACCACTATGAAAATCCTAGGATCTTAAGAATTATGCTAAATCTATTTTCCCTGTGCTCTATCGCTGGAATAATAAGGCCAGAATGACAGCATATCTGTTTACAACATGGTTTGCTGAATATTTTAAGCCCACTGTTGAGACCTACTGCTCAAGAAAAAAGATTCCTTTCAAATTATTCTGCTCATTGACAATGCATCTAGTCACTCAAGAGTTCTGACAGAGATGGATGAGATTAATGTTGTTTTCATGCTGCTAACACAGCATCTATTCTGCAGCCCATGGATCAAGAAATAATTTTGACTTTCAAGTCTTATTATTTAAAAATACATTTTGTAAAGCTGTAGCTGCCATATATAGGATTCTTCTGATGGATCTGTACAAAGTAAATTAAAAATCTTCTGCAAAGGATTCACCCTTTAGATGCCTTTAAGAATATGCAAGATTCATGGGAAGAGGTAAAAATAATTGATATCAATAGAAGTTTGAAAGAAGTTGATTCCAACCCTCATGGATGACTTTGAGCGGTTCAAGACTTCAGTGGAGGAAGAAACTGCAGATGTGGTAGAAAAAGCAAGAGAACTAGAATTAGAAGTGGAGCCTGAAGATGTGACAAATTGCTGAAATCTTGTGGTAAAACTTTAGTGGATGAGGAGTTGGCTTTTTATGGATGAGCAAAGAAAATGGTTTCTTGAGATAAAATCTATTCCTGCTGATGATGTAAAGTTTGTTGAAATGACAACAAAAGATTCAGAACATTACATAAACTTAGTTGATAAAGCAGAGGCGAGGTTTGAGAGGATTGACTCCAATTTTGAACAAAGTTCTGCTGTGAGTAAAAAGGTTTTAAGCACCATTGTGTGCTACATAGAAATTGTTCGTGAAAGGAAGAGTTGATCAATGTGGCAAACTTCAGTGTTGTTTTATTTTAAGAAATTACCACAGCCACCCCAACCTTCAGCAACCATCACCCTGGTCAGTCTGCAGCCATCAACATCAAGGCAAAACCTTCCACCAGCAAAAAGATTATGACAGCCAGATGATGGCTAGCATTTTTTAGCAATAGAATATTTAGACATAATGCTATTGCACATTTAATATATCACAGTATCATATAAACATAACTGTTATATACACTGAGAAACCAAAAAATTCATTTGAATCACTTTTTTGCAATATTCACTTTATTGCAGTGGTCTGGGATGAAATCCGCAGTACCTCAGAGATACTGCGGATTTCATCCCAGACCACTGCAATAAAGTGGCCTGTACTGTGTCAAAAGTCACTTGAAATGATTTTTCTCTCTAAGTTATATCACTAATTTAAAATAGAGTTACATGTATTTATTTTATTTTTTCTCTCCAATGTTAGGGTTTAACTTTTCCAGGTTTTAAAATCTTTTATATATTTGATATTTACGTAGTTCAAAATTCAAAAACTGTGAGAAGGAAGATGTACTTAATAAATGCTTGCTTCCTTCCATCTACCCCCTACTTCATTCTTCTCATTCATCTGCTGGAGGTTATTAAAAGTTTTGTTTTTGCAACACAAGAAACACGCTGTTCTGCACCTTTTTTTCCCATTTAACAATATATCCTGGACCTTATTCTATATCAATATAGAGAGATAGTCTTCGTTTCCTTTAATGTCTGCAGTGTACTTCCTTGGGTGTATATGTCATAGTTTATGATAGTTTGTTAGATATTGTTAAATTCTGTTTCCAAGAGGTTATGCTGTTTTGTACTCCCATCAGTAATCTATGTCTCATCGAGTAGTTTCCAGTGTTTTCATATGTGCCAATCTGATAGGTGAGAAATATCTCAGTGTAGTTTTAATTTGCATTTTTCTTATTATGAGTGAGGTTAAGCATCCTTTCAGGTGCTCAAGAGCCACTTGAGTCATTTTATCCACTATCTATGCCTTTCGTTCAATTTTCTATTAGGATTTTGAGATCTTTTTACATATTATAACAGAGTAGTGATTCTCAACTGGAAATGATTTGCCTCCTTCTCTTCCCCCCTCCCCAGGACATTTGGCTGTGTCTGGAAGCATTTTTGGTTGTTACACCTGGGGAATGGGTACTATTGGCATGTAGAAGATGGAGGCCAAAGAGGCTGGTAAACATTCCACAATGCACAGGATGACCCCCACAACAAAGAATTATGTAGCCCAAATGTCAAAAGTGCTAAGGTTGAAAAACACTGGGTTAGATTTTTGTGATATAAATTGCAAATATTTCCTCTTGATGTGTCCTCTGATTTTGCTTCTACTAGCATGTTTTGTCTTTTTTAAGTAGCTCATTTTCTCACTCTTTTCTTATTCATATTTTAATTATAGTTAGAAGACTTCCCCAACTCTCAGGTAATAATAGAATTCATTATTTTCTTCTTGAACATGTGTAATTTTATATTTATGTAAAATTCATCTTTGAATTAACTTTGAGGTAATATGTGAAGTATGATTCAATTGTTTTTGCTTTTTTAAAATGGCTATCAAGCTGTACCAATACGATTTGCTCTAAAGGTCATCCTTTCCTGCAGTGATTTGAGGTGCCAAATTTATCATATACCCAATTTCCATATATATCTGAGTCTATTTCTGGACTTTTCATTTGTTTCATTGTCCTTCTGTCTACTCATGGAGCAATTCCACACTGTTTTAATTATAGAGGCTTTACAACAGAGGGAATATGAAGCAGAGGACTAGTTATACAGATGACGGAAGAGTAGAGAAGCCAAACAGGTGACCTAGAGGCTAGCAAAAGCAGGAAGCCATTAGCAACCCTAGGCTGAGAGACAAAAGGAGTTCAAGGTATTGTCAGAGCCCAGGGACCAACAAAACCAAGGATATAATAATGGAAACGCTGGAAAAGAAACAGTCCTAATGGAGATGCTTCCCAAGGCAGAAAGAGAAGGAAAGAAATATCCCTGGCTTCTCCCTTCCTAAGAGCTTCCCATTGGCTGTTAAATTCTACCCAGAAACCAGCTGATTTGGAATTCTGGGAAAAACAGCCCACAGGGGTCAGCCTCATGTGATACAGAGAACAGAAGAGCAAAGGCAGGTAAGTCCAGGCCCAGAAATATTGGCTTTCTTAGTTCAGAGGCCACTTCTGTGGATATGTGACATATTTTTTTTGTCTGTTTTGTTTTTCTTTTGTGGATTTTTGTGATTATCTTTTGTTAATTTTTTACCTATTTTTATATCAGTATGCCCCTTCTTTTAATCGTTTCTTTTTCCCCATTTATAACTGAACCTTCAAGGAACACCTGAACTATCTAGAGTGCCACCTTCTCCATCAGGAGAGGTACCTGATAGAGACATCTTCCAATCTTGCCACTGTCTAAGTTCCTTTCTACCAACTTTCCAGTATTCAGCACTCGGAGCTACCAGATCTCAGTCTTGTTCTGAATATTTCTCACTTAGAATTGGAATTAGAATTCAAAAATTTTCTAAGGTTCTCCTTAGTGCCTTGGATTGACGAGGGCTGACAGTGTCTGACAATGTTATCTGGCCTTGGCTCCCTGAACCAGTGAGCCCTGGTCCCCATTGCTTGCCTTTGAAGCACTCTGTAACTCTCTATTCTGCACATGAAATCATCAGGTGCCCCCAAGGAACTCTGGAACTGACATATTTCTGAGTTGTCCCAAGGACCTATGGCCAGTCCCAGTTCTAGGAGAGTGGCCTGGTGAGTGAATCATTCCTGCTTGCCACCACAATATTTCTTTTGTGAGGTCACATGAAACTGATCTACCAAAATAGTGCTGACATGCTGATTTAGTTGACAGTCACTCACATCAGACACAGGGCAACTTTTAGAGCTCTGGGCTACCAACTGTCTGTCACTCACCCTTGGGCATGAGCTCTAGTGTGGGTCTGTGCATCAGCTACCACTGGTTTGTGTTTGACCACTGTGCTGCCTCCAGTCCACAGCACTTGGGGACTGGAGGGACTGTAGGAAGCATCCTTGACCCTATGTACTCCTGGCCACTCGCATCCAGTATGCTTACCCCAACTCTGCAGGCTCCATGGCACATGTTAGGTAGCCTTCTGGGGTTGGCCATGCTGCTGTCCCTTGAGACTTTTCCAGATTATCATGGCCCTTCTGACCAATGTTCTCCAATTGCAGTGATGTGCTCTTCAGGGACAAGTCTATGCCATGCTGAATGAAGGATGGACATCCCTTTTGCACAAATAGAACTTCTTTTCTCACACTGTCTATAGGCTCCTTGCTTATCTTCACCATTGGTGGCATTTTGTGGAAGATGAGAGTATAGACAATATTGAAAGATACCGTTTTAAGGAATGCAGTGATTTTAGCATAAGCAGTTCAGGAGAAACATAGTTGGAAGATACATTGAATTTATGCTATAAAATTGCAGTCAGTAAGTTTAATATAACTCAAAAACAAACTATCATTCTCATTTTCTGGAATAGCCTGCGAATGCCTTGCATTCATTATCATCATCAGTGAATCACAGTAACAACTTTGAGAGAGTCATTGACGTCAGAATTCACAAATGATGCAGTGTAATGGGTAATGGTATAACCTGTATTAAGTAAATGGTGTTATGACTGCATGTGAAAAAGGGTATGTATTGTTTAAATATACCCAGACTCTAAAGAGCCATAATGATAACAACCATATTATTACCTTTTCTCATGGTGGGAGATAAGAAATGGTACATATAACAATAAAGAATATGAGGAAATGGTTCCTGGATCTGAACAGAAAGAGGTAATGACCAGACACTATAAAGAATCTTCATGTGCACTGATTATACAATAAATAAGGATGTAAGTACCTCTTCTCTATCCATCATTCTAAATCTTTGTTGATAAATCACTGTAATTTACATGGATCCATGCATTTTTGTAATGCGTTTAAATTAAGCCCTATATATAGACAAGAGCTCCCCCCAGATCTAAAATATTTAACTGAGGCCTTACATACCTTATGGATGGTCCTAATTGGACCTTCTTCTTTTGGGAGAAATGCTTATTGGTGCCTTGTGTTTTACTACTATGGGAAATTGACCTTACTCCCCTCTTGTATGTGCAAATTCCCACCAGGTGAGGACTCTGGAGCTAACATGGTTGGTTTCCGATGATTATTTCTTCCACTTACGCATAAGTAGACTCTGTGTCCAAATTATACTCTTGCATGAGTTATGGTGATTTTATTTACTCTCCTTCATTTGATATAAATGATTTATTGTGTAACAGTGGAGTGATCCAGTAAGGCAGCTTATATTATCCTGTGAGAATTGAAACTCAAGTGTAAATTTGGATTTTGTGAGGACTGGAGCTTATATAATTTTGAAGGTCCTCTTCAAGAATAAAAATATAAAAAGGAAGAAAATATTACATAAATAACTGGGTACAGAGCTCTGGAAGGTCTTGGTGTAAATCAGAGGCTCTGAAGCGTAAGCATCATGAGCTTCACAGTAAATCTGCCTTTGCTGGAATGACAATTTTGTTTAATTCTCAATCAGTGCAAAATGTTTATCTCTTTGAAATTTCATCTTGATGAAATGTTTCATCTTGTTTGAAATTTCATCTTGAAATCCTGTATCTGTTATACACTATATAATTTATTCCTCTTGGCTTCAGGTCATTTGTAAACTAACATTTCATCTGTGATTTCACCTAAGTCACTATAAAATAATACATACGTCTGTTGAAGATTTATGGAATAAATTTTATTTAAATATTTGTCATAAGGGAAATAATTTCTTCCTTTTTTCTTCCCCAGTTTTATTTTCTCCTTTAACATCGACCTTCCTACCCTACTATATTTACCTTTTTTACTAAAAGTAGAATTTTGGAAGTCTGCTAAAGATTTATTTATGGCAAATTAAAGGAATGTGTCTTTCATCTGCATTGGCCATAGAGAGGGGAGAGGAAAATCCACTTAATCATTGTAAAATATTGGGTGATTTTTAGAGGAGATTTTTAGTAATCTTCTAGGTTCTAGTACTTCTCAGACATCATTGAGATATATAATTTGACTCTAGGGGAATGCATAATTATTTAATCTGAGATAACCTTACTTTCGGCATGTATCTCACAATTTCCTTAATTTAGTAATCAAATATGAATAAAATAACAAAGACATTTTAAGAATTCATTATTTTCATACTCTTAGACTCCTGCTGGGATAAAATGTGTCTGTTAGAGGTTATTGAACTCTTCACAGGATAAATTGCATAAATTAGCAGATAAATTGATTCTATTAAGGTATGTGACTATAAAAATTATACTTAAGCTTGGTAGATAACATACACATTTAGAAATAAACTTGCAGGACCTTTATAGAAGATACATTCATAAATATGCGATATAATGTGTTAGAAGGCCTTGGAGGGGAATCCCTCATGTTCTTGTTTATTTCTGATTCTAATTACCTGTATAATTTTGGATATGATATTTGGTTATGAATTTTAGGCTATGACCTTAAAGGACATATTTATTTCTTCCATTCATTAGGATGCGCTTTAACGTGAAGAGTTTGATTCTGGTATCATATTTCCTGATCTGTAGCTACTTATTACCTTGAGCAAAGCAGTTTATGTCTCTAAGCTTCCATTGCCTTATCTGTAAAGTAAGGATCTACTTCATAGATGTTTTGGGAGCAGATTAGATGAGATAATATATGTAAAGTGTTTAGCAGAGAGACTGGCAAATAATTGCAGGTCATTCAGTGGTACCAGTTATAAGGTTTTATTGTGTCAGGTTATTTCCTAGGCAGAGATAAAATTGCTAAGGCTATAGCTGCCATTAAATACCCTCTACTTTTGAATGTGCTAATCAGTTTTAGCAATATGCCATTTCATTTCACTGAACTATACAATCAATAGCTTTGTGATGCTTTAGGATATTGTCTATAGTGATGTAGAATATTAAGAATTTCCTTATAATTATTTCAGAATGATAACATTCTTAGAAAATGTCTAATTGTTATCTTTCCTATGTAATATATATGTTTTGCTTCACCTTTTTTCCTGTCATTTGGAATTTATAGAATCTTTTGTATATTGACATAGGTACTTAGTCATCTCCTTGGTTACATATGCAAATATAAAGGAAATATGAAGATAAATATATAACACACAATTTACAATTAATATTTTTGGAATTCAGTGAAGTCAAATGCTTAGCATTTCTCTTACTGGCAGTGCTGTTATACAGAATAAACCACCAATTATCCCAAAGATTATATAATTTTAGAGGTTTCACTAATGAATTTCATCCAATTAATTAGAAAAAACTATATAGATATTCAAATTTGACCATTCAGGCAGAGAAAATTCACTAAATCACTAATCACTAAATCACTAAATTTTTCAGCCAAATCATATTGGCTGTATGTTGATAATAGTACTAAATTATTGCCACCAAACTTTCTGTTTGTACCATTAACACCTAAATGTTTAAAGAATTAATTCTGAGAAATAGTTTTAGATACATCTGGTAACTTTCCTACAAGTATACCTTTCCTTCCCTTCTTTCCTATGGCTTATTTTAGCTGATACAGTACAATACCAGGCATCAAGGAAGGAACAAAAGCCCTGATAATAAGGAGTTGCTTAATAAAGTGTTAGGAATGAGACTTTCAAAAATAGTTTCTTTTCATTAGTTTAATAAAAAGTACATTTAGCACTTGATCAGTCAGCTTTTATTGTGACAACAAACCACAAAATCTTGACTTACAACAATGAAGATTTATTTCTTGCTCACAGTTTTGCAGTTTAGCTGGACTCTACTGGGCAAGGCTAGGCTCAGATGTGTTTGGGTCTGTTTGCGTTGTTCTATTCCATGTGTCTTGACTCAGGGACCTAGGCTGAAAAGGCAACCACTATTTTGGACATGCTGTGCTTATGGCAGAGGGAATAATCTTAAGAGAGTGAGGAGAGGCATGTAGTGCTTCTTAAAGCCTCTCCTTGGATCACTATAATGGCCCTTCTACCACACTCTATAGGTTAAAGCAAGTCACATGGCTAAGCACTAAGTCAGTGGTGCACAGAACTATGGTTTGTACACTGAGAAGTATGCTGAAGGAGGAGATAAATAATTGTGAACAAATACTGCAATCTTCTGAAGTACCTATATTATTTCACGTAAGACATTTGGTCTTCAGGAACCCCAGATTCAAACTTGAAACATCAGGTCTTTTTATGTACAAGATAGAGTCATAGAATTTTTAACATTTTGGAGGTGAAGGGACTTTGAAGAGTCTATAATCTTATTGCTTCATTTTATAGATAAAATAGTTGGAGTTATTGAAAGACTTTTGCCCATGATTAGATTCTGTTCCTGACAAAGATGGATGTGAAACCCAACTTACCATTACTCACAGTTAATGCATTATGCTACCAATTGGTTAATTATTTAGTCTAGACCCAGGTACCCTTTGAGAAGTAAAAAAGAATTAAAATTCAAAACATAGTGGGAAAGCTAAGAGTTTACCAGACCTCCCTTCTCATCCTGGCAAGATTTAACAATTCAATTTCAGTTCTTCTAAAATTAATTGACCACTTAGAGTGAGCTGAATTCTGCACCAAGCTCTCTATACAAGTCAAAAATATAACAAAACATTAATATTTTAAAACTACTGGAAGAATAGAAAAATAAGACAGGATACAGTACAATTGATATTTATATGACTATCAGGGTTATAAAATAAAAAATAATTAAAAGTTGTTTACACTGAGATTAACTACTATACTGCTTGAAACAAATAAATAAAAAGCAGAGTCTATTAAATGTTGACTGATACTTGGAGAATTAATTTTCTTTGGGAACATTTGGTTAGAGTGGTTAAAACATCATGTTGCGCATTCCCATTACATAAATTGAGTGCTACCTCTGTGAAAGCAAACAATTTTCAAAGGTACTATAAAGTTGATTATACATAAGGAAAATACTCATTTACAAACCTTTTAAATCTCTCTTTTAATAGTAAGAAACCATTTTCATAAGCCTCAGAATTTCTATAGCAATAATAATCATATCATTCTGATTGGCTTAATTTTCATGCTCTTGGCACATTTGACTATGAATAATTTTTCAATCTTTTAAAAATGATTGTGATTTCATGCAAGTCACATGGGAAGCAAGCAATAGACTCGGGAGAACATTGAGGAGTGCTAGACTGCACTCCTATCTAAACAGCACTCTAGGTTAAGTACAACAATAGGAAGATATGGAAAGGGGAGAAAGCATGTAGATGCCATATGTAGAATAGTAGATAAGCTTACTCCAAGTGCCTGAATTGTAGAGGGAACGCATAAAGTTGGATAATAGAGGGGTATTTCATTCTTAGCCTCCAAAACAAAATAAGAAACTGGGTCATCAAAGCATCTTGAATGAGTGGATGGATTAATATGTTTAAGAAAAGTTTTTAAAAGAAGAGAAGAGAGATCAACTTCATTTTACTAATGTTGACATTTCGCCCAGCCAATTCCTCTTCACACTTTACACCCTTTTGATTTTAGCTTTAATTTTAATTCTTTGGTAAGCTTTTCTTTCTCCCTATAACCAGTTGCTGTCCATAGCATCCTATACTTGCCCTATGATAGCCTATCTGTTATATAATTGCCCACTTGTTTGTCTCGTCCCATATCTACATTCTTTTAGCTCCATAGAGAAGAGACCATGTCAATTTTATCAGCTGTTTTATTCATGGCATTTGACACAATTCCTAGCTATGTATAAGGTATTATAAAGTATTTGCTGGATGAATTAAGTGTGATGGAGTGGAACTGTGCATGAGTGTGCACATACTTGTGCACACAAGGGCAGGTGCACACATGCATGATGAGAGTTAGAGAGTTTCCTACAAGATATTAGAATGAATCAAACTTACCACATTAAAAAGTGTGATAGAGTAGAGCCTAGAAATTTATGGAATCTAATAGAATTCAAAGATCTTACTAAAAATAAAAATAGATTGAATTAACCACTTTAAAAATTATGGTACCAGTAAATTGTAGAAATCTATGAAACTTAACAGATAGAATCCAAAGACCTTATTAAATATAAAAAATATAATATTTTATAAGGAAAATGTCAGCATTCCATGAGAAGGATGAATTACTATATAAATAATATTGGTAATAGTCACAAGTTAGAGAATTAAAATTGTATTGGATCAAATATTTGTGTTCAAAACAACACTGAATGAAGTATGGATGACATTTTTGATTTACATAGGGAAGAAATTTCTCATAACAAAAGCAGTAGAGTTAATCACAAATAAAATGATCAATATGTTAGACTACAAAAATTTGAGACCATTTAGATGCCACAAAGCAACATATGAAAATTAAGAGACAAATGTCTACACTATAAAAAATTTTAACACATAGTTACTATCTTAATAAAAGGAGTTCTAAAAAATCAGTAAGAAAAATACCTACATGCCAGTAGGAAGTTAGGTTAAAAAAAAAGACAATTCCACGAATATATTCAATTGGACAAACATATTTCACTTCACTAGTAATTAAATAATTAATAAATACAAATTAAGGCAGCAATATAATATTAAAAATTAGAACAATTTTTTAAATTGTAATAGTGCTGATAGGAGTAGGCTAAGTACTATATTCTTTTCATGTACTATGGTTGGAATAGAAATTGATACTTTTCTGTAATATAATTTAGCAAATGTCAAAATCCTTGAAAATGTTCATATTCTTTGAACTAGCAATTCCACTTTTAGGAATTCATCCTATCACAGCCTAAGATGTGGTTTATAAATGGAAAGTTTTTTTAATGTAATTGGTTGAATAAATTTTTATTAAATTCCAACTATGAATGGGACAGTGTTAGATGTTAGGGATATAATGGTAAACAAAACAAAGTACTTGCATCACAGATGGCCATCCAGACACATAAACAGATGATAAGTATAATAGCTAATATTTAAATAGGTTAAGTTTTCAGGCACTGTTCTAGGTGCTTTCCACATATTAACTATTTTATCTTCCCAACAACCTGATAAGCAAGTGCTATTACAATCTTATTTAAAGACAGAGGAGTTAAATGATTTTCCTCAAGGTCACTCAGCCTATGCTGGAGATGGGATTTAAATCCAGGAGTATCATTAAACTCACACTGTTAACAGCTATGCAGGGATACATAATGCTACAAAGTTATCCAATAACAGAAAAAAGTTAAAGAAATTAATCTATATTTAAATAATATAATTTTATTCAGCCATGGTAAGAAAAAATGACTTAACAAAGTCTTCTGTGATGTGAGAAATATTTGTAAACAATATTAAATAAAGTTGAATACAAATCAACAGATACAATGAATCCACTTTTATTATTAAAAAGTATTATATAGAGATGTGTATACTATATATATTTATATATTCACAAATAACATTTCGGTATGGATATTCATTTAACATTTGTATCCCACACTAGATTCTGAGTTGATGAGATAGTGCTTAGTTGGTTTACCACTGTCCACCTAACAATTACCACCATTCCTGGACCTAATAAATAATAAATAGGTTTTAATTAAATGAATGAATAAAAGGCCAAAGAAAGCCTAAAAGAATATCCATCTTAAATTGCTAGCAGTAATTCTCTCTAAATTCTGGAATTGTGGTTTAGTATATTTTTCTTTGTTACGCTTCTTAGTATAAATTTCGAAATTAGTATAAAATAAAAACTGTCTAGTGAACATGTATAGAGTTAACTGATTTCGGTTTTTAGAGCAAAGCAGATTCTAAAGAGAACCTGTATTTAAACAGAATTAACAACCATCAGTCTTCCATGGCTTATCTGCTCTAAGATAGGAAATTGAAGTAGATGATCCTCTGAGATTTCTGTTAGATACAGGTTGCCTGGTATGCCAGGCATTAATTTATCATCTCTTAGCTGCAAATTCATATCCCATTGGCTGCTCTGCAAAACTGGAGATAAGCCCTTTAAATATTTTTCCTTTGCCAGCCTGCACAGTGTTAGCCTTTGTCAGTTGAGGGCACTGCAGACAGATAATAGGAGAAAGTGGTGGGCTCTCTCTTCCTGGTTTTGTAGAGCTTGCTGAGCCGACTCCTGCAGTGTGAGGATGCTCAGCATTAGGCCCCTGCAGTGCATGGTAGGCAGCAGCACTCAGCAGCCTGCAGCTTATTACAGCACCCATCTTGGGCAGTTTCAACAGTGGAGTGACTCCAGGAAGATACCTCCCTATGAACAGTTTTGGCTGGCATCCTAGAGAGCAGAGAGATCTGTCCTGGAGCACAGATCTTCAACAACTTACTCTGGCATGGCACCCTATACAGTACCTATTATTCCGTGAGTGATGGCTGTGCCCTTCCTGACAGGTCTGGATCAGCCTTGGGTATTCCATCTCAGCCATAGACTACAGTGGCTGCCCCTTATGTTTGCAATTCCTGTATTCTTTAGATTTCCTTTTACTCTTCACTAGCCAGTCCTACAATATGCCAATCCCCTGTTACAATAAATCTTTATATATTAAACTTTCCATTTTCAGATTACTGTATAGTTTCTGTCTTCTGATTGGACCGTGACTGATACACCTGGATTTTGTAAATTTTGATAATTTTATTGTAATTTTCATTTTCCTCTTTTCGCTAAAAAACAGGTGAAGGATATCACTAAAACATTGCAAGAGGCATATTTTTTTAACGTTTATTCATTTTTGAGACAGAGAGAGACAGAGCATGAATGGGGGAGGGACAGAGAGAGAGGGAGACACAGTATCTGAAACAGGCTCCAGGCTCTGAGCTGTCAGCACGGAGCCCTACGCGGGGCTCGAACTCACGGACCGCGAGATCATGACCTGAGCCGAAGCCGGATGCCCAACCAACTGAGCCACCCAGGCGCCCGCAAGGGGCATATTTATCACAGAAGTCAAGAACCATAATTATACAAGTATGGAAAAGGAGATATAAAGAAAGTCTCCACAAAGTGTATAAAGTTCCAAAGGAGCAAGTACATGGTGTAAGCTGGGTAAATATCTCTTAAGCACGGAGGGAGGAAATATAAGGTATTAAAGAAAAATATTTTCTTCTGCAATGGTAAGCAGCATGAAAACAGAGCTATTAGCAAACAAAGTATTAGAGGGAAGAAACTATCAGAAGACAAAATGATATATGCAAATGAGAAATAAAATCTGAATCTCCATGCAGAGTCCACCAAATCGGAATACCAAGCAAACAAAAGTGAGCTCCTTTTTTGCAGGGCAGTGGTGCTTATCTAATTCTGAATATGATTCTCTCAAATTAGTGTTACTCACCTTTTATTTAAAGGAAACTAAAAAGAACAGAATGAACCTGAACTTTTGTTAAGGAATAAATTTGCCACAAGAGAAATAAATAAATAAAATTGCAAATGCAGATCTGAAGTAATTATTGAAATGAATTACACAGAGAAATTTACATAAAAACTAAGGAAATAATTCTAGCACTATCCTAATCTGCAGTTACCAATTATGAAACCTGAAGCACATTTACCTTATTTCATGGGAGTTATTGTGATAATGTAGAAATTCCACTGGATTAGGCTTCATATGGCCTGGGTTTAAAATTGGGGATTCAAAGAAGTGATTATTTTAAGGATTTTGAGATAAAATGTTTATCAATTAAAGGAAAAAATATATATGAAACAGTTAACATATTACATTGCATGGAATGTGCACACAATAATATTAAAAATATACTATTGGTAATTAATAGCCAAAGATCATATTGACCTTTTATTGGCATCACCCATTGTTATTTATTTGTTCAAAATGCCTTTGAGGTTTTTTTCTATAAAGAAACTGTACTAGGAGTGGTGGAAGACATAAAGATTATATCTTATATCTCCCAACTTCTTTTTTTTAAGTTTTATTTTAATTCCAGGTAGTTAACATACAGTGTTATATTAGTTTCAGGTGTACAATATAGTGATTCAGTAATTCCGTGCATCACCTGGTGCTCATCACAAGCACACTTCTTAATCCCCATTATCTGCTTAATGCATCCCCCCAATCCGTTTCCCTCTAGTAACCATGAATTAGTTCTCTATAATTAAGAGTCTGTTTCTTGATTTGTCTCTCTTTTTCTTTTTTCCCCCTTCGCTCATTTGTTTTGTTTCTTAAATTCTGCATGAGTGAAACCATATGGTATCTGTGTGTCTTTGACTTATTTCATTTAGTGTTATATTCTCTAGCTCCATCCATGTCCATGCAAATGGCAAGATTTCATTCTGTTTTAATCGATGGGCACTTGGGCTGCTCCCCTATCTTGGCTATTGTAGATAACACTGCTATAAACATAGAAGTGCATGTATCCCTTTGAATTAATGTTTTTAAATCTTTGGGTAAATATCCAGTAGTGTAATTGCTGGATCGTAGGGTAGTTCTACTTTTAACTTTGTGAGGAACCTCTATACTGTTCTCCAGAGTGGCTGCACCAGTGTCCATTCCACCCAGTTAGAATATTCCCTTTTCTCAACATCCTTATCTGTTGTGTTTCTTGCGTTGTTGATTTTAGCCATTCTGACAGGTATGAGGTGATATCTCATTGTAGTTTTGATTTGCATTTTCCTGATGCAACGTGATGATGAATGCCTTTTCATGTGTCTGTTGGCCATCTGTATGTCTTCTTTGGAAAAATGCCTTTTCATGTCTTCTGCCCATTTTTTAATTGGCTTATTTTGTGTGTGTGTGTGTGTTGAGTTTGATAAGTTCTTTATAGATTTTAGATACTAACCCTTTATTGGACAACACATTTGCAAGTATCTTCTCCCATTCAGTAGGTTTCTTTTAGTTTTGTAGATTGTTTCATTTGCTGTGCAGCAGCTTTTTTTTTTTAATTTTTTTTTCAACTTTTATTTATTTTTGGGACAGAGAGAGACAGAGCATGAACGGGGGAGGGGCAGAGAGAGAGGGAGACACAGAATCGGAAACAGGCTCCAGGCTCCGAGCCATCAGCCCAAAGCCTGACGCGGGGCTCGAACCCACGGACCGTGAGATCGTGACCTGGCTGAAGTCAGACGCTTAACCGACTGCGCCACCCAGGCGCCCCGCTGTGCAGCAGCTTTTTATTTTAATGTAGTCCCAATAGTTTATTTTTGCTTTTTCTTCCCTTGCCTCAGGAGGCATATATAGGAAAAACTTTGCTAAGGCTGATGTCACGAAGGTTACTGCCTGTGTTCTCTTCTAGGACTTTTATGGTTTCAGGTCTCACATTTAGGTCTTTAATCCATTTTGAATTTATTTTTATGTATGGTGTAATAAAGTGATCCAGTTTCTTGCTTTTGTGGGTTGCTGTCCAATGTTCCTAACACCATTTGTTGAAGAGACTGTCCCTTTCTTGCTTGCTTTGTTGAAGATCACTTGACCATGTAATCATGATTTTAGGGTTTTCTATGCCATTCTATTGTTCTATGTGGCTATTTTTGAGCCAGTACCATACTGTTTTGATTACTGCAGCTTTGTAATATAACTTAAAGTCCAGAATTGTGATGCCCCAAGCTTTGCTTTGCTTTTTCAAGATTGTTTTGACTATTTGGGGTCTTTTGTGGTTCCATACACATTTTAGAATTGTTTGTTCTATTTCTGTGAAAAATGATGTTGGTATTTTGGTAGGGATTACATTAAATGTATAGATTATTTTGGGAGGTGTAAACATTTTAAGGATATTTGTTCTTACAATCCATGAGCATGGAATGTCTTTCCATTGCTTTGTGTCATTTTTAATTTCTTTCATCATTGTTTATAGTTTTCAGAGTACAGATCTTTCACTTCTTCAGTTAGATTTATTCTTAGGTATCTTATTATTTTTGATGCAGTTATAAATGAGATTGATTCCTTAATTTCTCTTTTTGCTGCTTCATTATTGGTGTATAGAAATGCAACAGATTTCCGTACAGTGACTGTATCCTACAACTTTACTGAATTCATTTATTAGTTTTAGCAGTTTTTTGGTGGAGTCTTTGGGTTTTATATATTTAGTATCATGTCATCAGCAAATAGGGAGTTTTACTTCTTCATTACCAATTTGTATTCATTTTATTTCTTTTTTTTAATTTTTTTTTTTTTGAGAGAGAGAGAGAGACAGCATGAGCAGGGGAGGGGAGAGAGACGGCAAGACACAGAATCCAAAGCAGATTCCAGGCTCTGAACTGTCTGCACAGAGCCTGACGCAGGGCTCGAACCCACAAACCATGAGATCATGACCTGAGCTGAAGTCAGATGCTTAAGCAACTGAGCCGAAGTCAGATGCTTAAGCAACTGAGCCACCCAGGCACCTCAGATTCCTTTTATTTCTTTTTGTTGTCTGATTGCTGTGACTAGGACTTCTGGTACTATGTTGAATAAAAGTGATGACAGTGGACATCTTTGTTTTGTTCCTGACCTTAGGAGAAAAGCTCTTAGTGTTTTCCCATTGAGGATGATATTAGCTGTGGGCTTTTCATGTATGGCCTTTATTATGTTGAGTTATATTCCCTCTAAACCCTACTTTGTTGAGGGTTTTAATCATGAATGGATGTTGTACTTTGTCAAATGCTTCTGTGTCGGTTGAAATGATCATATCGTTCTTATCCTTTCTCTTACTACTGTGATTTATCACATGGATTGATTTGCAAATATTTAACCATGCTTACATCTCAGTAAAAAATCCCCCTTGATCATGGTAAATGATTTTTTTAATGTATTGTTGAATTCAGTTTGCAAGTATTTTGTTGAGGACTTTTGCATCTATGTTCATCTGAGATATTGGCGTATAGCTCTGTTGTTTAGTGGAGTCTTTATTTGGTTTCCTCCCTATTTCATATATATATATATATATATATATATATATATATATATATATATATATACAAAAAGTTTATTTATTTTAAGAGAGAGAGGGAGAGAGCAGGACAGGGTCAAAGAAAGAGGGAAGGAGAGAATCCGAAGCAGCCTCCACAGTGTCAGTGCAGAGCTCGATGTGGGGATTGAACTCGCAAACCACAAAATTTGACCTGAGCCAAAGTCGGGTACTTAACTGACTGAACCACCCAGGCGCCCCCTCCTCCCAACTTCTTAATTCTCTATCCCAGATTATTTGAATCACATACTTCTCTTTCATTCAATTTGAAGTCAACAGGAACAAAAGTTTTGTGGGTTTTTCCTGTACAATGTTGTTACCTCACAGGCCCCCTATCTTCTACTTGTGCAGTTGATTTTGCAACCAAAGCCCACTGTCTAATCTTATGTATGTTAATACTGTGGGTGTTTGGCCCAGTGGTCCAGGACTTAAGGTCATTTTGGCATTTGTCACATTAACTCTCCTTCCCAGTATTGTCACAACCATGAATTTGATAAGCATTTCTTTTGGGTATTCATCCAAATTAGAGAGAAGTGGCTCCTATTTGACAAGTACCTATTATGTGCCAGACACTGTACATTTATCACCTTACTTAATACTCACCATGAAGAAATACTGAGGCTCCGAGAAGTTTTACATCACGTAGAATGAAACAGACTTTAAATCTAGATCTTTTATTTTGAAGAACATGCTTTCCTGTTATATTTATGGTTAATAGTGCATCAGAAGTCACATGAGAAGAAATTATATGTTTCCTAGGCTTTAACCCAAAAATGTCTGATTCATCAGATTGGAGTAGAACCCAGGAATCTGTATTTGAGAATTGCTGTATTACTTCATGATGTCCCTAATGAACAGGAAAGGGTCTGTGGCTCACATCAGACCCCTGTGGCATAACGAAAGATTTCCTTCCTGGTAGTATAGAATCATTTATTAATATATTCCTGATAAAGTATTTCACATTATGCTATTATATGACTTATATTAGTATCTAGTTCATAAGATTTGTGAGATACTTCTTTTATCTTATATGAGGCAGAGGAGAAACCCATGTGTCAATAAGGAGCTTAGCTGAAATCAAGATAGTCTACATAAACATAAATACATCTTTTCATTGGACTATAATCCTAGGAACCTCAATGGAAAAGAAAATTATTTTGGTTTTCAAATAGTGGTCTTCTAGTTGATGGATGCCTGAAGTGGTAGTATTACACAGAAAGAAGGCAGTCTCTGATAGGGAAAAGGAGAGTACTTTAGAGACAAATGCCACCAAGTTCCCAGTTCCTTTGACAGCTGGCCCTGGGAGCTAGAGAAGAAAGCAGTAGACTACTGTCATCAAGGGACTGTTCTACAGAGGAAATGGATGGGACACGAAGTGAAACTTAAGGAATGGCAGGTCCTGGCATAGGAAGGAGGACATAGCAAGCAAAGTGAAGGAAAAGAACAGTGACAACATCCCAAAATTGACATGCTGAATGAGAGACCAAAAAGAAACTAGGCCGACCAGAGTTATGGTTTATGCTCTGGAATCCTGGGAGAGGAGATGAAATTGGGGCAGAATACAGAAAGCATTAAAAAGCACAACAGAAGAGATTAAATTTAATTTTATATGGCCAGAGGGACTCATAGGTTTTTGAGTATGAAGTGACATGAGAAAGCAGTGTAATATAAGATGATAATAGTAACAGGCACTACCACTTATTGTGTGTCTACCATATGCCAGGATTTTTATAGGCAGTGCATGCATTTACTCTTCGTAAGTTTATGAGATTGGTATTATCTCAGTTTTGCAGATAAGGAAACAGACTTAAGGGAAATAAATTCATCTAAGAGTTCACAATAAAATGGAGTAAAGCAAGCATTTCACGCATATATATCCGACTCTAAAGACTACATCACTCCATGCTGCCTCAAATGAGATTTGTCCGATATCCTTGTAAGATTTATACTGAAGAGAAGCAAAGATTCCAGTTAGGAGAAGGTAACCTGGGCTTGGGTAGTGTGGTTCTGTTTTGTATACACTGAACTTAAGAGGATGAGACCCCTGTGTGGGAATGGGAGTCAATTTACAGTTGAATTATAAAGCAAATTACAGGGTCAACCCTACCCTTCACATAAATGCCTCATAAAGTAAGTTTTTAAGAATTATTGAGAATCTTTTGCTGTAGCTGTAATATTCTATAAATTAAATATTTAGAAAAAAATCTAGATTCTTAACAGAAATACCCTTCATATACATCAGGAAAAGTTTAGGGGACCAATATACAAAACAAAAATGCCATTGATGGTTGGCGAACTCGAATAATCTCTAGATGCTTAATCTTTTAAGTGAATAATTAGTGGACTTTGGAGATCTCTCTAAGACTGTTATAGTGTGATTTTTATTTCCAGCTTAGTCTTTTGCCTGATGGGAGTGGCATCTCAAGATATCTTGATTTTTTGATAATCTATCCTTTTTATTATATGCAACACAGATTACAAGAGATAATGAAAATAAGAAAGCAAGTTTCATCACATTCATTAAAGACAAAGCTGACTTTTTGGTGGCTGCAAGAAAGTGATTATGGCAGGCCTCAAGTCTGTGTAGTTTTTCTGAAGTCTTTCAGTATTTCACTGTCTGAGTAAAGATTTTTCCTTTCAGATATTCACCATAATGCTTGATGTTTAGTTCATTCTCATTTATGCTTTTAAGTATTACTTCTCAATAACATTTTAAGAACATACCCATGTTTTAAAATTGAATTATGTAGCATGAGTTATCCAAGTCAGTCGGAAAAATATCTCTCAGCCCAGTGAGGCTCTCAGCTGATTTTACAAACTTTATATAACGCTTCATGAATCCATTTCTACCCAGTGATTAAGACAAGTGTGAAATAAATTAAAAGCAAGCATGAACTAATTTAATGAAGGTTTATCCATACACAAAAAGAAATTTCACAAAGTACATTTTTCTGGCCTAGCCTGGATACTAACCATTTGGTTCAGCTCTGCAGGTAATGCCAGATTTTTTTTTTAAGGTCTGCATACCTTTTTAAAGGATTTGCGTTTTTGGATCAGAATGAAAAGAGACCCACTTCCTTTCTTCCCTTATATGTTCTTCCCCATCCCCACTGTAGGAACCCACAGACACTATTTTCACTAACTCTCTGTGCAACCTGGGTCAAGTGATTTAACCTTTTTAAAGGTCAGTTTCCTTCTCTTTAAAATGAAAGGGTTTAGCTAAAATGCTGTCTCTTTAAAGTCTTTTATACTCTTCAAATTCCATGATTCCTTCTGACAGAGTCTGGAATCTTTATATTCTTCTGTTCTTTTTCTATATATTTAGCAACTTGAACCTTTAACTATACTAACATCACTTTCCATTGTTCCTCCAAGCTATTTCTTGCATTACAACCCACTTGCTAAACGGTTTTGTCTACTTTCCAATTAATATTACCTCTTCTAAAACATTTCCTACATTTCCTCCTGTTATCAAGTGTTCAGTTGTAGAGAAATCTAGAGAGGAAGAAAGGAGTTATTCCTCAAGCCCCTAGATCTTACCCATCTGACTCTTCAGACTGCTTTACTGAGCCACTGGCACAGTAACCATTCGATAATACCCCAACCAGTGTCACTGGCCAGTACCTTTGAGAGAAGAGGAATTAGGATCATCTTATCTGACACCTAAAAGTGGTTTCATTTTTAGTCACCCCTAAAATTATTAAATTATTTGTTCTTAACGCATAAGTTTCCAGGTTGTCCTTTTCAGAATTGGAAAGGACATGGTCCATAGCTGACAAGTGTCAAAATAAACAGTTTTATCTGTTCTAAGAATTAGCTTAAATGCTTTTCTTATTTTTAAGCAATTTGAAAACAGCAATGATTACCATGAGAAAAGTGCCACCTATTTAAGAGGTAATTATAAGGATATGAAATTGACAACAAAATTAGGGCTCTTAGTTGTTTTTTTAAAATCATATTAGCACTTCCAGAGCAGACTAGATAAATCTCTTTCCTATTGCTTATAGCTAATTAAAATATTAGTACAACTGGAATACAAAAAAAAATGTGACTGATCATATGCAAGTATTATTTTTATGCATAGAAAATCACCTCTAAAAAAATTAGATACAAAGGATATGTAATCATGTAGCTGTTGCCCATACTAATCTTTAAAAACAGTGGTAGGTAAGAGTTTACTGTTTACAAAGTTATAAACCTTAAATAGCTTTATATTTTATTTCCTTTAAATGACATTACAGATGTTTTCTTCTTTGCCAGAATCTAATGTTCATGTAAAATTTCATTTATGGGTCCAGTATTTTATCCTTTGAACCTTGTTTAACAAAGCATACCTGCAATTCTTATAATTCCTATATTCCACAAACCCAAGAACCTTATCAAGTGGCAGATATTGTTACAGGTGGTGGGAATGCTGCCTAAAATACATGGTGTCTACTCTCAAACAATTTGATACAATGTTATGAGTGCTACAATGGAGGGATGTCTTAGTCAGCTTAGACTACTATAAAAATGTAACCTGATGGGGCTTAGAAACAATTTTTTTTCTCACAGTGCTAGAGCCTGAGAACTCTAAGATCAAGGTGCCAGCAGATTCAGCGTCTGGTGAAGGTCCTTTTCCTGGTTCATAGATGGCAATCTTAGTGCTGTGTCCTCATGGCAGAAGGGATGAAGGAGATTTCTGGGATCTTTATTAAAAGGACACTAATTTCACTCATGAAGACTCTATCCTCACAACACACCTCCCAAAGGTTCTACCTCCACATACCATCGCATTGGGGAATAAGTTTAATATACGAATTTTGGGGAGATATAAACATTACCCCATAGCAGGGGGTATATGAGGTGCAATGGGAATAAATATGCTTGTCAGGAACAGGAAAACTTTCTCGGATGCTGTAAGGCTAAAAGAGTAAGTATGTCAACAGATAATATGGAAAAAGGAATTAAGAATAGTATGGGCAATAGGGCATGCACACACACACACACACACACACACACACACACACACGCGTGCATGTAAAGTGTTTTCTGTAGCTGGACCACAGAGTTCATGGAGAGACAGTTGAGACTAATTGGGGAGACCAGATAAGGAATAACCTACTAAGACCCATGTGTTTGTCAGGCAATAATGCTAGGTGCTATAACAATTTGTAAATCCTAGTGGCTTAATACCACATAAATTTATTTCTTGCACACATAATAGTTCAATTGAATGTAAGGTGGGCACGCTTCCATGTGGTAAGTCTGGGAACGTGGCTTGTTCCTCCTCATGATGCCATCAACTTACAGAAGTATCTGATTAATGATATCAAATGCTGCCTAGAGGTTAACTCCAAAAAACCTCAAAAGTGCCCACTGAGTATGGCAACAAAGCAGTCACTAGTGATGCTTTCAGAGGCAGCTTCATTGGAGCACAGGAGCAGAAGCCACACTTTAGTTGAGGGATGCTAGGAAACAACTAATCTTTAAAAATCTTGGATGTGAAGGAAAAGAGAAAACAAGGATTATAGATCAGAGGAGACATATTTGAGGGGCTATTTTATGATTTGTTTTGTCTATTTTTACCATGGGAGAGAATTGAACATGATTATATGCTGAGGGGAAAGAACTACTTTAGAGGAAAAGGTTGCAGATGCTGAGAAGAGAGTGATAATTGAGTAAGTGAAATCCAAAATAAGCGGAAGGCAATGAGATTCAGAGGACAGATAAAAGGAATAGCCTTGCAGTAGAGGTCTTAACATTTTGTCCATTGACCTGGGAGAGAAGCAAATGAGAAAAGGAAAAGTAACTTTAAGGCTTTTTCATAAATGTCAAGGACACTGTTTGAGGTTCAAATATATGTCTATGATAACAAATTTCAAATAAAAGAGAAATAAACCATCCATTTTTTTAAATGTTTATTTATTTTTGAGAGAGAGAACATGAAAGGGAGAGGGCAGAGAGAGAGGGAGATACAGAATCTGAAGCAGGCTCTGGGCTCTCAGCTGTCAGCACAGGGCACGATGCGGGGCTCAAACTCACGGACCACGAGATCATGACAAACGCTTAACCAACTGAACCACCCAGGTGCCCCAACCATCCATTTAAAAACAATTATGAATCATGAGATACTGAATATATTCTTGAGGAGTCTCAAAGGCTATTTAATTTTCCATTCCTGCTCACTGAATGTGTTTGAAATGTGTTTCATTTATAGACTTAAAAGATACACATCTATAATTTTAGACATTACTTTGAAATATATAACAAGGTAAAGCTCTGAAAGTTTGAAAACTTGTATTAGATATTGGTAGAATAATTTTAAGGACTCTTCCTATATTAAGAAATGAAATATATGAGGTAAGTCAGTCAGAGAAAGACAAATACTATATGATTTCACTCATATGTGGAATTTAAGAAACAAAGAACACAGAGGAAGGAGAGAAAGAGAGGGAGGGAAGCTGGGGGGGAGAGAGAGAGAGAGAGAGAGAGAAAGAGAGAGAGAGAGAGAGAGAGAGAGAAGCAAACCAAGAAACAGACTCTTAACTATACAAAACACACTGATGGTTACCAGAAGGGAGGTGAGTGGGGGGGATGAGTGAAAAACAAGATGGGGATTAAGGAGTGCACTTGTGATGAGCACTGGGTGTTGTATGAAAGTATTGAATCACTATATTGTACACCTGAAACTAATATTACACTGTATGTTAACTAACTGGAATTTAAATAAGAGCTTTAAAAACATGAAATGCAATTGCATTTTTTTCTGAACAGAAATAGGTCATTTTGATTTTTTTATTTGATTAAAAATATATTAAAGAGAAATCACAGTATTCTTTTTTTAACTTAAATATTTTATTCAAATTCACAAAGCAGTAAGGGAAAGGGCAGAAATTCAGATATCGCTTTGTCTGTTTTTTAATTTAATTTATTATTTTAATTTAACATCCAAGTTAGTTAGCATATAGTGCAACAATGATTTCAGGAGTAGGTTCCTTAATGCCCCTTACCCATTTAGCCCATCCTCCCTCCCACAACCACTCCAGTAACCTCTGTTTGTTCTCCATATTTGTCCCTTATATTTTCCCCCCTCCCTGTTTTTATATTATTTTTGCATTACTTCCCTTACGTTCATCTGTTTTGTATCTTAAGGTCCTCATGTGAGTGAAGTCATATGATATTTGTCTTTCTCTGACAGACTAATTTCACTTAGCATAATACCCTCTAGTCACACCCACATAGTTGCAAATGGCAAGAATTCATTTTTTTTATTACCGAGTAATTCTCCATTGTATTATTATACCACATCTGTTTTTAATTTAATTTTTTAACATTTATTTATTGTTGAGAGACAGAGACAGAGCATGAGCAGGGGAGGGGCAGAGAGAGAGAGGGAGACACAGAATCCGAAGCAGGCTCCAGGCTCTGAGCTGTCAGCACAGAGCCAACTTGGGGCTCTAACCCATGAACTGCAAGATCATGACCTGAGCCGAAGTCGGACGCCCAACTGACTGAGCCACCCAGGCACCCCTAAATACCACATCTTCTTTATCCATTCATCCATTGATGGACATTTGGGCTCTTTCCATATTTTGGCTATTGTTGATAGTGCTGCTATAAACATTGGGGTGCCTGTGCCCCTTTGAAACAGCATACCTGGAACCATTGGATAAATACCTAGTAGTGCAATTGCTGGGTCATAGGGTAATTGTATTTTTAATTTTTTGAGGAACCTACATACTCTTTTCCAGAGTGGCTGCACCAGCTTGCATTGCCACCAATAATGCAAAAGAGATCCTCTTTCTCCGCATCCTGGCCAACATCTGTTGTTGCCTGAGTTGTTAATGTTAGCCATTCTGACAGGTGTGAGGTGGTATCTCATTGTGGTTTTGATTTGATCTCCCTGATGATAAGTGATATTGAGCATTTTTTTTTCATGTGTCAGTTGGCCATCTGGATGTCTTCCTTGGAGAAGTGTCTATTCATGTCTTTTGTCCATTTCTTCACTGGATTATTTGTTTTTTGGGTGTTGAGTTTGATAAGTTCTTTATACATTATGGATACTAACCCTTTATCTGATATGTCATTTGCAAATGTCTTCTCCCATTCTGTCAGTTGCCTTTTAGTTTTGCTGATTGTTTCCTTCTCTGTGCAGAAGATTTTTATTTTGATGAGGTCCCAATAGTTCATTTTTCCTTTTGTTTCCCTTGCCTCTGGAGACATGTTGAGTAAGAAGTTGCTGCGGCCAAGGTCCAAGAGGTTTTTGCCTGATTTCTCCTCGAGGATTTTGATGGCTTCCTGTCTTACATTGAGGTCTTTCATCCATTTTGAGTTTATTTTTGTGTCTGGTGTAAGAAAGTGGTCCAGGTTCATTCTTCTGCATGTCGCTGTTCAGTTTTCCCAGCACCACTTGCTGAAGAGACTGTCTTTATTCCATTGGATATTCTTTCCCGCTTTGTCAAAGACTAGTTGGGCATATGTTTATGGGTTCATTTCTGGGTTCTCTATTCTGTTCCACTGATGTGAGTGTCTGTTCTTGTGCCAGCACCATACTGTCTTGATGATTACAGCTTTGTAGTACAGCTTGAAGTCTCTGAAGGTATTGTGATGCCTCCTGCTTTAGTTTTCTTTTTCAAGATAGCTTAGGCTATTTGGGGTCTTTTCTGGTTCCCTAAAAATTTTAGGATTATTTGTTCTAGCTCTGTGAAGAATGCTGGTGTTATTTTGATAGGGATTGCATTGAATATGTAGATTGCTTTGGGTAGTATTGACATTTTAACAATATTTGTTCTTCCTATCCAGGAACATGGAATCTTTTTCCATTTTTTTGTGTCATCTTCAATTTCTTTCATAAGCTTTCTATAGTTTTCAGTGTATAGATTTTTCACCTCTTTGGTTAGATTTATTCCTAGGTATTTTATGTTTTTTAGTACAATTGTAAATGGGGTCAATTCCTTGATTTCTCTTTCTATTGCTTCATTATTGGTGTATAGAAATGCAACTGATTTCTTGCATTGATTTTATGTCCTGCGACTTTAATGAATTCATGGGTCAGTTCTAGAAGGTTTTTTTTCCTTAATTTTTATTTATTTATTATTTATTTATTTATTTATTTATTTATTTATTTAATTTTTTTTTTTTTTTTTGAGACAGAGAGAGACAGAGCATGAATGGGGGGAGGGTCAGAGAGAGAGGGAAATACAGAATCGGAGGCAGGCTCCAGGCTCCGAGCTGTCAGCACAGAGCCCGACGTGGGGCTTGAACTTGTGAACCACAAGATCATGACCTGAGCCGAAGTTGGACACTTAACCGACTGAGCCACCCAGGCGCCCCCAGTTCTAGAAGTTTTTTGATGGACTCTTTTGGGATTCCCATATAGAGTATCATGTCAACTGTGAAAAGGGAAAGTTTGATCTCCTCCTGGCTGATTTTGATGCCTTTATTTCTTTGTGTTGTCTTATTGCTAAGGCTAATTTTCCAATACTATGTTGAATAACGGTGTTGGGACTGGACATCCCTGTCTTGTCCCTGACCTTAGGGGGAAAGCTCTCAGTTTTTCCCCATTGAAGATGATATTAGTGTGGGGTCTTTCATATATGGCTTTTATGATCTCGAGGTATGATCCTTCTATCCCTACTTTCTTAAGGGTTTTTATCAAGAAAGGATGCTGTATTTTGTCAAATGCTTTCTGTGCATCTATTGCGAGGATCATGTGGTTCTTGTCCTTTCTTTTATTGATGTGATGAATCACATTGATTGTTTTGCAGATATTGAACCAGCCCTGCATCCCAGCTATAAATCCCACTTGGTCGTAGTGAATAATTTTTTTAATGTATTATTGATCTGATTGGCTAATATCTTGTTGAGGTTTTTTGCAGCCATTTTCATCAGGGAAATTGGTCTATAGTTCTCCTTTTTAGTGGGATCTTTGGTTTTGAAGTCAAGGTAATGCTGGCTTCATAGAAAGAGTTTGGAAATTTTCCTTTCATTTCTATTTTTTGGAACAGTTTCAAGAGAATAGGTGTTAACTCTTCCTTAAATGTTTGGTAGAATTCCCCTGGAAAGCCATCTGTCCCTGGACTCTTGTTTTTTGGGAGATTTTTGATTACCAATTCAATTTCTTTACTGGTTATGAGACTGTTCAAATTTTCTATTTCTTCCTGTTTCAGTTTGGTAGTGTATATATTTCTAGGAATTTGTCCATTTCTTCTAGATTGCCCATTTTATTGGCATACAATTGCTTATAATATTCTCTTATTATTGTTTTTATTTCTGCTGTGTTGGTTGTGATCTCTCCCCTTTCATTCTTGATTTTATTTATTTGGGTCCTTTCCTTTTTCTTTTTGATTGAACTGGCTGGAGGTTTATCAATTTTGTTTATTCTTTCAAAGAACGAGCTTCTGGTTCCATTGATCTGTTCTACTACTATTTTTTTGGTTTTGATAGCATTGGTTTCTGCTCTAATCTTTATTATTTCCCGTCTTCTGCTGGTTTGGGGTTTTATTTGCTGTTCTTTTTCCAGCTTTTTAAGGTGTAAGGTTAGGTTGTGTATCTTAGACCTTCCTTCTTTGGGAAGGCCTGGATTGCTATATACTTCCCTCTTATGACCACCTTTTCTGCGCTCCAGAGGTTTTGGGCTGTGGTGTTAATCATTTTCATTGGTTCCCATGTACTTTTTAATTTCCTCTTTAACTTCTTGGTTAGCTCATTCATTCTTTAGTAGGAAGTTCTTTAGTCTCCAAGTATTTGTTATCTTTCCAATTTTTTTCTGGTGGTTAATTTTGAATTTCATAGAAACTTGTGGTCTGAAAATATGCATGGTATGATCTTGATCTTTTTGTCCTTATTGTACTTTTTGTACTTGTTGAGGGCTGATTTGTGTCCCGGTATGTGGTCTATTCTGAAGGATGTTCCATGTGCACTTGAGAAGAATGTATATTACACTGCTTTAAGATGAAATGTTCTGAATATATCTGTTAAGTCCATCTGGTCCAGTGTGTCATTCAAAGCCAGTTTCCTTGTTGATTTTCTGTTTAGATGATCTGTGAATTGTTGTAAGTGGGATGTTGAAGTCCGCTACTATAATGGTATTATTATCAATGAGATTCTTTATGTTTGTGATTAATTGATTTATATATTTGGGTGCTTCTACATTTGGCGCATAAATGTTTACAATTGTTAGGTCGTCTTGGTGGATGGACCCCGTAATGATGATGTAATGCCTTTCTTCATCTCTTGTTACAGCCTTTATTTTAAAGTCTAGATTGTCTGATATAAGGATGGCTACCCCGGCTTTCTTTTGTTGACCATTAGCATGATAGATGGTTCTCCATCCCCTTACTTTCAATCTGAAGGTGTCTTTAGGTCTAAAGTGGGTCTTTTGTAAACAGCATATAGATGGAACTTGTTTTCTTATCCATTCTGTTACTCTGTGTCTTTTGATCAGATCATTAATCCATTGACATTTAGAGTGAGTACTGAAGGATATGAATTTATTGCCATTATGTTTCTTGTAGAATTGGAACTTCTGGTGTTCTCTGGCCTTTTCTAGTCTTTGTTGCTTTTGGTCTTTTTTTTTTTTTTCGTCTTTTCTCCCCTCAGAGACTCCCCCTTAAATTTATTGCAGGGCAGGTTTAGTGGTCATGAATTCCTTTAATTTTTCTTTGTTGGGGAAATTTTTAATCTCTCCTTCTATTTTGAATGACAGCCTTGCTGGATAAAGAATTCTTGGCTGTGTATTTTTCTGATATTGAATATATCACTGCCACTCCTTTCTGGCCTGCCAAGTTTCTGTGGATAGGTCTGCTGCAAAGCTGGTCTGTCTTCCCATGTAGGTTAAGGACTGTTTCTCCCTTGCTGCTTTCATAATTCTTTCCTTGCCTGAGTATTTTGTGAATTAGACTATAATATGCCTTGTTGGTGGTCAGTTTTTGTTGAATCTTATGGGAGTCCTCTGTGCTTTCTGGATTTTGATGTCTGTGTCTTTCCCCAGGTTAGGAAAGTTTTTTGCTATGATTTGCTCACATAACACTTCTACTCCTTTTTCTCTCTCTTCATCTTCTGGGAGCCCTATGATTCTGATGTTCCTTTTTAATGAGTCACTGATTTCTCTAATTCTTAAATTGTGCTCTTTTTTTGCCTTAGTCTCCCTCTTTTTTCCTGCTTCATTATTCTCCATAAGTTTGCCCTCTATATTGATTCGCTGCCCTGCCTCATCCATCCTTGCTGCTATGGCAACCATTCAAGATTGCAGCTCAGTTATGCCATTTTTTATTTCATCCTGACTAGCTTTTACTTCTTTTGTCTCCACAGAAAGGGATTCTAATCTATTTTCAACCCAAGCTAGTATTCTTATTACCATTATTCTAAATACTGGTTCAGACATCTTGCTTGTATCTGTGTTGTAAGTCCCTGGCTGTCATTTCTTCCTGCTCTTTCTTTTGGGGTTAATTCCTTTGTTTCATCCTTTTGAAGGAAGAAAATGAATTAATAAGGTAAAAAAAAATTAAAATTAAAAAAATTAAAAACAACACACACAAACAAATCAAATAAATGATGCTAGATCCTAGGTGTGTTTTGATCTGGTTACTGAAAGGAGCTTAATATATTAGAGAAGAAAGGGGGGAAGAGAAGATAAAAAAAGAAAAACATGAAAAAAAAAGAAAACATTTGAAAATTTGTGAAAATGAATACAATGAAATAGAATAAAATGAAGTGGTAAGTAAAATAGAATTTTAAAAATTTACAAAAAAAATAAAAGATATAGTAGAAAAAAATATTTTTAAAATTAACATTTTAAAAATTAAAATTAATATTTTAAAATTAATATTTATTTTTTTAATTTTAAAAATTTTAAATTTAATTAATATTTTAAAAATTAAAATTAATATTAAAATTTAATATTTCTAAAAATATTTTTAATAAAAATTGAAAATAAAAATAAATTTTTTTCTCTTTCTGTATTCAAGAAAAAGAAAAGAAATGAAAAAGAAAGAAAAAAAAGAAAATTGAATAGATGGACCAATGAACAGACTGAAATACAATTGAAATTACATCATTTTCCCCTAGAAGTCAAATTATGAAGCACTTTATAGTCTGCAGACTAAGCAGGTAGAGAGATTTGTGGTGTTCCTGAAGAGCAAGGTTGGCCCTGTTTGGCGGGGCTTAGTGTAATGACTCCATTCTCCACCAGATGGCGCCACTTAGCTTCCGAGGGTGCATTGTTGTGTACTTTAGGTGTGTATGCACATGTGCAGGAGGGGTGAAACTGGCGTCACCCAGCTACCCAGTCTCTAGTATCAGAACTCTGTGCTCTCCCCAACCAGCAATCATGCATCTGTCCTTTGTCTCTGGCTTCCATCCACTCCCTGCTTTTACACTGTCTGTGACCAAGCCGTCAGTTGCCAGGTGGCCCCTCCCTCCTGAGTTTTATCTCAGATACAGCTGTGTTTTCTGACCCCTCACTTCTGAGGGACTGCAGCTTTGACCCACTCAGATCCTCTGGGGGAGGTTCTCACTGAGCAATGGCCAGGTCCTGGCTGCACCCAGGAATGTTCGGGGGACCATGCTGCTACTGATGCCCAGAGACTGTGGCTGGGTGCCAACCTGCCCCCCCAAAAAGATCACGTGATCATGTAGCAACGGTGTTTCAAAGATTATGGAAAATCACAACACACATCTGGCACCAGGCTTCACCGTTAATGACCTTGTTCCAGCACCAGCAAATGTGGTTTTTCTCTGGGTCTGCTGGGACTGGGTGGCTGCACAGCCTCTGCCAAATGTCCTTCCACCAGTGGAACCACTTCTCCCCGTGTGGCATGAGGACCTCCCGGACCCTACTCTGCTCCTGGGGATTCGCCCTTCCCACCAGAGCATCATCAGATATTGAGCTATGGAGTTTCAGACTCTGTGCTCCCCCTGTTTATAGAGTCTTAATGGAATTTAAACTTTTCTCCCTTTTTAGTTCAGTCCCTGCAGCTGTTTCCACTTTTCCACTTTCTCTCCAGCTGCTTTTAGGGGTGGTGCTTTTCCCATACTCCCCCCCCCCCACCCCCGCCATCTATGTCCTCTCTCCACAAGCAAAAACAGCTCCCTGCCCTCTGTGGCTTCTCTCTCCCCCAGTTCACCTCTCCGTGCCATGTACCTGCTGAGTTCTATGGTTCAGGTTGTGCAGATTTTTGTGTTAATCCTCAAATCAGTTTTCTAGGTGTGTATGATGGTTTAAATGTTAATCTGGCTATATTTCATGGGTGCGAGATCCAAAAAGACTTCCATGCTGTTCTGCCATCTTGGCTCCTCCCTGTAGTATTCTTAATGTAAGCATTTTGTGCATTACCCATTGTTTGAAAAGAAACTTTCAGCAAAGTTCTAAAGATTTTTGTATAATCATCAAGACAAAATATTATCTCAAAGGCTATATAAAGAGGAGAAAAAAACATCTGTTTCATTTTAATGATACTAAATTATTCTGTTAGTTTTACCATTTTATTTTCAGATGTTAGATAATTGGGTCCATTCTACTATTCTCCTTATAGAATCCACAGTGTGCACAAAAGTGATTAATTCTAAAGTGTTAAGGTGGACTATCAGTATATTCTAATGAGTTTAGGGCAGTTTGCTACTCTGGCTCTCTCTTTCCTAACATAGAGCCTGAAAAAAAACCCAAAATGAAAAAACTTCATTTTTAGATTCCCTTGAAGGTAAGCTCTGCTTGGAACTTGGGCCCACTGAGAAAGTTGGAGGCAGAAGGGAGTTGAAAAGGCAGAAGCCACATGTGACAAGCATGGTAGTAGAGATGTCTAGTTCTTCTGGGACCATTCCAGTGAAACGTCTTAAATCTAGGCTTAGGTACTGGTCCTCATGGGTGACATCAATGAGTAGGTCTTCTACAATGGTCAAGAAGTGTGAGTAGTGACTACTACTTCTGTTGGCTTTAACCCTAGGTGCCTTATTTCTGATTGTGAAACTCCAAGCTTGAGTCTCTAGTTCCCCAAAGATTCTGTGAGTTACTTAATTCCTAGAATAAACTCATTTCTGTTTCAAATAGCTAAATGAGGTTTTGTATGCTTCAGCAATGAAATCTGGAAGATCTAGTCACTAATAGTTTGTTCAAAAGATTAAATATAAATGGAAGCTTTGTCCTTGGGATTGAAATGTAAAGACTGTAGCAAATCAAACTAAGACAGCCAATACTACATTAATATTACTTTCTCTGATTTTGTATCAATACACTTCTTCACATTCCTTGAGGAGTGAGTTTCTTAATTGATTAACAGGTACATATAGGTATAGGTAAACTTTGACAAGTGCTCAATTAAGCTGCTACTTAAAAATATAAATAGAGATAAATCTGGAGGAATATATTGCTTTAGTGTATTATTTTTTCTTCATTTTCATCCATATTTTATTATTTCTAAGAAATAAATACATATTAGTTATATCTCTTTAAAAAAGGCAAGTCTTTTAGCTACTAATATGTCTCCATTTGTATTGTCCTTTCATTTTTTAAAAACGTTCTCATATGCACTAAGCTCATGACAACTCTGCTTGGCATTTGGTAATATTGACATTATACAATATGCAAACAAAAGCCAAGAGAGAGTAATAATTGGCCTAATCAGAACTTGAATACAGGTCTTCTGACTCTAAGTCATGTGCTTTCTTGTTTTACACTAGCTGATCAGCAGTTCATTGAGAGCAGCTCTCTATAAAATGAAATAAATTTTGATTATCAAAGCCAAATGAAAAACTTGAATTGGAACCTAGACTGTACCATTAGTTAGGTTTGCAACTGGGGGCAAGGTAGTAAGTCTCTTTCAGTTCACTTCTATCTTTAAAGTGAGAATACCATCAGCTTCTGGTCAAGATGGCCCTATGAGTTCACAGTACATACCAATGAGTAATAAAGTATAAGACTAAAAATCAAAAAGACAAGGGAAAGTTGAAAAATGAGGTAAACATTGTAGTGAACCATAAATGGAATAGAAATCCAAGTAGTACACAGGTTTGAGAACCGGGGGCTCTGACTCTGATCCAGTAGTTCAGTTTGTATGGCAAAGGGACTAAAAGTGTTCTATACAAAACTGGAGATAGGATCCAAGCTTACTCTTAAAAGTCAGGGTTGGCAGAAAAGCAGGCAGTAGGAGAATGGGTGCCTGAAAACCAAAATTCAAAAATACACTAAGAAAAAAAATACATAAAACTAAGAAGTACAGCCTACAAAATCAACAACCAAAACCTGATTCATTTTGGATAAATTAATGTCATGGAACACTTTCTAACAGATATTTTTAAAAGCCTGAAGAGATTTAAAAAATTAGTTTAGAAAAAGCAAGAAATTATTAATAAGAAAATGAAAGAAATACAACTATAAGAGGTAAAGAGTAAAAAGAAATTAGAGCTGCTAGAAGTAGAAAATCTTTGGTGAAATGGGTCTAACAGTATCTGTTCTCTTAGCTTACAGAATTACAAGACTGTTGTGAGCACTGCACAGGATTATGTGAGCCTCTTTTTTTGAATTAAAAATGTCATGCTATGGGATGGGGAATGGCAAGAATAGTCTGGGAGATCATCAAAGGAGGCTGTAAGCTATGGAGTTGGCAAGGAATTGGGGTAACTTTAAGAAAAAGAAAGACTATAATAAAAGAAAGAATATATTGACAAATTCCACTTTATTCTAGAATTTGCCTAAAGAACCAGTCTTCAGGGACACTTTATGATCTATATGTTAAAGAAGAAAGAATTTATGCTTTTTTTAAGCTGCCCATAAAACACCCCACTTCTATTTCTTATAGAGAAGAAGAATGGAAAAAAAGTACTACATAAATTAAGGCTATCATTGGGGAAAAAAATCACCTTCTGGGGAGGAAAATGTCTGGATATTGAAAATTTATGCTTTTTCTAAATGTGCATTTCTCTGGGGATATGCATTTGAAATTGGGCATGCAAACCTGAATTTGTGTAAGGTATATTTTCATGCAAATGTGCACATGCATATCGTAATGCTTGCTCTGTTCCACTCAAAAGTGGGTGGAGATATGAATATTATTGAGCAAGTATAATTTTCATACAAGTATTGTGTGGGCAGCTTCCACTCTGGCTGAGCATCTTAACAGAAATGAAAAGCTCAGATAAGAACAGTGGGATTTTGCAAGTGTTAATATTACAGTGTGAATGTTTCTAATCATTTTCTAAGCCTATTGGGTCTTGAATTAGAAAGAATAGAACAATCAGGCCAGAAGGCAAATTGTCACATGGGGAAAATTGATAGACAGGAAACAGAATATAGTAATTCATCCTATCTTTTTAAACACACACACACACACATTTTTTTTTAATGAGAAAATGGCCATTTGAAATTGTATATTTTGGAAGTCAGACCAAGCATGATGCTTGACTGAGGTTACAAATATTCTATATTGTGAAACTAAAACACTTGTAAAAACTTTCAGAAGGAATTCAGAATAATCTAACACCAACAAAAAGCTCCATAGCCCCAAATCATATGAAAGCTAAGTCTGGCAGTGGTTGAGCTGTCATGTGTATGAAGTTGTGATCGAGATGTACCTTCCCTACAACTCACACTGTTTTAAAGAAACTGGGAACTGGAAATGTGACTTTGACCTCCCTGTAGTCTAGTGGAATCAGTGATTCTGAAGTGTAAATAAAACAGTGGGAGTAGAAAGGGGCTGGAACTTAGAAAAGGGAGGGACATTTTCTTGATGGTGAGTAAGGAATAACCAAGAAGCCTCCCTAGAAACATAATCAGGGCTGGGAAACAACAAAAAGAGACAGATTGGGAACAAGTATGTAACAAGATTATGATTCTGAGTTTGGGTAACTTGGTGTGTGCAATTCCCATTTAGAGCTGAACTATGGACTTACAGCTAAGTCAACAAGAGCTTTTTTTGAATGGAGACCCAAAAAACGTTAAAAGCATCTCACCCAGTGATTGGAGCAAAAGTAAAAGCTATATTAAGATGTGAAAATGGAGACATTTATAAAAATCTGATTTATGTATAAAATTGTGCCATCCTAAAATGAGTAATGAAACTGTGCTTATAATTATGCACCTGCTTCTATTCCTGTTCTCAGAATCATCAGATTCTTATTACCTCTTGCCTCAATTACTGCAGTAACCTTCTAACTTGGCCTTTAGCCTTCAATTTCTTCCCCATCTAAAGCATTCATTCTACTGCTTGGAACTGTTCAGTGACTTCCCGCTGCCTATTAAGCCCAAAACATGGCAGTCATATTTTCTGTGATCTGGAGCCAAACTTAAATTTCCAGCCTTATCTGCCATTACTTTTCTCCATGTACTTTATGCTAAAACCAAGATGTCTAATCATCATTCCCCAAACATCCTCCAGAATGGTGTTTCTAAAACACAAGCATAATCCTTTTTTTATTGCCTACCTGAAAACCCTTCAGGGACTTTCTCTATAGCTGCTCTGTAGGATCAACTTCAATGTTATTAGTCTATAGGACCCTCTAAATCTGGCCCCGTCAAGCTCTCCAGCCTTTCCTCTCAATACCAGACCCCAAATTACCCTCCTCAAAACCTGAAATCCAATCATATGGAGCTACTTAAAACTGTCTGAATAGGCCAAACTGTTTCTTGCCCTGAAGCCTTTATTAAAGTTGTTCCCTCTGCCTTGCACACTTCCTTCTACTTCTACCATCTTCCTGTCTTCAATACCCCCATATTCCACCTGGAAAAAAACCTTATTATTTTTTCCAAGATTCAACTCATATATAAAAGCCTTTCCATTTCTATAAAACTTGATTACCATCTTCCTCACATACACCCACTACTCTTTCTCCTATAACCCCAGTACCACGTGCATGTTTTTATCATTAAAACTGTAACATTTCTTTTTCATTAACCATTTCCTAACATGTCTACAGTCTCACTAAGGGCAGGGACTATGTCCTATTTACCTTTGCAACCCAAGCACAGCACACAGTCCAGAACACAGAAAAGTGTTCAATAAATGGTAGCAAAGTGCTAACTCCTTGAGAATAGGGCCTGTGCTATACCCATTATGCTTAATGAATACCTGTTGAGTTAAAGGATAAATGATGGATACTTAAAATCTTTATGTCATCTGTACATGCAACAGTAAAACCTCTCTTACAGAAACAGCACACTGTGTATATTGTAGAACAGTGCTTCTCAAACTTTAATGTGCATACAAATCAACTGCAGATCTTAGAAAAAATGGCATTCTGTTCAGTAGGTCTGTGTTGGAGAGTCACAATTCTAGATTTCTAAGGCAGAACCCATTAGGAAATGCCAGTGCTCCTGGTCCTCGGACCACATTTTATAGAGGACACAGGAGGAAGGGATTTCACCTGAGAGGTTCCGGGGAGAGACAAGCCCCAGAAGGAGCTCAACAGAAGGGAGAACTACTTAGTGGTGCCACAGGGTTTACCCAGTTGTGAACATATCCAGGCAGGCTTTTTGAGAGTCTATGCTAGGGCTTGGGGTTTTATCTTAACTTTCTTTATTTCTCTATCAATGTATCTCTCAGAGTCAGGCTTTTCCTTCATTCACTCCCCTACTATGATTCAGCCTGTATGATTTTCTCTGTATAAGACCTCCCCAGGTTCTGTTTTTAAACTGACCTGAACCTGTTCTCCTATTTACTTTTCATAAACTTAAGTTCTCTCTGCTTCATTGTCCAAACCCTGGAAATCCAATCTTTCCAGTTTTCAGAAGCCTCTCCAGCTGCCTGAATTGTTTTGCCTCCATTTTAATCAGAAACAGCTTTTCCTTTTCCAATATATGAACCAACCTCACCTCTGCAAAGGCCAATTTCCCAGCTGTGGCTGCTGTGATTGATAAGTACAGATCTTATTCTGAAAGACTTGTGGCTCTCCCCACCCCACTTTCAGAAGAACATGAAGAAGTCAGGATTTTAAACTGTAGACTGGCTTAGGAGAATACCAGCATTCTTACTGTTGACTGATCAAATGTCATAAAGGAAAAGCAAATGAAGGAGACAAACTGGAGATTTGGCCAGCAGCTGCAAGGAGATTGTGAATGCATGTAATAATATCATGGAAACTGCTAGGGCTTTGCTAGTGTCAATTTATAATTAGAGGTGCCATTTTAAGGTGAATTTTGACATTTACTGCTACCAATTGACTTTTCAGTAATATTTATCTCCATATTATAGCATTGTCTCTTTTCTTCAAGATATTAAATAATTCCAGAGGTTTCAGATTCAATCCAGGAAACCATGAACATCTTATAAAACCATTTGACATCTTAAATTATAAGCCACTGTTGCCAGAAACACACACAAACACAAGCATATACATGACTAATTTAGTTTAATTACAGAATTTATAAATGTGAAATTATAAAATTTTATTATTTGGAAGAAAGTTAAGTGATTACAAAGCTTTTTTCCCCCCAGAAATATCCAAGGAGTCATCAGTACCTTGTTTACATAATAACATTCAAATGCATGAAAATAATGTGTTTGAAATCTAAGTCATACACTTTAATATTCCCCTCAATCTATGCATGTAACCTAGACCCTAAGTTAATACTAAGTTAATGCTAGTTAATACTAAGCAATACTAAGTTAAATGCTTTACATGCCACTTAAAAATAGAGTTGTTTAATCAACTTTGCACTGATGGGATGAAAATTGGCCCAATTTTTCTATTAGTATTAAGCTGGCACATACTAAAGCTGAGTTTAGAACTTCCACTGACATCAAAGGAGACATTGGTTTCTTTTCGCATCTTGAAGAATGAAAGACCAAACTCACTATATGGATGCTAGAAACTTGTAAATATGCATTTATTTTCTTGAGATTTCAAACCCAGCTATCAGCACAAACAATGTATCTTCAACATCTGTAAAACATCTGCAGCCATTAAAAATTGACCCCTCCCCACTCCCAGTCTTTCTAAAACAGATACACACAATTTCAGAAGATAATTCTTTGGGGGGAAATGCAATCTTTCTTTTAGAAAACAATCACAAGTTGTAGAATTTCAGAGCTGAAATGAATTCTAAAGCTCATTTAGTTTGATGCTCGTTTTATAGCTGGTAAGGAAATGGAGTTCTGGAAGGTGACAGAGCCACGTCAAAACTGCACTTCCTGGTATTTGGGCCAGAAATCTTTCCTTTACCATTATTTATTGAATAAATCTAACAGACTTTAATTAGATATCTAATATACATATTTCAGAAATAAAGCGTTAACTTTTGCAAGAATAAGTGCAAGTGTAACTGACAGCTAGCTCTCTGTGGAAGGAAAATTCCCTTCCATACACAGGCTTTCCCCTGGTCGTTAGCCATTGTATTGAATCTGAACTACTTTTAATTCTCTTATGAGGTGAAAGAGATTTCTTAGATAAGATAAGCTGAGAGGTTAAGTAGAGCGGGATTCTGTTACAAGTGAAAGGACTAAGTACTTTGATTCTTAGGTTATTCTACCACCAAAATACCAATACCAGTTTCAAGGAGAAGTGAGCATAAGTCTAGGACTTATGAATAGTGATTAATGTGAACAAAGGTGATAACCCTGGAAATTATGTTACGTGAAGTAAAAATGGAGGCTTAGACTAATGTTTGAAAAATATTCTTAACATATAAAGAGTTCATGCAAACTGATTTAAGAAAAACACTTAAAACTAATAGATAAATGGCCTAAAGACATGAAATAGCATTTACAATGAACACGAAACATATTTAAACTATTAATAATACTAGAAAGGCAGATTTTAGAGGGTTTATATTCTTCACCTATAAAAATAACTCAATTTCTCTCACTTTTTTCATTGATACCTTTTTTATTTTTTATAATGTTATCTATTGACTATAATGTGGTAAATATACTATAATTTAAAATTTATATACTGTATATGTATAATCTTTCTGAAATATTGCTCTAAAGTATATATTAAGAAACTAAAATGTGTGCAGATCCTTTTACCTAGTAAATCTACTTTAGAGAACGTATATCAAGGATCAGATGCAAATCAATATTTGTGGAGAAAAAGGTTAATTATAGCATCATTTACAATAATGAAAAATGACAATAAACATTTACAAACATAATTAAAGGGCTCAATAAATCATAATATATCCATAAGAGGGAATTTTTATACTCTTTAAGAACCTTGTTTACACATGATATATAGGGACCAAGAAAAATTTTGGCAACATAATGTTGTTTAAAAAAATGAGAACAGTTTTTATCAAATTTGGAAAAATTTTAGCTCTTATTTCTTCAAATACTTACTGTCCTTTCTGTGTTTTATTTTGGGTAGTTTCAGTTGCTATGTCTTTAAGTTTACTAATGTTTTCTTCTGCAATGTCTAATTTTCTCTATACCCTATCCAATGTACTTTTCATCTCAGACTTTGAATTCTGTCTTCAGAAGTTTGAAGTGTGTGTGTGTGTGTGTGTGTGTGTGTGTGTGTAACTTTTTAAATGTATGGAATAGAATTTCTATAGTATGTGTTAATATTTTAATCTTCTTGTGTGCTAATTCTGACATCTGTCAGTTCTGGGTTAGTTTTAATTGCTTAATTTATCTCTTCAAAAGGTCATATTTCCATCTTGTTTACATGCCTGGTAACTTTTATCAGATGCCAGATATTGTGAATTTTTCCTTGTCTGATGATGGATATTTTTCTGTTCCAAAAATATTCTTGATCTTTTTATGGGTGCGAATTACTTTAAAACAGTTTGATCCATTGGGTATTACTGTTTAATTATATTAAGTTAGAATATAGCAGTACTACATCTAAAGCTAATTATTCTCTACTACTAAGCAAGGTCCTTCTGTTTACATTACCTAATTCTAATCTGACTGATGGGAGCAGACATTAGTCCTGCTCTGGGTAAGCACTGGTATTGTTACCACTAATTCTTTTAAGTAGTTCTTTCACCAGCATTGAGTTGTTTCCTTGTATGCCTGTGCTGATCATTACTCAGCTGAATACTCAAAGTTGTCCCTCTAGAGATCTTTGACATTTTGTTTCTGTGCAGCTCTCTCCTTTACATACTCTTCCCTGACAACTCTAGTCACCATGGTTTTCTCACACTCTCAGGTTCATCTGTTCCTATCCTGGAGTCTACCACTCTGCCTAGGTTCCCTTTTCTTGTACAACAACCTGGAAATTATCTCAAGGCAGTAAACTGAATAAGCATAGGACTCACCTTGTTTATTTGTTATCTCTGAGATGTCTGTGCTTCATTCCTCATGTCTTATCTTGCAAACCATCATTTCATGTATTCTACCTTTTTTCCTTCTTATTTTAGGCAGGAGGTCAAATCTGGCCTCTTGTCTGGAAGATGTCTATTTTTCCAAAATATTGTTGAAATTGATTATCTGTATATAGTACAGTATAAGGAGAAGCCTCACTATACACAGAAAATTTGAGAGTCTAAATAATCCCAAAATTAGTTTTAAATAAGTATATGCAAGCATTTAACAAAAATCAACATCCGTTCATGATAAAAACTCTTAACAAAGTGGGTTTAGAGGGAACATAGCTCAACATAATAAAGGATAAAAGCCATATAATAAACCCACATCTAACATTATCTTTAATGGTGAAAAACTGAGAGCTTTTCCTCTGAGATCAGGAACAAGACAAGGATGGTCCATTCATAACTTTTATTCAGCATGGTACTAAAAGTCTTAGCTACAATAATAATACAAGAAAAAAGAAATAAAAGGCAACCATAATGGTAAAGAAGAAGTTAAACTCACTATTTGCAGATGACATGATAATATACATGGAAAATCTACCCCAAAACTATTAGAACTGATAAATGAATTCAGTACAGTTGAAGGATACAAAATTAATGAACAGATACCAGTTGCATTTCTATACACTAATCATGAGGTAGCAGAAAGAGAAATTAAGAAAGCAATCCCATTTACAATTGCATCAAAGAAATAAAATACTTAGGAATAACCTTAACCAAGGAGGTGGAAGATCTATACTCTGAAAACTATAAAGCATTGGTGAAAGAAACTAAAGATGATACAAATAGAGAAATATTCCATCTCATGGACTGGAAGAATTAATATTGTTAAAATGTCCATATCACCCAAAGCAATTACAGGTTCAATGCAATGTCTACCAAAATACCAACAACATTTTTCACAGAACTAGAACAAGTAATACTAAGATTGTATGGAACCACAAAAGACCCCAAATAGTTAAAGAAATCATGAGAAAGAACAAAGCTGGAGTATCACAATTCCAGATTTCAAAATATACTATAAGACTATACTAATCAATATGGTATGATACTGGCACAAAAATAGACACATAGATTGATAGAACAGAATAGGGAGTCCAGAAATAAACCTATGCTTATGTGGTCAATTAATCTATGACAAAGGAGGGAAGAATATACAAGGGAAAAAGACAGTATCTTCAACAAATGGATGCTGGGAAAACCAAACAACTACATGCAAAAGAATGAAACTGGGCCACTTTCTAATACCATACACAAAAACTCAAAATCCATTAACAATCTATGTGTGATACTTGAAACCATAAAACTCCTAAAAGAAAATATAGGCAGTAATTTTTAATATAGTCTATAATAACATTTTTCTAAATATGTCTCATAAGGCAAGGAAAATGAAGGCCAATATAAACTTCTGGGATTACACCAAAATAAAAAGGTTTTGTACTACAAAGGAAACCATCAACAAAATGAGAAGACAATCTACAGAATGGGATAAGATATTTGCAAATGACACATTTGATAAATGGTTAGTATCAAAAATATGTAAAGAACTTATACAATTCAACACCAACAAAGCACAAATAATGTGATTAAAAGTGGGCAGAGGGCCTGAATAGATACTTTTCCAGAGAGGATGTACAGATGGCCAATGGACATGTGAAAAGGTGTTCAGCATCACTAATCATCAGGGACATGCAAATCAAAGCCACAATATTACCTGACACCTGCCAGAATGGCTAGAATAAAAAATAGAGGAAATGACAAGTGTTGGTGAGGGTATGGGGGAAAAGGAACCCTCATGCTTTGTTGATGAGAATGTAATTTGGCACAGCCACTGTGGAAATCAATATGGAGATTCCTCAAAAAATTAAAAATAGAAATAACATATGATCCAGTAATTCACTATTGGGTATTACCCAAAGAAAATGAAAGCACTAATTTTAAAAGATATATGTACCCTTATGTTTATTGCAGAATTGTTTACAATAGCCAAGATATGGAAGTAATCTAAGTGTCCATTAATAGATGAATGGATAAAGTTGTGGTATGTATATGTATACAATGAAATATTATTCAGCCATAAGAAATAATGAGATGTTTTCATCTGTGACAACATGGACACACATAGAGTGTATTATGCTAAGTGAAATAAGTCAGACAGAGAAACACAAATAGTGTGTGATTTCATTAAAAAACAAAAATGAATAAACAAACAAACAAAAAGCAGAAAGAGACTTATAAAAACAGAGAACAAACTAAGGGTTGCCAGAGGGACATGGTTTGGGGGATGGGAAAAATGGGTGAAGGAGAATGCAACATATAGGCTTCTGGTTATGGAATGATTAAGTCGTGGGAATAAAAGGTACACCACAGGGAATACAGTCAGTGGTATTGTAATAGTGTTGTATGATGACAGATGGTAACTACACTTGTAGCAAGCACAGCATAAGGTATAAACTTGTCTAATTACTATGTTGTACACTTGAAACTAATGTCACACTGTGTGTCAACTATATTTCAATAAAATAATAAATAAGTAAATAAATGTATGCAAAAAGTGAGCACATGCTTGCACATTCACACTAAGAGAAGAAAACAATATCAAAATATTAGCAGAAGTATTAATCCCAGGGATTGCATCTGATTTGTATTCATCTTCATACTTTCTAAATTGTTTTCAAGTATTAAAATGTATTAATTTTACTAAAAGTAAATGTTACATATAAGTATGTATAACTTTTGGTAAAAGAAATCAAACTCCTATTTTGAAAATAACACTAAAATCAATGAGTGACATAGACATAAAAGGAAGCATATCTGATTTTATGAAGGGAATGAGGTATACTTACCAGTGAATGAAATACACAATGAAGTAGATAGTGGGTCCTGCTGCTAGAAACCTTTCACCAAAAACTGAACGTCCAGCATTCAGTGAGGCTGGAAAGGGATATATCACTGCTTGGTTCTAGGATCAGATAATATCTAATCTCCTTCCAACTCTGAATTTTTGTGCTTGCTCTTGTTTTGAAAATATCTACATGGTGGTTAAGTCAAGGACTGACTGATTCCCTTGGAAAGAGGTAACTCTATACAGCCTCTTGAAAGTCAAGAATGAATGTTTTCCTATGGAAATGTTAAATAAAATGATTTCTGGGAGTGCAATGAAATTTGACTTTTGCAGTTGTTCATAACTTGCTAAGTAAGTAATTTTGTGTAAAGAGATAAAAGATAGTAAAATGGCTAAAAATAAAATACAGTCTAAAATAGAATGAATAAGTCTAAAATAGACTGTATTTGAAAGAAAGCTAAGTAGATAAATAAATGCACTCTTTTTTTTAAATTTTTTAATGTTTATTTATTTTTGAGAGACAGAGCATGAGCAAGGGAGGGGTAGAGAGAGAGGGAAACACAGAATCAAAAGCAGGCTCCAGGCTCTGAACTGTCAGTAGAGACCTGATGTGGGGCTTGAACTCATGAACTGAACTGTGAGATCATGACCTGAGCCGAAGTCAGATGCTTAACTGACTAAGCCATCCAGGCATCCCAATACGTAAGTACACTCTTAAGAACTCAGAAGATTGTGCTCCAGAGGAAAGCAAAATCAGTAAGGCATAGTTTTGGAAAGGACCACAGATGTCTTCTAATACATCGTTTTGCAAGTATGGCCAGAGACTGCCTGGGTTTGAATCCTGGCTCTGTCACCTACAAGCTGCATGACTTTGTGCAAGTTATTAACCCCTCTGACCACAACTTCCACTCTGTAAAATCATAATTAAAATAGTGTTTTGAAGATTATATGAGTTAATGTAAATATAGAGCTTAGAGTACCTGGCACAGAGTAAGCTTTAAAGAAATATTAGCTGTTGTTATTCTAGATGTATATGGATGGAATTTAAAAAACATTGACCATGTATTTAATGTGTACTCAAAAATATATAACTATCTCATTAAATTTGTAATATATAGATAGTGTTCCTTAAGATCATTTATGGTTATGACATAAAGTTAAAAACATTAATTTTTAATTAAGCAAATACCAATATGGTTGCATGTGCATATTGCAAAAATCATACTGCTGGTACACAAGTGACTTAGATATAAAGCCCCCACTTAACAGATGAGGAAAATGAGGCCCAAAGATAAAAAAAATGATTATACAGGAAGTTAGAAACAAAGCAAAGTGAGGATTTAAACCAATTGATTCCCGTTTCACTGCTTTTGCAACCTATTTTTCTAAGCCTTCATTCCCCTTCTTACCCATGTTTGACCTCAGCTTTCATAGAGACATAGTCAATACCTTACTTTATTCAGAGTTCCCTTTCTCCCCATTCCATGTGACTCATGATATAAAGAAAATTTACTTGCATGGCTTTAATAACTAGCCTTAAGCTTTAACTCTGGCAGACAAAATGAGATAATTTATTTAGTCCAAATGTGACAAATAAGGTAAGTCTCATTCATTAAAGGCTAAAAATAAAGCAAGCAGTATGTTTAAATAAAACATGAAAGAAATAGCTCTACTCAACACATTTCATGCATGAAAAGCATTCAAGTCAATGCCCCTGTTGGGGATAGGAAGAAATCATGTCAGGAATTTATGCTGGTTAAAGGAGTAGAGCTGTAAGAAATGAACATCCTTGGCCATTAAATTCAACTCTTGATAGTGAAATGATAGAGAAGAAATATGGCTACATGAATGTCATGCAAAGATTAATTATTCATGAAGGCTACATATCTTTCATACAAGGAGCTACTCTCTAGTGGAGATAAATAATTATAGTACAGTAACATTGTTATAATAGAAATAGTTAAGGCACAAGGAGATGATTAACTTTTCCAGAGGTTATATAGATGAGCTGACACTTGAGTTGAATCTTAAAGGATAAGTAAAGTCTTCTTGGTGGTTAACCTACAGGAAGTGCAACCCAAGCTGAGGGCAGGGCAAGTGTAAACACAGTGAAAGTTGGATGCATTCAGGACACTGCAAATCATTTGATATGGTTGGATTGCAGGGTACTCATAACAGTGAATAGCAAGACATGAAGGGGTAAAAGTAGATGCGGATACTTATCCATGCATTCATTAGGTTAGCCATTATTCTTCTATTGTGTAATTTGCTAATTCATTCAATGTTAATAAAAGATAGGAAGGCTCCTTGGTGAAGGTTAAAGTCTATATAGTAATTTTTGAATAGCACCTCATGAAGAGTCAGACAAGCTGATTTACTGGTCTCACTGTAACTTGGAACAGACTGATTAAAAGCAGCAGTTGGAGACAAGCAAACATTAATTTCACCATTTTCTATGTAGGTACCATATAGGGCTTCTTGTTACCAACTCACTATTTGAGAACAGTAGATAGTAAGAGTGAGCACTTTCAATTATAAAATGAAAGAATCAATACTGTCCACTGCTTATAAAAGTCCCTAGATGTTGCCAATATACTTTGTTGATTAGCCTACGTTTCTGACATCATTTCTTTTAAGATCAAGACTCTTGGTTGCTGGCCCTAACAGCCCTTAGTGCAAACAGCTACATCATACAAAGGCAAACCTAATGGCTTAAAAAAATGACTCCTTTAGCCCACAGCCTTCTGCCTAGAAAATTGTAGAAATCATTCTTAAGATATTTTTCCGTGCCATTAGCAAAATCCATTCTGAAAATTCCACCAAATATTTCAAGTATTCCTTTCTAATAACTCATTATCATACTTTTTTTTTCTCGTGAAGGGGAGTCAAATAGTAGTTTGCTTTGAGGGAAAAATAATACTTTAAAATTTATACCTGTCAAGAGGGAATCATTCATTTCTGTCATACTAGTTAAACATAAAACTCTTCAATAGTATAAAAAGATGAAATCTATATAATAAAAATACTATATTTCTCTTTCCCTCCCACCGTACTCTTATTATTGGTATGATTCCAACTTGTACATTGCATGCACTTTAAAAATATTTTGTGATTACAAAATATAATGAAAATTTTCTGCACATTTAAAAAACTTTTAATTCCAGTATAAATAACATAGTATTATATTAGTTGAGCACCTTTTCATGTGTCTGTTGGCTATCTGTATGTCTTCTTTGGAGAAATGTCTGTTCATGTCTTCTGCCCATTTTTAAGTTTGATTATTTGTTTTTATGGTATTGAGTTGTATAAGTTCTTTATATATATTGGATAGTAAGCCATATCAGTTATGCCATTTGTAAATATCTCCCCCATTCTATAGGTTCTCTCAGCACTGCTGTGCAGAAGCTTTTTATTTTGATGTAGTCCTAATGGTTCATTTTTGCTTTTGTTTCTTCTGCCTCAGAAGACGTATCTAGAAAAATGTTGCTATGGCCAATGTCAAAGAACTTACTTCCTATCCTCTTTTATAGGATTTTTATGGTTTCAGATCTCACATTTAGATCTTTAATCCATTTTGAGTTTATGAATTTGAATTAATGAATTTGGAAGCTTTCCTTCCTCTTCTATTTTTTTGGAATGGTTTAAGAAGAATAGGTATCAACTCTTCTTTAAATGTTTGGTAGAATCTACCTGTGAAGCTGTCTGGTCCTAGATTTTTTTTTTATTACTCTTTTAATTTCATTGCTGGTAATCAGTCTGTTCAAATTTTCTGTTTCTTCCTGATTCACTTTTGGGAAGTTATATAGATTTCTAAGGCTTCATACATTTCTTCTAGGTTGTCCAGTTTGTTGGCATATATTTTTTCATAAAATTCTTTTATAATCCTTTGTGTGCATATCTTTTATAATCCTCTGTGGTGTCAGTTGTTACTTCTCTTTAATTTCTGATTTTATTTGAGTTCTCTCTCTCTCTCTCTCATGAGTCTGGCTAACAGTTTATCAGTTTTGTTTATCTTTAAAAAAAAACAGATCCTGCTTTTATTGATCCATGGTTTTTTCAGTTTCTATTTCCTTTATTTCTGCTCTAATTTTTATTATTTCCTTCCTTCTACTGGTTTGAGGCTTGTTGTTCTTCTTCTTCCTTTTTCTAGCTCCTTTAGGTGTTAGGTTAGGTTGTTGGAGATTTTTGTTGTTTCTTGAAGTAAGCCTATAATGCTATAAACTTCCATCTTAGAATTGCTTAGCTGCATCAGAAAGATTTTGGACTGTTGTGTTTTCATTTTCATTTCTCTCCATGTATTTTAAATTTTTTTCTTTGATTTCTTTTTTTCCCCCTCTTCAATTTCTTGGTGACCCATTTGTTGTTTACTAGTATGTTATTTAACCTCCATGTATTCGTGTTCTTTCCAGACTTTTTCTTGTGATTGATTTCTAGTTTCATAGTGTTGTGGTCAGAAAAGATGATCTTTTTGAATTTCTTGAGACTTGTTTAGTGGCCTAACATGTGATCTATTCTGGAGAATGTTCTGTGTATACTTGAAAAGAATGTATATTCTGTTGTTTTAGAATAGAATGCTCTGAATATATCTTTTAGATCCATCTGTTCCAATGGGTCATTAAGAGCCACTGTTTCCTTGATTTTCTGTTTGAATGATCTATCCATTGGTATAAGTGGTTGTTAAAATCCCCTACTCTTATTGTGTTATTATTGATCATTTATGTTTATTATTGGTGCTTTGTGTATTAGGGTGTTCTCATGTTGAGTGCATAAATATTTACAATTGTTATATCTTCTGGTTGGATTGTCCACATTATAATTATATAGTGTTCTTTGTCTCTTAGCAAAGTCCTTATTTTAAAGTCTGTTTTGTCCAATATAGGTATTGCTACCCTGGCTTTCTTTTTGCTTCCATTTTCATGATAAATGCTTTTTATAGCCCGTCAGTTTCAATCTGCAAGTGACTTTAGTTCTGAAGCGAGTCTCCTGTAGGCAGCATACACATGGGTCTTGCTTTTTTATCCATTCCACCACCTTTGTCTTTTGATTGGAGTGTTTATTTTTATTTATATTTAAAGTAATTAATGATAGATATGTATTTATTGTCATTTTTATTAGTTTTATGGTTATTTTTGTGGTTCTGTGTCCCTTTATTCCCTGGCTCTCTTCTCTCATGGTTTGCTGGCTTTTTGTAGTGCTATGCTTGGATTCCTTTCTCTTTATTCTTTGCATATCTATTACTAGTTTTTCATTTGTGGTTACCAATAGGTTTATATATAACATTTCCTGCATATAGAAGTCTATATTAGGTTGATGGTTGCTTAAACTGGAACCCATTTTAAAAGCACTAAATTTATTCCTCCACCATCCTCCCCGTGACATTTTAGGTATATGTTATTATAATTTACATTCTTTTGTGAGTCCATTGACTTATTTTTATAGGTATACTTAATTTTATTGCTTTATGCTTCCTACTTTTCTTAATCCTGCCTATGGTCTTTCCTTTCCATTCAAAGAGTCCTCTTTAACATTTCTTGTAGGGCTGGTTTCATGGTCATGAATTCCTTTAACTTTTGTTTGTCTGGGAAACTGTTTATTTCCCCTATTTTGAATGATAGCCTTTCTGGATACAGTATTCTTGGTGGCAGGTTTTTCCCTTTCAGCACTTTGAATATGTCATGCCACTCCCTTCCAGCCTGCAAAGTTTCTACTGAAAAATCAGCTGATAGCATTATGGGGTTTCCCTTGTATGTAACTATCTTTTCTCCTGCTACTTTTAAAATTCTCTCTTTATCACCTCTTTTTGCCATTTTAATTACTGTGTGTCTTGATGTGAACCTCCTTGGGTTGATTTTGTTGGGGGCTCTCTGTGTCCTCTGGATCTGGATGTCTGTTTCTTTTCCCAGATTCAGGAAGTTTTCAGCTATTATTTCCTCAAGTAAATTTTCTGCCCCCTTTTCTCTCTCTTCTCATTTTGGGATCCCTATAATGTGAATTTTATTACTCTTGATGGTGTCGATGAGTTCCCTAAGTCTATTTCCATTTTTTCATACTATTTTTTCTCTTTTTTTCAGCTTAATTCTTTTCCATTACTCTTTCTTCCAGATTGCTGATTCATTTTTCTACCTTCTCTAGTCTACTATTTATTCCATCTAGTGTGTTTTAATTTCAGTTATTGATTTCATTATCTCTGGTTGGTTCTTTGTTATATTTTCTATCTCTTTGTTGAGGGTCTCACTGAGATCCCCCCTATTTTCTCAGCACCAGTGATTATCTTTATGACTGTTACTTTAAATTCTCTATAAGGTATATTACTTATCTCTGTTTTGTTTAGCTCTTTTGCTATGATTTTTGTCCCATTCTTTCATTTGGGACATATTCCTCTGTCTCTCATTTTGTCTAACTCTCTCTGTCTGTTTCTATGTGGTAGGAAAGTCAGCAATGTCTTCCTGCTCTTGAAAGTAGTGGCCTTATAAAGAGGTTCTGTAGTGTCCTGTGGTGCAATGTCCTCTGTTCATCAGAACCTAGTGCTTTCAGGGGTGTTGCATGTGTGTTGCATGCACCCTTGTGTTGTGGTTGAGCCACTTTTGCCTTCAGTCCAGTTGGCTACAATGGCTCTCTTTGTCTTGTGGGTAGGGTTGGGTCCCTGTGTTGTTAGTGGGCCATTCTTGGGTTGCTTGGACTTGAGTTGAGTCAGACAGGCATTTGCCAGAGATGCGGTAGTGTGAAGTTGCAGGGTACTACTATCCCTGTGATGTCCCCTGAGAAACTTTCACTGGTGGGCAGGGGTTATAGTCAGACCCACTGTCTTCCCCCTGCCCACTGCTGGAGCCACAGTCTGACTTGTGTGTTTGGTTACCTTCCCCTCTCCTTGAGTGAAGAGTCACTTTGGAGTGGTAATCACTCCCATCAGGGCTACTTGCACACTGCTAGGCTTTTGACATCACTTTAAATGGACTCCTGCCAAAGGTATGTCAGATTGGGCAGGTCCACAGGAGGATGCAAGGGTGGGTTGCATGGAGCCAGGAAGGACCATTATGGTCCACTGCAAGAGGGAACCTGCAGCCTGGGAAAACTTATGCTGAGGCAGGGATGTAGGGCACAGGTCCACAAAAGAGTGTTGGGGCAGGATGTGTTGTTAGTAAGCTAAGTCAAGAGTGTTCATGCTGCACTGGTTCCCACAGTTGTCCTGTATCTAGAATGAAGGATGGGGGAGAGAAATTGTTCCCACCAGCTCTTTTGTTCTTGGAGAAGTCTCTCCAAGATCCCTGCCCCTCTAGTACATGCTCTGAGATTAGTAAATAAATCTTCCCATATATTATGGGAATTTTTGGACTGTAGCTTCATGCTGTATCTCAGTGAGGCTGTTTATTGTGCTGTCTCAAGGATGGAGACTAGTTTCCTATTACTCTTGCAGCTCTCCCAGAGCCAAGCCTGCTTATTTTTAAAGTTCCAGGTGTTAAACCCCACTGGTTGTAAGAACTCATGAAGTTAAGCCCCTCTAGTTTTCAAAACCAAATATTATAGGGATTCGTCTTCCCAGTGAGGCCCCCCCCCCATGGATGGGGTGCCTAGTCTGGAGTCTGTTCCTCTCCCCTCTCTCAGTCTGCAGCATCCCTCTTTCCTGCAAAAAGTCTCACAGGTCCATTTATCTCCTTCTGGACTGTATCTTCACCCTTTCTAACCTCTTGAATGTGGTCTGTTCTTTGCATTTAGCTGTGGAGAGTCTTTTCTTCCAGTTTTCAGGTCATTTTCTGGGTTGTTCACACTGATGTAGGTATTGTCTTGGTGTATCCATGGGACACTTGAGCCTAGGATCCTCCAACTCTACCATTTTCCCCACTTCTGAAAATTTTTTGACCATTCAAAAATGCCTGGCTATTTTTGAAAATGTGGGCAGATTATTAGTCCAGCACTCTGAGCACTTTCAAATTTGAGTAATTATATTCTACTTACCTAGGTTCCTCCTAGTGTTTCCAATTTGCATATATAACTGTTCTTCATTTCCATTTATAAATTCTGGTGGCATTTATTTCTATACTGATACCTGATTATGACATTAGTCTCTCTGCATACTCAGCAGTTTTTATGAAGCTGAGAACTATATGCTTTATGTCTTCATAAGTAAACTGTTTCTAAAAAGTAAAAACACATTTAAAAGGCATATCCAGTGGCCCTGTTTACAGTGGTTCCCATTTATTTTTAACTCTGTAGATGTCCCCACTTACCACATAGTCCACATGTGTTTCTTCTTATATTTATAGTTTTCAACTTGAGAGACTTCCTGACAATATTATAGGAATCCTATTTAGCAAAGTGTTGCAAATTCCTCACTAGGCTATCTATCTCTAGATTAACATTTATGAGAGTATATTTACTTAGAAGTAGTAAGAGTACAAGAAAGTATGGAATTTATGATGATGGTTCTACCTAAAAACACATTCTTTAATTTAAAAATGATAACAGCCACTATAACCACAACGCAATTAGTAGGTAATGTTCACTGAATGCTTACTATGGGGTCAGTCATTCTTCTAGGCATCTTAAATGTAAAAATTTAATTCTCACAAATACCCATTAGATAGGTGCTATTGTTTTTTTCCTTTTTTAAGGATGAGTGCACTTATTTTGATGAGCCCTGAGGAATGTATGGAATTGTTGAATCATTATATTGTACACCTTAAACTAATTATAATACTGTATGTTAATTATACTTGAATAAAAAATAAAAATGAGGAAACCAAGGCACATAGATTTTTAAGTAAATTGCTGAGAGTCACATAAGAAGTAAGCGAGAGAGCTATGATTCAAACCTACATAATCTGGCTATAGAGTTTATGCTTGTATTAGTTAGGGTTCTGCAGAAAAACCTGAGAGAGAGGGAGAAAGGGAGTGTGGGAAGGGGAGAGGGAGAGAGAGCTGTAAGTAATTATCCTATAGAATTATGAAGGTGGGCAAGTCTCAAGATCTGCAAAGTAAGTTGACAAGCTAGAGACCCAGGAAAATGAATGTCTTAGTTCTAGTTAAAGTCTGAAAGCCTGAGAACTAGGAGAGCCAATGATATAATTCCCATTCAAAGGTTGGCAGGCTTATGACCAAGAAGAACAAATAATGTCCCAGTCTGAAGGCATTCAGATAAGAATCATTCTCCCTCCCCTAGGGAGGGTCAGCCTCTTTGTTCTATTCAGATGTTCAGTTGATTGGGTGAGGCCCATCCACATCAGAGAGGGCAATCTGCTTTATTCAGTCTACCAACTTAAATGTTAATCTCATCCAAAAACAAACTCGCAGAAACACCTCAAAAAATATTTGATCAAATATCTAGCCAACCTATGGCCCAGCCAAGTTGATACATAAAATTAACCATCACAATACTCTTAACCACTATTCTATTCTGATATTTCATAGTTATGTAGTAGCCCAATAATTAAATCTACTAGATTGTATATTATCCTATTTCAAACATTAGTTGAAAACATGTAATTATTTCTTTAGAGATAGTTGATCATAAAATGTAAGTATCCAAATATTTTGAAGGCAATTCATCTCTAAACTATCTTAAATCAGATTCCTGACATAAAAATCATGGCCAAAAACAGTAAGAGGTTTGGTTTTCTAGGTTTTCAAATGCTAAGAATCCATGTTCCCTAGCAACACTATGTAGATCCACATAAAGGAATTTCAAATACCATTTATAGTAAGTTTGTTCCCTCCCTACATTGCAACTTTACTCTAAACTCATGATTATTAAAGAGAAAATGAGCTTTAAAATTGTAAGTAATGTTTCTAAGAGGACATCATGGTGTTCAGCCAAAATGAATGTTCATAATATTGCTTAGATTTATTTAAAATTCTATAGAGCCTCACTTAATTTTTTCTCACTGCTATACTAATTTATATATAGTTATTATAAATGGTTATTAGAAATCAATGTTGCTAACAATGAGAACATTAGTGATTTTCTTGAAATAAAATGGACAAAGTACAAGTACCTTTATCTATATTCCACTCTATATGTGTGTGTAAATATGTGTATACATTTTGTTTATATATGACTAGATATATATGTTTATGGAAATCTTTATATATACATATGCACATACACACATACATTAAAATGTACAACTTGATCCCTAATGGCAAGATTCATACTTTGTATAGTCTACTTTGGAAATCCTGTTCCAAGCAAGACATTCAGGTCATAATACCAGATTTCACAGGGCCATAAGAATTAACTGGTTATAGGAATACATGAATGCTTCAACATTTGGAAAACTCTTAATATCAACAGAATAAAGAAGAAAAAAAATAATTATCCAAATAGGTGCTTAAGGTGCATTTGATAAAATTCCATATCCATAAGATTAAAACATAAATCTTTAACAAACTATGAATGGAAGATAATGCCTTTAAACTGATACAAATTTGTCTACAAATATACCAAATATATATCACTGCTTCTACTAAAAAATATTGTTCCTGACCAGTGCAATAAGAAGAAATAAGAGGCATAATGTTTGAAAGGCAAATATAAACTGACATATGTGGTCTCTAAGTTTGTATCCATAGAATATCCAAAGGAAACTACAAACTATTAATTTCAGCAAAGTTGCTAGATATAAGATTGATATACAAAAACCAATGACATTCCTATGTCCCATCTCACATATATTAAATGCCTTCTTTCACCATATCAACAAATCTATAAATTACCTAGGCATAAACCTAATGAAAGATGTGCAAGATCTTTGTGGAAAAAAAACTAGAATACAATTTTAATGATATTAAAGATGTGAATAAATGAAGTAGTAGACCATATCCAAAATGGGCTGACTCACTATTGTGGAGATGGCATTTATATTCTAATTAAAGTTCTAAACCACTGTAATATTATAACAGTGTTTTATGAGATTTGATAATCATATACTAAAATTAATGAGGAATAACAACCAAAATAAGTCAAAATGATTTTGAAAACTATGATAGGATTTGCATTGCCAGATAGTATCTTGAAACTATAGTAATTAAGATGATGTGGAATTGATGAAGAAATAGACAAAGTGGTGATGACATGGAAAAGGAAGCCCAGGAGCATAAATGGAAATTTAAGGACAGACACCTGTGTAGTATCTACTCAGCATAAGAAAGTATTGTTTTACAGTATTTGCTTCATTAAGAAAATAAGTAAATAAAGGTTCTTGTAAACCACTTCACCAATCCAGTCCATGGAAATTAAAAACAACAAATTCAGGAATGGAAATAGATTAGAGAGTGATGCATAGGGAGCTTCAAATGTATCTTTAATATATTGGGTCTTAATAATCTGAAGCAAATTCATAAAGCTGTGTACTGAATGTATTGATTCTTATTCCTTATACTGTTCTATAGAATTTTAATATTTAAATGTTTTCAAGAAGTTAATGTAAAAATGAGTTAAATAGTTACCTTCAAGTGCATATATGGTTAAACAAGGCATAATCATTCATCTGTTCATTCAATCATTTGCTTAATGAACTGCCAGGAGAAGGTAGACTAGGTTGATAAAGAGCAGGGTTTAGTTGATGCTAAGCTATTTGAGATACTAATCTTGGGATTCTTCCATAGGAAAAAGTACTGAACCAGTGATTAAGAGGATAGATTTTCTAGTCTCAACTCTTCAATAAGCTGGCAATGTGACCTTGGGCAAGAATTAGCCTCTTCAGAACTTGCCTGCCATTAGAGTTAAATAGAAAGGTTGGGCTAGATAATCTCTGAGGCTGCAATGCCCACTTGCACTTGAGATTGTTGAGGAAAAGTACACAAGAAACACAGCACAGTGAAAATTAAAGAGCCACTTTATCAGCAGATCCACATGAATACCCAGTAACTTTGGTGAAGAACTTCAGTAGTTCTGCATTGGAGGACAAGACTAAGGCCTCTTGCTCTTCCCACTTTGCCCCACCATGCCTCCCCAAAATCTAAATTATGGGTCTAAAATCTAAATTATGGCTCCAGCAAATACTTGTGTGTAGTCAAATGTTCCATAAAAGTAGAGTCCCCTACAGAATAGTTCAATTGAAGTTATGGAAATAGAAGTTAAAGAGAGATTCTAACTTGACAAGGGAGAGTGTTTTACCAGTTATGTACTCTTTCATTAAAGGAATACACTGCTTTAAGAAGAAATGAGTTCTCCATTACTGAGTCTGAATATTGTATGCAGGGAAGTTGCCCAATGATTCAGGTCTTCAATGGAGAATTGGACTAGTGATTTTTAAGATCCCTTTTTACCCTAGGCTTCTTGATTCTAGGAAACTTGTCTTGGTATTTCAAGCTTTCTTGAGTACTGATGTAGGTCAAGAGAATACCCTAAGACAGAGATTTCACTTTTGATTTTAGTTGTAGAATATCACTTAGCTTCCTAAGAAGAATTTTGATAAACAAGAATTCCTTGTTGTGTTTGTATTTCCAAGGACTCTGAGTCAAGCCTGTATATTGCATCTCTTTCTCTCTAGAAATATGAACATTTTTCTTGCCCTTGTGACTGCAAAGAACTACTTTTAGATCTAAGATATTCCCACAGGACTTCATCTTATTGGTAGGAGGCTCCACCATCCTAAGTAAATAGTACTTAGAGACTGTTATATCATCCATAGCTTTTGCAATTAATCTAGTGATAGTCCTTATTAGATGAGTCAAGGAACTAGGAAACAATTTAATTTAATTTGATTTAATATCGGATGAGCACTGGGTGTTGTATGGAAACCAATTTGACAATAAACTTCATATATTAGAAAAAATTAATTAATTAATATCGGAATATATATAACATGTAAAATAGATACATTCATCTTTTTTACTAATTCAAGAGTATGAAACTACAGATTCATTGCTAAAGATTCAAGATGACTTCTAGCAAATTTAGAGATGAACCAATTAAAACTGACTACTAAGCCATAATATTTCATGTATTGTAAGTGACCAGTGCCAGACATATCCCCAGAGTCTATGATACACTGAGATTACTCAGAAAATCAGGAAACTCTCAATTATCTATTGATACATGAGCTCAGGTAGCATAGAAAAAGTACATTGTTAGAATCCAAGAATATCTCATTTTATCCATTCTTGTCAGTCTGCTTTTGAACCAAACCTCTCTGTAGAGCTGTCAGCAATAACAGTATTGTCACACTCAAGTTTCATCTCCTACCTTTCTCTTTCTCAGAGGCAAAAACTAGTAAAAATAATAGCAGTAGGAAGAGAGAAGAGCCAAGAGTCAGCACTGCACAGGAAGTGCTCAGGGGAGCAAGAATCCTCTCCTCAAATGAAACCTACCCAGATAGGAAGGGCTTCTCTGGCTCTTCTATTTACAATAGTCTCTGTCTCCTCCTACTTTGCTTTCTTTTTCTTCATACAGCTTATCAATACTGAAATTATTAGTTTGATTACTCTCTTATAGTCTATTGACCTCTCTAGACTGAGTACAGGCACCTTGTGTGATTCACTACTGGAACCCCAGGGTTCAGAACAATATGGTATACCCTTAATAAATACTTGTTTTAGATAGATATATAGATGATTGGTTAATAGGTGATTGGAGCCCTAAGTAGGAAGTATATTAAGAAAATATTTAGAATAGGTTGTTTTTCTTCCTGAAACAGAAAACTAATCTGGGATAATGGTTAATGACTGACAGAACCCACATTTCATTCATGATAGGTTTTCTGAATTTAGATTTTTAACACAAGTTCACAACTTTCAATAATGTGCATGTCTTCCTCATGTAACAAATATACTGTTTTAGATTAGCTATAACTGAAATATACATTTTCAATGTATATTTCAATTTTCAATGCCACGGCTCTCTTGGAGTTTACTCTGTTGCCACATATAAGTATTATGTGACTTTTTTTCAAACATGACCATGCTGACCAGTATGTACATTTGGTAAAATTGCTTGATAACCAAGTTGCCTTTCTGCATATTTCTCAGAAGCAAACATTTGAATCCAATTAGTTAAAGAATATGATAACTAAGCTTCTGTACCTCTTGTGGCACTATATTTTAAGCCCTTATAAAATTTAGTATTGTAATTTTTAATGTCATCTCTACTTTCAGCATGCTTTGGGTTATATAAAATGTGTTTTATTGATTAGATGTCTGACAAGAAGGAAATCAAAACCAAATCAGATTATAGTCACAACTTTATAATTTGTGTAAGAGAGAAAAAGCCAAATCTATGTTGCCAAATTTGACTCTTTGAGTCACTTAATAAAGTGGCCCTCTTGGTTTGAAATATTTTTTAGGTGACACTAGAAAGCCATGGAATGGAAGGGAATTAGAAAGATTCTTAGATGAAATTATTTTCTTTCAAGCCACTATAATAATTCATATGCCTGGCACATTAATGAAAAACAATGTCATACTTATTCTTCACTCAATTCCTGTCTAAAAATCTCTGTATAGCCCCCATTGATCTCCAAAGACTGTTTTCAAGGGAACCAGAAAAATCTTATTTTAATCGAGCCTTCTTGACATGTTTATTAATAGTTAAATAATATTAAATGGTAGGGCTGCTGTTGTCTTATTGAAAAGCAAATGGATACATTCTTTTGTATAATACATGTGTTCCCAGGAGAAGAGTGTATTGAACACATTTTAGAAAATAGTTTTATGTTTTTACTATGTAAAAGGAATTTACTTAAATAACACTGTGGCAAATTTCCTTGTAAGTCAAATAATTATTTTGGTATGCAAATAAATAGTACTTCATTTGTTCTAAAAAAAAATCTGATTTTTACATAGGAAGTCTCTTCACAGAGGAATAAATCTGCATTGTTGTCCCATTGGACAGAGAATCTCTGCATCGATAAACATGTGAATCTCTTTTGTGTATAGGAACTGACACAGAGTTAAAAACTAATGATATTCTCTGTGTCTGCCAAAAAAAAATCCTTTCATCACACATGTCTCCAACCCAAAACTATTTGTCCTGCCTGATATGCCTTTCCCACTCCACTTGAGCAAATTCTGTCTTTTCCCATCTTTTAAATGCCAAATCCTACTTGGCCTTCTCAAACTAACTTCATTTGATCCTTGTCTTTCCAATGCCTTGCTATTGGTTTATATCTTTTTCACGTACAACACTAACTACTTTATACAAGCACTATTTAACAGTTATCAGTGTTTGTATGAATTTTGGTATTTCCTATTGAGTGTAATGGTTATGTTTTCTTTTTGTATTTTTTTTCCCCAAGAGCTTATCTTTTTTGTATCCAGTTTAAAATTCCATCAAGAAGTGGAGTCTCTTCAGTTCACTCAGTGCCTAGCTCATAGTATATACTAAATGTAATTGAATAAATCAATGAATGAATAAATATATTATACACATTTAATACATAAATGTATTTTAATAAATAAGTGATAAAATCTCTTTTATCACAGGGTTTCCCATCACTCCATTAACATAAGCCTAAAATGGTACACCAAATGCATTACTACAATACATAATTTCTAACCAATATCCCTTTATTTCTACATCCCATAAGTGATAATTCTACCCATGCACTCAGAAGAGGACTCAGGTTTTCACTGATTTTTTTTTCTTGTCACCAAGTATCACTATCACTTACTTTTTCATTTTTTTTCCAGTCTTCACATCCACATCAAATTCTGCCCTAAACTATACAATCAAACTTTACACCTAAACTTTTACATTTGTGCACCAATCAAGACCAAGGCTCACTTGTAGAACAGGCAAAAGTAGAGCTATATACATTTTAACTCCTTTCTGCACCTACTGAGGTTTTTTTTTCTTTTTTATTTCATACGAGTTTTGAACACAATGTTTTACCTACTAAAATTCTTCAGAACAGATCGGCATGAGCCTTTTTATTTGTCTCTAGCCTCCTTATAATGGGAAAGTGATTTCTAGATATGTTAACAAAACAAAATGGTACTGCAACCAAAACGTAGATGTTTCAAGGAGTTTATTTTAATAGGCTTAGATCTGTTTCTTTTTCTTCATTTGCAAATCTGAATCTCTGTGATGTTCTAATCTCAGTAGAGTTCAATAAATGGAAAAAACAAAAGGCCCAGTGTAATGTGTCATCCACATCACATTAAGTATTGGAATGACAGTTTACCTGTAATTATTTATAATTTATATCCTTTGAAAATAATAATGAGCTGTATTTATCATATTAAACAACCACTCATTAGATGATCTGTAGGTCTGTATGAAATCATATAGGTATCTTATAGGGATCCATTACTCAGGCCTAACACTCTTGGGATTTTAATCTCTTGATTGGATTTTTAATTTTACTCCTTTTAGTATAGATTTCTTTCCCTCCTAGTAAATTAACTAAGACATTTTTATTTTCCTAAAGCATACTGATTGACTAGCTATTGCATAGATTTCATCGTCTGTTATGTTGAACCATTTAAATCAGACTCTCAGCATTCAATATAGCTTATCTCAAAATTGATTTGACTATAGCCATCTGTATTGATTATAAAGACAAGCTCAATAAACAAATTAGAGGAACTGTGATTTGCTCACCAAGGATGGTAACAGCAGTATATTTAGATCATTCATTGTCCCTCTCTCGGAGAAGCAAAAAAATCAATAAAGCAAGTGCCCACCACTGAAGCTACGTGGCCAGGAGGATGTCAACATATAATATCAAAAAGAAAATACAATGTGCTTAACAAAAAAGGGGGGGAGAGATTTTTAGAAAAGTACTTATTAGGAAAATATGTTTTATCAGTTAATTAATCCTTTTTTTCCTGAATATGGACATGCATATAGATAAGTCCTAAATACAATTGTCAGAGTATGATCTTTGGAAAATTGGGCAACTGTTTACTCTGAAAGTTAGATAACTTAAAGTTATGTTTATATAGTTAAAAACAACCACAAACAAATACAGTATTCAAAAGTAATAGGGTAGAAGCTTAGGACCAAGAAAAATTGAAAAGTAATTATAGTTGTCATTTTTGATAGTTTGAAGGGAAAAGAGTAACATAATTTGTATAATGGTTTGCTATGAAATTATGCCTTTATTTCATATGATACTGACAGTTTTATGTTTTATGTTAACTCATAAGCTTTCCTTCCCACTCTTCAGAAGCTATAAACATGAAATAGAATAAATGGCCTATGGTCAAAATTGCAAAAATAACTGAAAGGTCAGCTATAGCCTTGTGTTTCCAGATCCACAGAGGCAAACGTTTTCTACTAACAGCTAGTTTTAAAAAACAAAAATGTCTATGAAGATGGAAAACAAGCTATTTTATTCTCATTGCCCTGGTTATTAAAAGCCTGGAAAACAGACTTGCAAAGGATATAGAAATCATTCTTAGTATTTAATACTAGTATTTTCTAACCTTAAAGTATACCTTCATGTTCAGATAGTGACTAAGTATATATATTGTGACTGGACAGGGTTAAGTCAAAATCTTATTCTATACTCGCTGTAATCTGGGTGAAATTTTTCATTTTACTTGGTAAAATGGAGATTTAAGAACCCTGACCCCACAGGATTAATGAAAGATAAAATGAGAGCAGATATGTTGCCTAGTGCCTTCTACATAAGAAATATTCAATAAATGTTAGCTGCTATAATTATACAAGCCATAAGTTATGAGTTGTTATACAAACATGCTATTAGATCTCATCCCGGCAACTTTAACTTTAGAACATGCAGAAGGCGCAGGAAAGAGTACGGGAAAAGGGGAAAACCACCAAGAAGAGCCAAAGGTCTTTATTCAAAGAGTCCCTGTCTAACACTTTTGTGTAAAAGAATAGACTCAAATACACACACACACACACACACACACACGCACACACACACACACACACACACACACACCCCTCTTACCCATTAAAGTAACCTGAGATCATAAAAATGTAGATTAATAATAATAATAATAATAATAATAATAAACAATAATAGGAGAGTCTCTAAGCCACAGGGAAAGTTGGTTAAAAATTTAGAGATTTAGATTGATCATAGAGAGTTATATTTAAACATGATTACCATGTTGCCAGTGGGAAGCGCTTCTTAGAATAATCAGATTTGAGAAGGCTAATAATAGAACACTAGATCTGTAGTTGCCTCTGAGTCACTTGGCTGAGGAAGGGGAAAGCTAAGCCCACCATGAGGCATAAGTATTGAATGAAGGTCACGTAAGGACCATAATGGAAAGAAATTAATCATTTTCATGATTTTCAGTCTTTTTAATTGTGTTTTCTTTTTCCTTCAGGCAATCAAAGTTATAAAATTTATGACTTCTTGAAGATTTAGGACTCTATTTGTTTTTATCACCATTGCTTAACATGGTTCCTAACACATAGTTGGTGCTTAGTACAAGTTTAGTAGAGTAAATGAATGACAGTTCTGAGTAAGGGAGGTAGTACAGTGAGGAAAGAAAATTCTATGTTTAGACTAGTATACAGCTTTAGGCTATATACTAGCGTTGTATGAGCTTCTTAAGGGTAAAATCCTGTTCATACATTTGAAATATGGATAGGATTCAATAAATTGATTTTGTTGTTGTTTGTTACTTTAAAAAATCAAGCACATTAATAAAATACTTTTCTAATTGCTTTCTCTGTTGTATCAAAACTGTGGCTAGTTTCTTTTCTTTTTAAATCAAATATTATTTTGCAAATACCTATAATTCTTCATGGACCTGAAACTTTCTACTGTTTATCTGTATAATATTTGGGCAAAGATTTTATTTTTTTCAAGTTTATACATTTTCCTAAAATCGTGTGCATTTTATCTCCCTCTTATATGAGATCTCTTCTAAAATATACTAAAAGAGCTACTGAGCCAAATGAAAGTGTGGTTTAAAAAAATCTATATTTCTGATATGTGATAATCTAGCCCAAAAAGCACAATTGGAAACCTTAAACAGAACTAAAACTTTGAGAAACATTCATAATCACAACATTCCCCATAATCTGCTCAGATAAATATTTCATTAGTAAGTTAATATGTGCTAGTGAATATTATGATTTTTCCATACTAGTTGAATCTTTACTTAGAGGCACATTTGTCAAATAGTCAATCACTCATTTGACAAATATTTAGTGTCTGCTTGTCAGAGGCACTTTTCAGCTTTAGAGATACAAACTTCTTGCTTTCAGACAAGCAAGGTCTCTACTCCTAAAACTTACATTCCACAGGTGTATAGTCAGATAATAAGCAAGTAAATAAACAAATGGAAGAAATTAATTTCAGCTTCTAGTTAATGTTGTTAAGTCAATAAAACAGAATGGTTTGATATAAAGAGATGAGGGGTGTTCATTTAAATTGGGTAGTCAAGGAAAGTTGTCTCTGAGGATATTACTTTTGAACTGAAACTTGAATGGTGCAAAGGACCCAGCCATGTGGAAATCTGTGTAAAGAGAAAACAACAACAACAAATGTAAAGGTCTCAAAGTGATAATAAACTTAATTTTCAGAGACCAGACAGATACTACTTTAATCAAAAACGCAGCAGGCTTTTTTGTAGAAATTGGCAGACTGATCTTAAAATATACATGTAGATGTAAAGAATGCAGAATAGTCCAAAACAACTTTGAAAAAAGTTAAAGTTGCAAGACTCATACTAATTCAAGACTTACTATAAAATCACTATCTCTAATATTGGTATCAGTCTAAAGTTAAATAAATAGACCAATGGAACACAATACAGAGTCCAGAAATAAATCCACATTTATATGGCCAAGTGATTTTTATCAAAGATGCAATTTACCAGAGAAAAAAAGTCTTTTCAACAAATATTCCTGGTAATATCAGATACCACATAAAAATTACCTCAAGTGAATTATAAATACAAACAAAAGCCTAATAGTCTAAAATTTCTAGAAGCAAACATTAGAGAAAGTTTTTGTAACCTTGGGTTAGGCAAAAATATGTCTAAAAATGACACCAAATGTATAGTCCATAAAAGAAAATGATAAATTTGGACTTGATCAAAATTAAGAATTTCTGCCTTCAGAAAGATGTTGCTAAGAGAACAGTAAGATAAACCACAGACTGGGAGAGTATATTTCCAAATATCATATATGATAAAGGACTTGATCCAAAATATATAAAGAATTTTGAAGTCCCATAATGAGGAAACAAACAGCTCAATTTAAAAAATGAGAAAAAGATTTCAACAGACCCTCTCCACAGAAGATATACAGATGTATGGATGGCAAATAAACGTAATAAAAGATACTCAACGTCATTAGTCATTAGTATAATACACATCTATTACAAAGTTTAAAGACTAGTCATACCAAGTATTGGTGAGAATGTGGAGCAATTGGAACTCTCATGTAAAATGGTATAACCTAAGAAGTTTGGCAGTTTATAAAAAGTTAAACATATACCTAACCATGTGGCCCAGCCATTTATTCCTAGATATTTACCCAAGAGAAATGAAAGCATATGTCTATACAAAAACCTGTAATTAATGTTCATAGCAGCTTTATTTTCTAACAGCCCAAACTGGAAATAACCCAAATGTTCACCAAAGGTGAATGGATAAACAAATTGTGCTATATCCATTATTTGGCAGTAAAAGGGAATGTACTACTGATAGTGGTGCATTTTAGGGGTCCAGAGCAGATGACCCCAAAATGTGCCACATTGACATACTGATTATTTTGAATTGAAGCTACCTGGGAAACAGCCAGTACAAAGACACTCAGACCATCCTCTATTCCCCTGAAACCAGGAAATAAAACTTCCATACAAAAGGTACCCTCCCTGTATATAGAAATAACAGATCCCAATCACCAGAGATAGGGACTTTAAAGCCAAGAAGTCTGTAAAAACAGACACTGTTACTTTTTATTAATCTACTACCTCAGCTCAAGTTCTGCTTAGAATTCCTTATGAATTAAAGCTCCTGGCAGTTCCTCACAAATTTATTGTATTTTGTCTAAAATATATAAAAACTGCCTGCCATGGTCATTTCTTTGGATTCTCAATTTCATCATTAGGCCTCCATGTGCACATAACAAACTTTGGATTTTTCTCCTGATAGTCTGTCTCATGTCAACCTAATTCCTAAACAAGCTAGAAGAACCTTGGAGGTAAGAAGTAAAATTTTCCCTCCCCTACAGATGTAACAACATGGATGAACTCAAAATGATTATGCTGGGTAAAAGAAGCTAGACAAAAAAGGACACACTGTATTATTTCATTGCATAAAATCCTAGAAAAAGTAAACCTATCTATAGTGACAGAAAGCGGGTCATTTGATGCCTTGGGGATTAGAGGACAAAGAGGGGCATGAGGGAGAAATTACAAAAGGGCAAAAGAAAATTTGGGATAATAGATTTATCTATTATCTTGATTGTGATTATAGTTTCATACATGTATACAAATGTTAAAACTTATCAATGGTATACTTTAAATGTGGTAGGTGGTAGGTGACAGGGGCTGGATCACATAGAACCTTAAAAGACCATGGGGAGGATTTGGGGCTTCATTCCAAGTACCCTGGGGAGCCGTTGGAAGATTTTAAATGTCTGTTGAGGTGAGTGGGAATTTGATTTATATTTTAGAAGGGTCATTCCAGCTGCTACATGAAGAATGAATTATAGATGGGCAGCAGAGACTGATAAAAAGGCTTTGCAGTAGTCCTGGCAAGAGAAGACAATGGTTTCAACTGAGGTGGTAGGTGTGGAGATAGAGAGAAAGATATAGGGAAATATAAAATCTTACTAATATGAATGGATTTTGGATTTAAAAAAAATTAATGATGTGTGGTTTGGAGTATTCTTTGCAAAGCACTGTTGTAGTCTGAGCCTTAGCTTACCTGACACATCAGTTCCATTGTCCTATAGTCCACTTTACTAGTAGCCTGTTTTCTAGTTACTCTATATTGGGCACTCATGTACCAACACTGGGTTAAAGCACCTGGGCCTTACTTTCCTCTTTATTGCTACCCAGTCCTCCTTCCCAAAAAGGCTATGTAGAATTTGAATCTGATTCTGGAAGGTGGAGGGAGAGAAGAAAGACAGGAATTTAAAAAAGAATGTGCTTGAACATGATGCTGGGATCAGAGAGTGCCCTGAGATGCCTTACAGACTACTTAATTACCATCCTAGATAAGTTTTGGTGTTGCTCTGCATTTTTTTTTCTTCTTTATGAAAAGTATCCCTACTTAGGGTTTCTTGTTGTGAAGGATAGATACCAGGGTAACGCAGAACTTATCTATAATTATATAGGAAGATTCTGACAAGAGAAAAACAGAAAATCCATTCATCTATGGATTAGCTCATTCCTTTAGTTTTCCCATTCATTCTTTCAATCAGCATTTAGTGATATATGTTGAAAACAGAGAAGTGAAATAAAAGCAAATGATTGTGGCTGAGTATTATTTCAGCTACCCCTGATTTATTCAATAAACACTTTCTTTACTCATCCTAAGTAAAGCTTCTTTTTTTTTTTTTTAGAGATAAAAGAACCCACATTTGCATCAAAGAAAGCATAGACTTTCTTCAAAGACAGATGATCTTGAATCACTACAAGGTGTCTAGCTACAATAGGTTTTAACAGCAGCAGCAAAAGGTCTACTTAACCCAGCTATTTATATACAGATAGTTCTTCCATAGCACTGAACAAATCCTCTGAAATTATTTGGTGAGCAAGTTAAATGTTGAAGTAATGATATGCTAATGCCAACTATTAAAGAATCCATTACCACACCCATCCCCTGAATCCACCCCTCACCCATTCTAGTGATCACAAACTCTTTAACCTTAAATTCACTTATAAAACAAAAGGAGAGAAAAGCAATGACAAAGACCTAATAATAGTGAGCTCTGTGATTGAAAAATCTATAACGAATAATTGAAGAATAATTGAAGCTCTTGCTTGCATGGCCAATACTGTTGTACTACAGGATTCATATTTGAGGATCTTACTACAAGGCAAAAAATGGAGGGAAAACGTGAGACATTTGGCATTTATTCAGAAATTCACCAAAGATCAGGAGCAACCTAGGTTTTGTGTTATGTTTTCCCATGCTACCTGTTTTCAGTCTTTGGCAACCCTATGACATAGGGATTATTATCTGCATTTTTACTTGTGAAACTGAAACTTGGAGAGGTTACATAAGACTGGAGACTTGCATTCAAAATGATATTGCCTCACCAGCTGTTCCTTTCATTCCCTCTGGCTGGTGCTTTGACCCCTAAATATCAAAATGCCCCAGACTTAGTTCTCAACTGTCTTCTCTCTCTCTAGATGGTATTCATCCTGAAGTTTATTGTCTTAAACATATTGAGGACTCAGGTTTGTATCTCTAATCTGGCTCTCTCTCTCTCTCTCTCTCTCTCTCTCTCTCTCTCTCTCTCTCTACTTTTGGTATTCAGCTGCCTACTTGACATTTCTACTTTAATGTCTAATAGGCATCTTAACATTTTTCATGTCCAGAACTAAACTCCTAATTCTCACAAGTCCCAAAACTTGTGCCCCCTATGCTTTTCCCCATCTCAGTTAATGACAGCTCCATCCTTTTCACTTGCTGATAACATCCTTGGAACTTCTTTTTCTTTCATACTCCACAACCAGACGTTAGCAAAACCTTGTTATTTCTACCTTCATGATACAGCAAAATCTAACCACTTCTCAGAAGCTGCACAATTAATATCCTAGACCAAGCCACAAGCTTCTCCTAACTGGATTATGGCAATAGCCTTTTAATTGATCTGCTTCTACCTTGTCTTTCCTACAGTCTCATCTCAACAGAGTAGCTAGAGTGATTGAAAACAGATGTCCCTTCTCTCCCCAAAAGTGTTCAAGGTTTTTCATCTCATGTATCAATGAAAACCAAAGTCCTTATAAAGTAGTACAAGGTTTACATAAGCTGACTCTACTAGCTCTCTGACCTTACCTCTTACCACTCTCCCCTTTGCCCACTTTGCTCCAGTCAAGATTGTTTCTTGAACATTCTAAGGACGTTTATGCCCCAGGGACTTTGCATCTCCTATTTCTTCTGTTTAGAATTCTCTTCCTCCTGTTGGCCATATAGTTGACTCTCACTTCCTACAGTTTTGTACCCAAATATTACTTAATCAGAGATTCTTTCCTTGACCACTATAAAGTAGCGACTTCCTCCCCTCACAACACCCCATCCCCTTGTCTTCCTTTTCTCTATTACATTTATCATTACCAGACATAACTATACATTTGTCTTGTTTTCTTTCTGTCTCTCACTGCTAAATCATAAGTTCCATGAGAATAAGGACTTTGTTTTATTCTTACTGAATGCCTAGCACCTACAACAGTGTCTGCCACATATTAGGTTAAGCCATATGAAACCATTATTTTTCACAGGTAATTAGGATTAAATATTGGTATTCTCATAGTGCAATTTAAACATTAGGTTCTCAATAAAGACTCATTTAATTGATGAATGGATTAAACCTATTTTGAAGCTGATTTATGGTAAAATATGTCCTAATTTTAGGAAGTTCTTTAATTTATTCAAGGTCACAATGTTTGGTATATTAGTTATAGGCATTTGTATAGCTAGAAAAAAATAATGAAAGTATTCTTGAGCTGCTAATTGTTATGGGATTACCTACCAACATATAGGATTTGTTCTTTGTATCTTAAGAAATGCCAGACTAGATGAATCAGGTCTGAACTCCAAGTAGTGCCCCTGAATCCTGCTACTTGGGCTAGTCTCATGGCCTTCATGTGAACCAGTAGCTGGCAATGGTAAAGAACTCCTCTACTATCAGTTTATGACTCAGATTTTCCTCATGTGGTAATTTTGAAAGTTCACAAGAAAAAATGTTACTCATTCAACTGAGATAGTTAATGTTTAGTTACATTTTGACTTGGAATGGATTTGCCTTCAGTTCCATAAAAATCCAGCATGCAATGTGTGCTACAGTTAATAATCCTAGCTGCTATAACAGATCAACTCCCCAATCTTAGGGGATCAACTCTAGAAGTGTTTATTTTTCACTCATGTTGCAGTACAGTGCAGGCTAATTGATTGACTCTTTTCTCATTTTGTATTCAGGGAATGAGACACTGTCCATTTTGTGTCCCTACCTTCCCCTAAATCCTTAAAATCCTCTCTATTCATTTAGTGGATTAAAGAAGAAAGAAGGAACTCTCTGTGGGAGGGTTTGTTTTCTGGGCCCATGTATTAGTCTGAGTTCTCCAGAGAAACAGAATATATATGGAAAGAGATGTATTATAAGGAATTGGCTCTTGAGATTATGGGGCTAATAAGTCCCACGGTCTGCATTTGGCACCTGGAGACCCAGGAGAGTCAATGTATGGCTCCCGTCTGAAAGGTGGCAGGTTCAAGACTCAGAAGATCTGCTATTTCAGTTGCGTTCAAAGGCAGGAGAAAAAAAACAATGTGCCAGCTCAAGGCAGTCAGGCAGCAGGAGTACCCTCATACTCAGCCTTTTCGTTCTATTCAGTCCTTCAACTTATTGGATGAGGCTTGCCACATTAGGGTGATATAGATTGTATCTGAATAGCCTTTTTTTCTTATAATAGAGCTAATCTAATTCGCTTAACTTTTCTTATTGATGAAAGCTTTGAGATTACCTCTTAAACTATCAGTTAGCCAGTCACCTAGACAAAAAGACAGTCAATAGACATCCATTGAGGGCCTACACTATTTCAGGAACTTCCTGGGGCCTGGACATACAAACACAAATAAAACCATGGCCTCTGTCTTCAAGAAGTTCATAATCTAGTAAAGGAGTCAGACTTGTATAAGCACAATGTGCTACATTTTAGATGCTATAATTTAGGTTAATATAAGGTAATATAGAGCAAGAGGAAGGCTTATATACATAAGTATTTTTTAATATTTAAGGCAATTGCATTTTCCACAACTGGTGGATATTTTTACTTCCTTAATTTCAAGAGAGCTTATACTTTCCACATTCATGTTTAAGTCAAAGTATTTCTGTTTCTCCATTTATTTCATTAATTTATATTAATTCAACAAATATATGCCAGTAAAGTTGTTAGATATTCCGAGATGGTCATGTACACAGAGGATTTTAGCCCATCACATGAATTCTATATTTAGGTCTCAAAGACTTTTTACAGGAGGTGATACCTGTCTTTGGTCTCAAAGGATAAGTAATGATCACAGAAGGGGGTAAACAGCAGAAGAGGGTACATAAAAGGATAAGGAAACAAACTATATTTGAAGAACTTCCTTCTTTCTATGCCTCTTCCATATTAGTTAAGATAAACTGTAGCTTTGAGAACAGATACATCCCCAAAATTTTAGTGGCTTAACATCACAGCAATTTTTTTCTTGCTCATGTAAAGTCCAAATAATAGTACCTAGATGCAGGGGTTTATTCAGAGACTTTGAACATATGGCTGCCAAGGTCACCCTGGGTATTGATATCCATTCAATAGATAGGAAAAAGAGTGGAGGTTTACCTGAACCAGGCCTGAATGTAGTCTGCATCACTTCTGCCTGCCTTCTCTTGGCCGTATCTTAATTGCTTGGTTCCATCTAAATGCATGGGGGCTGGGAAAATGTAATTTTTTGATAGGCAGCTGCTTCTTAGCAAGATAACCACCCCATTCCATGGAAGAGAATATAAATCTTGATTTCCGACATTCTCACTTGAATAGTTTTATCTTTTATGTCACAAAGTGTACAGTAACATTAATGGATTATTATTGCTCTCTTCAGTATGCTTGCAGGTTAAATGAATTTGTTGAGAATGACGCACAAAGCATGTTCAGGTTATCTATCTCTTGGGTAAAATATATATATATATACACACACATACACACACACACACATATATGCATTGTGGAAGCTACTAGATGAGACCTGTTTGGAAGTAGTTTCCAAGGCAAAACTTCACAATGGTCTGTTCCATTCCATAAAATGTGTATTCAGTTTTACAGTGAATTCACTTCCTTATCCATCTGAGTTCATATAAGACCCAGCACCAATAAGTGACAAACCAGTTTTAAGTCATTTAGTGTCATGAACTAGATCCTGCTTGTCTAGGGTCTAGATATGGTTTGCAAGCAAGCTTTTGAACAACACTGAGAACTCATGGATCTTTTGTATAACCTGCTAACCTCAAAAGTAAAGGGAAGAAATTCATTACTAAGTTATAAGTGCATCCTTGGTTCTATCTCCCATGTTCCATGTATTTATGAAGCCTTAGACACCACCCCCCATTTTATTACCTTATATTTCTCTCCAATAAATGATATTTTAAAAATTCCTTCAGGCTTTTTTCTGCTGGTAAAATTAGTATTTGCTTGGATTCTCAGTGGCTATTTTGTTCAGTGGCATCAAAATTGCTTTAATAATGTAGTTCTTATGTGGTCTGTCAAGGAATCCAGGAATTCTGGTTTTGTTTTTGCTTTTGTATTTAATTCTGGTCAGAGTAAGGATAAGTAGGAGTGATATTCCTTTCATTGGATGTTCTTGTGGGAAATAAACACTCAAATTTCAAATACTTTGTCATTTACTAAGAACCATAAGTCAGTTAGGAATGAATGAGAGGGAGTGTTGAGACAGAGCCTGGAGATCATCACACCCCTGTTTCTTAGCACACCAAAATTAGAGGTTTCTCATTTATATATGAAGATGTCTCAAGAACCCTCCCAAGAAGTGCCTGTGGTCATCAATGGAGAAAGGTCTTCATGACAGATAGGGGAGAAGGAACCTAATAATATTCATCAGGGGAAGGGAATATAGACATAAGCTAGCCGACTTCAAAAAGGAATCCTAGTGTTTATCTGATACAACATTAAGGAACTATAGAGAGATCACATAACTTACCCAGAGAAGTAAAACATTCAAGAACTATGGAAGGGTCTCAGTATTTGTTGAGACTTCAACTTTATTTCTCTAATTTCAGATGTGTAGCACAATCTTATCCCAGAGAGGGTGATTTCTTCATCTGTTGCCTGTAGAATGTCAGACATTGTTTGGTGTTTTATAAATGTCTGATCCAATCATCAGAGCAGCCCTATGAAATAAGCATTATTATCTTCATATTAAAGATAGTGTATCAGTTTGCTAGGGCTGCCATAACAAAATACTGCAGACTGGGGGCCTTAAACAGCAGAATTAATATTTTCTCACCATTCTGGAAGCAGAAGTCCAAGATCAAGATGCTGACAGAGCTGCTTTCTTCTAAGACCTCTGTTTGGGTTGCAGATGGCAACCTTCTTACTGCCTCTTCACATGGTCATCCCTCTGTATGTGTGCTGCTGGTGTCACTAATTCGCAATTTTCTTTTCTTGTAAGAACAGCGATCAGATTAGATAAGGCCCCATCTTAATAGCCTCATTTTTATGTGACTACCTTTATAAAGGCCCTAACTCCAAATATAGTCAATAGGACTTCAGAACTGGGAGTTAGGGTTTCAGTGTATGAATTTTGGGGGAATATAATTCAGCCCATAACTGATAAGGAAACTGAAGTTCAGATAAATTAATTTTCTTACCTATGGACAGTAACTTATAAATGGTAGAACCAAGATTCCAACTCAAGTACATCTGTCCTTCAGGTCTCTTTTGACTGCACTGCATCACAGTCCAGCAGTCCAGCACATTATATCCAGTACGTAGATAGGTGATTTAATGCCCCGAACCTCCTAATGAAATTAAGTATTCACTCTGAGCTTCTTTAAACTTCATCTTTTGTCTACCAAGTAAGGACCCACTGTGATTAATATGGCAAGCATGCTGGATAATTATGGCATAGAGAGCAGGCATTATTTGTATTCTAATTGTTTTGGATCTAGGACAGATTAATCTCTTTAAAAGCTTACTTTTTAAATAAACTAGTTCTAGCACTCTTGTGAAAGCATCATCAAATTCATTTTAACTTTTGAAATGCATTATTGACATAGGATCCAGTGTCACCCAAAATGACTTCTTATCATGAAAAATTAAAATTAAAGATGAATTTAGCAAGTTAGCTATGTCAGCCTGTGACAAATTGTATTGTATTGTACTTATTTTTTGTGACAGATTATATTTTAGATGATAACAATATATCTTTCCATCTACACACTCTTCTCACAATATGATATTGACATTTCTTCTATCAAGAAATGTGATCTATATTTCATATATTTGAATATGGTATGGCCAGTAATTATAGCAGAGATGACACTAAATGACCTCCAAGGCTAGGTCATAAGATACAGCATAGATTCTTCCTGGTTCTTTGGGAGGCTCACACTTAGAATCCAGCCACCATGCTGTGAGGAAGCCAAAAAGCCATGTGGAGAAGCCATCTGTAGATACTCTAGCTGATGGCCCAAGTGAAGTTCCAGCTGAAAACCAACATCACCACTAGACATGTGAGTGAAAAAAACCTTTGAAATGACTCCAGTCCTACCACTGTCCTACTGAAACAGGCTTTTAAAGTTATTATTTTATATACTGTACATAACTAGAAAATATTTTAGTATCTGGAAATATGGTACTATCATCACAAAATCCTAAAATTTATGGCATTAGACTTTGAACCAAATAGCAAGTGGACACTGGAAGAACATTGAAAACCATTAGTGAAAGTCTAAAAGGGCCTCTAGAAAAATCATGGTGAAAGTCTAAAAGGACAAGTGTTAGCAGAAGTCTGAAACATCTTGAGTAGGCTGTCAGTGGGAGTTTAAAGGAAAGTAAAAGAAATTTGATTGTAAGCTGGAGTAAAGGAGACCTTTGTAATATAGTGGGAGAATATCTGGCAACACTGTTACCTGTAGTAATATGAAAAATAGTAAGTACTTAATAATGATTTTAGTAAGATTTCCATATAGAATACTAAAAGTGTCACCCAGCTACTTCTTGCTCTCTATGATAAAATGTAGAAGGGCAGAGATAAGTGAAAGAATGAACTGTTAAATATAAAGGAGGCAAGACTTTCTGTGTTAAAAAACAAAACTGATTTTTACCCTCAGTCTTTCCAGTTGCCAGATGAATCTAAATTTAATAAATGCCTTCTGGGAAGAGTTCAGATCCAGAGCACGATCAAGGTAGTATAGTCTAGGATGAATCCCAGGGTGTGATTATAAAACCCTTTACTAAGTCCTCCAATAAATCAAAGACAGTGCCTTATAGAAATTTTCAGACAGGAAGTTCTGGATCTCAAGAGCAAGCCTTGAGGCTCCTCTCCACTAAACACTGGTACTTCTGAGAATCTTAAGGGCATCATAGGGAGTCACACAGCAGCCTTGCAGGGAAGAGAACCGAAAGGCTCTCTCTAAGAGATGTGTGAATATGGATTTTATCTAGTGGTATCGGTTGCAAATTAATAAATTCAAACTCCACAACTTTTAGAGTAATAATTCTGATGGAAGCATCATTACCTTGAGCTAAAAGAGAGAGAATACAATATGTAAAGAGCTTTTCGGGCCCCTAAGCTTTTATGAACAGAAAAAAGTCATGTTTTCTTACATGAAAAGGAGAATCATTCAGAGGGAAGTACCAGAACCCAGACAGTAGAACCAAGAGCAACAGTGAACAAGTCCAATGCAAGAAGACTGAACCCTAATAAAGAATTCGGCAACCCCTATCTGGATGGATTTCAGAATTTCTATGGACCAGAAACTGCTGTGCACCTTCCATTTCCCCCTCTTTTTTTCCATCCAAGATTTTATGTAAATTCAAGCTACTTAATATATAGTATAGTATAGGTTTCAGGGGTAGAATTTAGTGATTCATCACTTACATACAACGCCCAGTGCTCATCACAGCAAGTGCCCTCCTTAATGCCCATCACCCATCTAGCCAATCCCCCACAACCTCCCCTGCATCAACTCCCATTTTGTTCTCTAGAGTGAAGAATCTCTTATGGTTTGCCCCCCTCTCTTTTTTTTTACCTTATTTTATTTTTCCTTCTCTTCCCATAGGTTCATCTGTTTTGTTTCTTAAATTCCACATGAGTGAAATTGTATGTATTTGTCTTTTTCTGATTGACTTATTTTACTTAACATAATACACTCTACTTCCATCCACATTGTTGCAAATGGAAAGATTTAATTATTTTTTATGGCGTGTAATATTCTGTTGTATTACCACATCTTCTTTATCCATTCATCAGTTGATGGACATTTGGACACTTTCCATAATTTGGCTATTGTTAATAGTGCTCCTATAAACATTGGGGTGCATGTGCCCCTTCAAATCAGTATTTTTGTATCCTTTGGATAAATAACAAGTAGTGCAATTGCTGGGTTGTAAGGTGGCTCTATTTCTAACTGTCTGAGGAACCTCCATACTGTTTTCCAGAGTGGGTGCACCAGTTTGCATTCCCACCAGCAGCATAAGAGGGTTCCCTTTTCTTTGCATCCTCACAATATCTGTTATTTCCTGAGTTGTTAATTTTAGCCATTCTGACAGGTGTGAGGTGATATCTCATTGTGGTTTTGATTTGTATTTCCCTTATGTTCAGTGATTTTGAGCATTTTTTTCATTTGTCTATTAGCCATTTGTATGTCTTATTTGGGAAAGTGTCTATTCATGTCTTCTGCCCATTTCTTAACTGGATTATTTGCTTCTTGGGTGTTGAGTTTGATAAGTTCTTCATGGATTGTGGATACTAGCCCTTTATTTGATATGTCATTTGCAAATACCTTCTCCTATTCCATTGGTTGCCATTTGTTTCCTTTGCTGTGCAGAAACTTTTTATCTTGATATAGTGTTTATAGTTCATTTTTGCTTTTGTTTCTCTTGCCTCCAGAGAATCATCTAGTAAGAAGTTGCTACAGCCAAGGTCAAAGAGGATTTTTATCGTTTCCTGTCTCATATTTAGGTCTTTCATTCATTTTGAACTTATTTTTGTGGGTGGTATAAGAAAGTGGTCCAGTTTCATTCTTCTGTGTGTCACTGTTAAGTTTTTTCAACACCATTTTTTGAAAAGCCTATCTTTTTTCATTGGATATTCTTAACTGCTTTGTCAAAGATGAGGTGACCATATAGTTTTGGTCCATTTCTCAGTCCTCTATTCTGTTCCATTGATCTATGTCTGTTTTTGTGCTAGTACCATACGGTCTTGATGATTACAGCTTTGTAATACACCTTGAGGTCCGGGATTATGATGCCTCCACTTTGCTTTTCCTTTTCAACATTACTTTGGCTATCCAGGGTCTTTTCTGGTTCCATACAAATTTTAGAATGGTTTGTTCTAGCTCTATGAAAACTGCTAGTGTTATTTTGATAGAGATTGCATTGAATGTGTATATTGCTTTGAGTATTATAGATATTTTAAGAAAATTAGTTCTTCTAATCCACGAGAATGGAATGTTTTGGAATTTCGTTGTGTCTTCTTCAGTTTCTTTCATAAGTGTTCTATAGTTTCCAGAGTTGAGTTTATTCCTAGGTATGTTACCATTTCTGGTGCAATTGTAAACGGAATCAATTCCTTGATTTCTCTTTATGCTGCTTCATTATTGGTGTATAGAAACACAACCAATTTCTGTATATTGGTTTTATATCCTGAGATTTTGCTGAATTCATGTATCACTTCTAGCAAATTTTTGGTACATCTTCCGGGTTTTCCACGTAGAGTATCATATCCTCTTCGAAGAATGAAAGTTTGACTTTTTCTTTGCTGATCTGAATGCCTTTTATTTCTTTTGGTTGTCTGATTGCTGAGGCTAGGATTTCCATTACCGTATTGAACAACAGTGGTAACAGTGTACATCCCTGTCATGTTTCTGACCTTAGGGGAAAGGCTCTCAGTTTTTCCATTGAAGATGATATTAACTGTAGGTCTTTCATATATGGCCTTTATGATCTTGAGGTATATTCCTTCTATTCCTACTTTCGTGAGGAATAGATGCTGTGTCAAGAAAGATGCTGTATTTTGTCAAATGCTTTTTTTGCATCTATTGACAGGGTCATATGGTTCTTATCCTTTTTTTATCAATGAGTTGTATCACATTGTTCGATTTGTAGATGTTGAACCACCCCTCCAGCCTTGTGATAAATCCCACTTGATCAATTTGCTAGTATTTTATTGAGAATTTTTGCATCCGTGGTCATCAGAGATATTGGTCTGTAATTCTCCTTTTAGGTGGGGTCTTTGTCAGGTTTTGGAATCAAGGTAATGCTGGCCTCATAAAATTGGAAGTTTGGAAGTTTTCCTTCCTTTTTATTTTTTGGAACAGTTTCAAAGGAGTAAGTATTAACTCTTCTTTAAATGTTTAGTAGAATTCCCCTGGGAAGCCATCAGCCCTGGACTCTTATTTTTTGGGAGATTTTTGATTACTGATTCAGTTTCTTTACTGGTTACGGTTCTGTTCAAATTTTATATTTCTTTCTGTTTCAGTTTTGGTAGTTTATATGTTTCTAGGAATTTATCCATTTCTTCCAGATTGCCCAATTTGTTGGCATATAATTGTTCATAATAGTCTCTTATAATAGTTTGTATTTCTGTAGTGTTGGTTGTGATCTCTTCTCTTTCATTTTTTATTTTATTTATTTGGGTCCCTTCCTTTTTCTTTTTGATAAGTATGGCTAGGGGTTTATCAATTTTGTTAATTCTTTCAAAGAACCAGTTCCTAGTTTTATTGATCTATTCTACTGTTTTGTTTAATGCGTATAATTTATTTTTGCTCTAATCTTTGTTATTTCCCTTCTTCCTTCTGGTTTTGGACCTTATTTACTGTTCTTTTTCTTTACATGTAAGGTTAGGTTTCATATTTGAGACTTTTCTTCCTTCTTTAAGAAGGCCTGGGTTGCTATATGCTCCCCTTTTATGACCACCTTTGCTGCATCCCAAAGATTGTGGACTGTCATGTTTTCATTTTCATTGACTTCCATGTATTTTTTAATTTCTTCTTTAATTTCTTAACTCATTCATTGTTTTGTGGGTGTTTTGTTTTGTTGTATTTTGTTTTGATAGAGAGAGTGAGCTGGGAGAGGGGCAGAGAGAGAGAATCTTAAACAGGCTCCACACTCATCACAGAGCCCGATATGGGGCTGGAACCCATGACTCTGGGATCATGACCAAAGCCAAAATCAAGAGTCAGACAATCAACTAACTGAGCCACCCAAACACCCCTTACCCATTCATTCTACAGTAAGATGTTCTTTAATCTCCATGTATTGATGGTCTTTCTAAATTTTTTCTTGTGGTTGACTTCAAGTTTCATGATGTTGTGCTCTGAAAGTATGCATGGTATGATCTCAGTATTTTTGTACTGTTTGAGGCCTGATTTGTGACCCAGTATGTGATCTATTCTGATTAATATTCCATATGCACTTAAAAGAATGTGTATTCTGCTGCTTTAGGGTGAAATGCTCTGAATATATCTGTTAAGTCTATCTGGTTCAGTGTGCCATTCAAAGACATTGTTTCCTTATGGATCTTCTGCTTAGATGATCTGTCCATTGCTCTAAGTGGGGTGTTAAAGCCCCCTACTATTATTGTAGTATTATCAGTGAGTTTCTTAAAAGATTGTTATTAATGGTTTATATATTTGGCTGCTTCCAAGTTGAGGGCATAAATATTTATAGGTATTAGACCTTCTTGTTGGATAGATCCCTTTATTATGATACAGTGCCCTTCTTCATCTCTTGTTACAGTCTTTGGTTTAAAATCCAGTTTGTCTGATATAAGTATGGCTGCTCCGGCTTTCTTTTGACATCAATTAGCATGATAAATAGTTCTCTGCCCCCTCAATTTCAATCTGGAGGTGTTTTGGGTCTAAAATGAGTCTCTTATAAGCAGCATAGCAATGGGCCTTATTTTTATCCATTTTGATACCCTATATCTTTTGATTGGAGCATTTATTCCATTTACATTCAGAGTAATAATTGATAGATATGACTTTAGTGCTATTGTATTACCTGCAAAGTTGCTGTTACTGTAAATGGCCTCTGTTCTTTTCAAAACTTTGTTGCTTTTGGTCTCTCTTTCCTACTCAAAATTTCCTCTTTAATAATTTTTGCAGCTCTGGTTTTGTGTTCACAAACTCCTTTAGTTTTTGCTTTATGTGTCCTTCTATTCTGAATGACAGCCTTGCTGGATACAGTTTTCTTGGATGCATATTTTTCCCATTTAGCATGTTGAATATCATGCCACTCCCTTCTGGCCTGCCAAATTTCTGTGGACAGGTCTGCTGCTAACCTTATGTGTCTCCCCTTGTTGGTTAAGGACCTTTTGTCCCTAGCTGCTTTCAGAATTCTCTCTTTAAATATGTACTTAACAAGTTTCGCTATGATATGTCTTGGTGTTGACTTATTTTTATTGATTTTGAGAGAAGCTCTCTGTGCCTCTTAGACTTGAATGCCTATTTCCTACGTCAGATTAAGGAAGTTCTCAGCTGTAATTTGTTCAAATAAACATTCTGTCCCTTTTTCCCCACTCTTCTTCTGTGACTCCAGTGATACAGATATTATTGTGCTTTATAGAATTGCTGATGTCTCTAAGTCTGTATTTGTGATCTAATAGTTTTCTTAACCTCCTATTTTCAGCTTCATTATTTTCCATAATTTTATCTTCTGTATCACCTATTCATTCTTCTTATTCTTCCATCTTCATTTTTTTTTATAAATTTTTTTTTAACGTTTATTTATTTTTGAGACAGAGAGAGACAGAGCATGAACGGGGGAGGGGCAGAGAGAGAGGGAGACACAGAATCAGAAGCAGGCTCCAGGCTCTGAGCCATCAGCCCAGAGCCCGACGCGGGGCTCGAACTCACGGACCGCGAGATCGTGACCTGAGCTGAAGTCGGACGCTCAACCGACTGAGCCACCCAGGCGCCCCGATCTTCCATCTTCATTTTAATTACATCCAATTGATTTTGCATCTCAGTTATAACATTTTTGTTTTGTTTTGTTTTGTTTTGGCCTGACTAGTTTTTAGGTCTTTTATCCACACAGCAAGGATTTCTCTGACGTCTTCTATGCCTTTTTCAAGTCCAGGTAGTATTCTTACGACTGTTATTCTAAATTCTTGTTCAGATATATTGCTAAATCTGTTCTGAGCCAATCCCTGGCTGTGGTTTCTTCCCGATTTTTCTTTTGGGGAGAATTCTTCTATCTTGTCATTTTGTCTAGGTTTCTGTCGTTTGCATGTTACAAAAGCTTGTTATTTTTCCTTCTCCTGAGAGTAATGCTATAATAAGATGGGGTCATACACTGTCCAAGGCCTGGAACTTCAGGAAGTGTTTCTAGTATATGCTGTGTACACTCTACTGTGGTAATTTTACTGCTGTTTCCCTCAGTCAGTCCTCTGCAGAATTCCTCCTTGCCTGCAGTGGGGAGTGTTTGGACCTTTAACTAAGTGTGCTTTGATTTGTTTGTTAAAATAAGCCTGCCACGTTCTCTCTCTCAAATTACGTAGAATGTTCTCTTACTCCTTCAGTTGATTTCCTAGGTGTTCAAAATAATTTGAAGTTGCTCTAGCTGTGTTCAAAGGATGAGATTAGCGTGCCCCCTGCCACTACACCACCATCTTAACTCCTCCTCCATTTTCCCTCTTTTTTAATTTAAATTTTTTTTATTTTTTAATATAATTTATTGTCAAATTGGTTTCCATACAACACCCAGTGCTCATCCCAACAGGTGTCCTCCTCAATGCCCATCACCCACTTTCCCCTCTCCCCCACCCCCCATCAACCCGTAGTTTGTTCTCAGTATTTAAGAGTCTCTTATGGTTTGCCTGCTTCCCTCTCTGTAACTTTTTTTCCCCCCTTCCCCTCCCTACTGATCTTCTGTTAATTTTCTCGGGATCCACATAAGAGGGAAAACATATGGTATCTGTCTTTCACTGATTGACTTATTTCACTCAGCATAATACCTTCCAGTTCCATCCACGTTGCTGCAAATGGCAGGATTTCATTCTTTCCCTCTTTTTGAATGTGTCTATAGTGGTTATCCTACACCTGTGAAAAGATAAACGTTTTAGTAGGATATTAAGACAGCAAATAGTACCTAACCATGACTGAAGAAGAGGAAACAAACGAGCTTACTAGAGTTGGTGATCCACGAACTGAGACCTAAGGATGAAAAGAGTTACCCAGGTGATAGTAGAAAAGAAGAGATCAAACCAAGGGCATTCCAGGCCCAGGAGACAGCTGAACTAAAGGCATAGAGGCAATAAATAGTGTGATTAATGGGGAGAAGTTGTGGATATTATGCTAGAGAAGTAGGCAGGGTTGAAATGACAGAAGACTTTTAGATCAGGATATTCAAAACTCAGTTGAGGACACATTTATTTTTGCAATGTCTGTAAGTAGATTTATACTTTTTTCTTTTTTTTCTCATTTTCAGTAATAATATCTGTGAAATCATGAGCTTAATGTGCTATTTAATGTGTTTATTAGAACTCACATTAAAATAAATTTTTTTAAATATTAAATTTAAATGTTCTTTATGAACTACTTAAAATGATACCACGTACCACTCATTCTGTTTGTTTTGAGAACACTTATCTGGATAATGAGGAATCACCAAAGAGCTGAGTAGTGGGAAGAGATATGATTAGATTTTCATTATAGAGAACAACCCAGCAATAGTGTAGAAAATGGATTTAAAGATGAAACTAATGTCAAGGAGACCGGTTGGGGAACTCTTATAGTTACCCAGGCAAAATATCCTAAATGTCTGATTTAGGACATCCTAAGTAGGTGTTATTTCAACTACATACCAGGTACCAGTTAAGAATCTAGGTACTAAGGATTCAACAGTTGACATGGTTGACAAAGTCCCTGCCTACATAAGGATTATATTCTAGTTGAGGGGGTGGCAAGAGTCAAACAGTAAGCAAGAAAATAAAGATAAGTAATCTCAAGTAAATAAAATAGGAAGATGATGCATTCTAGAGTAGCTGACAGAAGTAGGTAGGGGGCATTGAGGATGGGGAGGATAGAGTAAGGATGGAGGGTTTGGTTATTTTAGAGACCAGAATTGGCCTCTGAGCTGAGAAATTGGAGCTGAGTCCTCAATAATAAAAAGGAGCCAACCATGCGTAGGAGAGAGTGAGACTATTAGTCTTTAGAAATATTTAGGAGAGGGGCGCCTGGGTGGCTCAGTCAGTTGAGCGTCCGACTTCAGCTCAGGTCATGATCTCGCGGTCCGTGAGTTCGAGCCCCGCGTCGGGCTCTGGGCTGATGGCTCAGAGCCTGGAGCCTGCTTCTGATTCTGTGTCTCCCTCTCTCTCTGCCCCTCCCCTGTTCATGCTGTGTCTCTCTCTGTCTCAAAAAAAAAAAAAAAAAAAAACAAAAAACGTTAAAAAAGAAATATTTAGGAGATAAAGTAAGATGCGCTCAGATACCAACTAGGTAAGAGACAAAGAGGAATCAAGGATTACATAATTTTAAAGTTTTGTTATTTATCAGAACTCTGTTGATTGATATAATTGGGGCTTTTTCCAAGTTCTATATTGCTTTACTTTGTTTTCACTCTAATTCTACATTAACCAACTTGATAATCTGTTACATATTTGAATATTGAAGCTATCTTTTGTGAAGATTTTACTATTCATCACACTTCGGTTTAATGCTAAAAGTTCTTACTGAAAATGTCTGCATATTTTTATCTCACATAAAACAATGGCCCATTTGGTTATCAAGTCCACCCTGATATCGACCATGTAGAATATGCTTTTTGAAACCATGAACAGAGCTTTTGAATTAGTGAATTTAATGAAAACTTTTGACCAAAACAAATCTGCAGATTTCATTCCAAATAAATTAATAAAATCCCCCAAGGTTTTGTTTAATGCAGTTTTATGCTAAATATATTCAATATTATGTTGGAGTGATGGCTTCCTTTAGCAGTGTTGGAGGCTGCATACAAAAAGCAATTAATTATGAATGCCGTAATTTACTCAATTGATGCCTCTCTTTTATCTGCAAACCATAGATAATTTTCCCTGAATAAATGCAACCATGAAAATAATATTTAAAGCAGGAAAATAAAAATGTATTTGCTATTTGATATAAACCAAACACTGCATAATCAAAATTAACTGCCCTAGTGGTAAATAAACATCTCGTAAATTCAAATTGCAAAGGTATCATCTGTTCATTCAGGAGCTATTTCCCACATAAGAATTAGAGGATGTATTTTTATAAATAACGTGGGGATTTTATTTTCAATATGAATCTGATTTTAAAGTAGTATTAAAATTCTACTCATCTGTGTATTTTTAATACTTTTCAGCAAGCCTTTGAATAACAACCAATGGCACCTGATTTTATGCACCATAAATTAATAATGAGTATAAATTTCATTCTCCTCCCCAAGCTAGGTTTTATTTCAAAGACTAGGCTCATTGTCTCAAAAGGAGCTCCCCAGTGGAAAAGATAATTAAAGTGGAGAATATTTGGAAATTTCAATCCTCCCTTCTTTTTGTCTTGAATGAATCCATACCCTTGACTCTCATAATTGTTGAAGTTTGCACTTCTAAATTTTCTACTACTGATGTCAGCTATAGCATAAAACTGGAAAGTGGTTTTTTAAATTTAGAATAAAAAATGGGATGTTTTTATATTACATTTTTCACGTTATACCACTACCATATAGGCCATTTTATGACCATTATCTTTGTCTCTAATTCTTCAAAGGTCTGAGTCAGGTAGTGAATACTGATAGTCACAAACCACAAGGGGGCAAACTCTGTAATGGCCATCACAGAAGGGGCCAACGTGGTACAAACAAAGCAGCTAAACCAACTGTGTACCTTAAACATGAATGGAACTGAGAATGAATGTGATTTGATTTTTACTCAACCAAGATTCCCATTTCCACCTACAATAAAGTAAATAAGATCTACCACAGGATAGCAACTGTTTGAGAACTCAGGGCTTCCTGGCCCTCTTGTCGAAGCTCAAAACAGTCACCTAGTGGTTCTGCTCTGAATCCTAAGTGTTCAGAAAAACAAGTTACTTTTGATACGACATTTACTGAGATTGCTGTCTATAGAAATTCTCCCAACAGTTGCTTTAAAATATACACCTTCAAGGGGTGCCTGAGTGGTTCAATCAGTTAAGCAGCTGACTCTTGATTTCAACTCAGGTCATGATCTCATGGTTTGTGGGATCAAGCCCTGCATCAGGCTCTGCACTAACAGCACAGAGCCTGCTTGGGATTCTCTCTCTCCCTCTCTCTCTCTCTCTCTGCCCTTCCCCCTTTCATGCTCACTCTCTCTCTCTCTCTCAAAATAAATAAACATTTAAAAAAATAATAAAATATACACCTTCCAGTTCTTAAATGAAAGATTTACATAGGCAAGTTTCAAAAGCAAGTAAAGAGTTACTTTCACATCTCTACACCTATTATTCAAGCTTATTGAGCTATACATTATGTTAATAAATTTGGAATATAGTACCAGAAAGTTAATAGACGATGAGAGAAAGACCTCAAACGTCAGAATAAAAGAACCTGGGATCAAGTCCCATTCCTGCTGGTCCCTTGGGTTAGATTACTTACACCTCCAAACATTTCAACTTACCATTGCACCTTATTTTCCACCTTTTTCTCTGGGTACTTTCCCAGCAATCCAAGGATAGCTACTATGTTTTTTCATGCCATCTGGACTTTCTCTATAACTTTGCTTAGGCATGTTTCTTCTGCTTGCAATATCTATCATTCATTTCTACGTATATAAGTTCTACCCATTCTCCAAGTCTCAAATATTTTCTGAAAAAGAGTTTATTTCTCCTTCCCCTGAAGCTCACAAAACTTCTTTAATAGTACATATGTTATAAAGTATCTAGTTACATGTTTTATGACTATAATCTCTTCAGTAGAATAAACTTTGATTAATTTTTACTACTCCAGTGCCTAGGTATGATACATGTATCTGTTAAAGAATTAAATGAATGATGAATGAATGAATGAACAAAGAAATCTTTATTTTCTTATTGGTAAAACTGGAGAAATAGTAACTACCTCACAGATTGCCCTGAATATTATATTTATTTAGACATTGTAAATTAGTATCCTCTTTAAACAATAATGTGCTACAAAAATGTAATACTATCTTATGAGAGGAGCTAAAGTAGAACTGACTTATCCTAACAGAGTCAATAGAGAAAATAAATATTAGGAATAAAATTACTCTTCTGTGTAATGAGTCAGACTTTGGTAAGTATCCCTTTGATCATGATGACTATGAGAAGGCGCATTGTATGGAAAATTCACTGCTTGGTCAATTGAAAACAGCTTTTCTACCTCTGAATCATTCATATCAATCTGGTCTGGGTAGTAAGAGTAGATACTTGTCCTCAATAGTGATGTATATGTCTAGATGACACTAGACTCCATCTGAAGATGGAGTTCTCTGTTTTAAATTTGCAACTGTAAGGGCACCTGGGTGGCTCAGTCAGTTGAGTGTCCAACGCTTGATTTCGGCTCAGGTAATGATCCCAGGGTTGTGGTACCAAGCCCCATATCAGGCTCACACTGAGATGGAGTATGCTTGAGATTCTCTCTGTCTCTCTGTCTCTCTGTCTCTCTCTCCCTCTGCCCCTCTCCCCTGCTCATGTGCATGCTCCCTCTCTCTCTCAAATAATAATAAAAAGAAAAGAAAAGAAATAACAAAACATACCACTGTGTGATAAAAGAAGAGATATGAAAAAGCTTTCTGAAAGTAAAGTATTTTCTAAAGTAAATACTCTTTACTTTGCCCATGCCATTTGATTACTCTCCAGCCTAAGAAAACAGTATAGCATAGCCAGTAAGAGCACAGACTGTAAGTGAGACCACGGCCTAAAAGTTAGCACTTTTACTGACTAACTGTGTAAGTTGAACAAGTAATTTAACCTCCCTAGGTTTACCCATTATCTGTAAAGTGGAAATAATAATAGCGTAGACCTCATAAGGTTGTCATCACGCTTAAATAAGGTAATGGATATGAAACATTTAATACAATGTTTGATCTATAATAAAGATCCAATAAATGTTAGCCATCACTTTCTACATATCAGTGACCCTTACAAAGCAGATACTCTACCTATTCCTCTTACATAGATCACTTAAGCCATCCAAGCCTGTTTCCTTATCTGTAAAATAGGAATAATAAAATCCATATCAGAGGAATGCTCTGGGGATTAATTGAGATGATACATTTGAATGATCACTGTAGAATTACATGAAAAAGTAAAGTATCAAGAAGCATACAGGAGACTTCGTTGAAAAGCAGGAGCTTGAATGTACTTTTTCTTGTTTACTTCCTTTAATATCCCCTCAGAAATTACCAAAAAATATGAAAATAAGGAGGAATAAACCTATATCAGCAAAGCAAACTAGTAATGGGTGACATCCAAATGTCAGTAATTCAAGAGTTTCTGCAAGATAGGAGGCAAAGTGAACAAGATGGAAGACATATATATCCTTCCTTATGTGTGAAGAAACAAGTCGCTAAAGTAGTAAAAGGAGAAGAATTAGGAAATTAAGGGCAAGAATAGAAAACATACATGAGGAGGTTTCATTGGATCCTACCAGGTGCCACTGGGAGCACACCAATTGCCAAAAATCAACAAAAAAGGATCAGATGACAGGATCACTCCACACTTACACTTAGGGGAGATGTTGTCACAGTTGGCTCCTAATGAGGACAACTGTTACAGGTAAAGAACGAGGACACTGTCCCAGTTAATTCCTGGCTGCTAACCTCAAATACAGAAAAGGAACATTGGAACAGAGAGAAAACTCTCTGGTTTGACTGCTGTTAGTTCTGATTCTCTCCTAACTCATGATCAGAGTAGACCAGTGGCTCTTAATTCTTAATGTGCATCAGAATCACATGGAGCATTTATTTGTTAAAACATAGATTGTTAGGCCTCACCCCAAGATGTTGTAGAGCAGAGCCTAAGAATTTGAATTTCCAATAAGTTACTAGAAAATGATAATGTTGCTAATCTGGGGACCACACTTTGAAAACCACTGCTATAGGGGCGCCTGGGTGGCTCAGTCGGTTAAGTGGCCGACTTCGGCTCAGGTCATAATCTTGCGGTCCGTGAGTTTGAGCCCCGCGTCAGGCTCTGTGCTGACAGCTCAGAGCCTGGAGCCCGTTTCAGATTCTGTGTCTCCCTCTCTCTGACCCTCCCTGTTCATGTTCTGTCTCTCCCTGTCTCAAAAATAAATAAAACGTTAAAAAAAATTAAAAAAAAAAAGAAAACCACTGCTATAGACCTGCTCTGCCCTTAACAATAGCCACTACCACATGTGACTATTAAAATTATATTTGAATTAATAAAATTAAATTCAAAATTCAATTCTTAATTCTCATCAGCTACATTTCAAATGCATAATAGCTCTATGTGGCTAGTAGTTACCATATTAGACAAGACATGGAACATTTCTATCATGGGAAATTCTATTGGACATCCCTGCACTAGATTAAAAAGTAAAACTTCATTGAGCAGGGCCACGAACATGCACAACTGCAGGAGACATATTTGCACTATGAATGGTGGCCCCAGAGTTGTGCAGTATGGCAGATGTGGCAGTTTATCTAAGATTTTCCATTCTTCCTAAGAGATGGGAAGAAGGACTGCCTCAATTTTTGACAAAACTCATTTTAATTCCCCAAAGTAGACAAGTCAAGACCTTCTTCTATAAGAGTGAACAAGTAGACAAATAACTAGATATATTAAGTGCTACCTCAAAAAAGGGAGCTTGTTCTGAGGAATCAAAACAATGCCATCCTATAAAATAAAATTACTCTTAAGAAAAAGGAGTTTTCCAAACAACTAATGTCAAAATGGATCTCAACATTATTAGCAGACTAATGCTATGTGAAACCAGAATAAGCAGTTATGTATGAACAAATCAAAATTATAAAATCATAAAGCCTTTAGTTGAATAATATTCAGGTCAAACTAAAACTGTATTGGAAGTAAAAATACATATATCATGGGAAACCTGTCAGTGGAGAAGAGTAACTCAAGATATTCAGCAGATAGAAGACATTTAATTTTGTGGGTTTTTTTAATGTTTATTAATTTTTGAGAGAGAGAGAGAGAATGAGAATCAGCAGGGGGAGGGCAAAGAAAGAAGGGGACAGAGGATCTGAAGCCACTTCTGCACTTACAGCCAGACACAGGGCTCAAATTCACCAATCCTGAAATCATGACCTGAGCCTAAGTTGGACGCTTAACCAACTGAGCCACCCAGGTGCCCCATAGATAGAAGACATTTATAGAGAAAGAAAAATTGTAAGAGACAAGACGAAGCAAAGAAGAAATATCCAAGAGATCAAGTATGCATATGATATAGAAATTTCAGAAAAGCATTACAATAAAAAAGCATCAATAAAAGAAAACTTTCCTGAGCTAAAGAATTTTCAGTACTAAATTGCAGATTTAATAAATAGAGTTAAAATTTCTGGAAAAAAAAGCAGATTTATACGGGGAAATTTTGAAATTTCAAGGAATAGAGGAAAGTCCTATAAGAATCTAGAAAGACATTACCAAAACAAAACAGGTTACCTATTAAAGGAATAAAATTTAATCTGATGTCAAACATTCTTCAATTCTAAGCATACAGAAGACAATAGAAAACTGTGTATAGAATTTTAGGACTTGATTCAAGAATTAAGTGCCCAGCCAAGGTGTGCAAGATCACAGGGGATAAGTCATTTTCAGATACATACTTTAAAAGATACCCTATCCAGGGTGCCTGAGTGGCTCAGTTGGTTGAACATCTGATTTCCACTCAAGTCATGATCTCACAGTTCCTGAGTTTGAGCCCCACATAGGGCTCTCTGGCAGCATGTGGAGCTCTCTTTGGATCCTTTGGTCTCCCTCTCTCTCTCTGTTCCTCCCCAACAAGTATGTGCATGCACTCTCTCTCTCAAAAATAAACATTAAAAAAATATATATTTAAAAAAAAAGAAAATACCCTACCCTTTTGAAATAATTGCTCACACATATACTTTAGTCAGTTAAGGGTTGAATAATACAAATCTCATTAATGAGTAAGGAAAATATCAGTATAAAAGATTCTGGGATATAAAATGAAACTTGTAAGATATAGAATATATTTTCAAATAATGATTCTCATTATGATTTTAAAACAATATAAATGTTAAAAATTTTTGAAAAAAGAAAGATACAAAATATAAAAAAGTAGAGACATTTTATTTAAAACTCCAGATTATTTTAATATAAATTGGGAAGGCAGAGAGTTTGGAAAAGTGAGGTAAGTATGCTAATCTTCTCATTTTAGGGATGCAAAATGGTTTAACAGTCAAGAACATAATTATCTGTTTCATAGGCTGCTCTACCAATTAGTGGCTGTGTAACCTTGGGGAGTTATTTAACATTTCTAAGCATTAGGCTCTTCACCTATAAAATGAGAATACCATCATACCCTGGAGTTGTGTAGGAGTGAAATCAGATAATGCATATAAAGTATTTAGCACCTATAAGCACTCAGTGAATATTAGCTATTAACTGAGAAAGAGAAAAATCAAAAGATATTCTTGATAAATGGAGGAAATAGATCTGAAGTTACGTTTTGTAACATTAAAAGTAATAACTAAAAGAACACATACATATAGCCTCCAATAATTACAAAAGATCAAATGACCCTATAAAAAGAAACAAGATTAAGTATATACGTATTTAAATATTTCAAGAATTAATACCATAGGAACATTAAAATAAACATGTTCTCACTGTTTAGGTGACATTTAACTTTAAAAGAAAACATTACAAAAAATATGCAGAGTGATCACAGTTTTGTTGGGGGGAAATATATGTGCATAGAAAAAAAGACTGAAAATCTGTATATTCATGTACATAAATGTTAATAATAATCATTGCCAAGTGTTGGAATTATGGGCATTATTTTCTTCTCTCTTTTTCTTATTTTCACTAATACCTATAATGAATATTTATCATTTTTATAAATAGAAAAGATTATTTTATTTTTAAATAGTTTTATTATTAACCACTGCTAACATTGAGGTGGATATTACTTTAGAATTGCTCTTCACATGCCTATATATATATATTTAATTCATTAATTCATTCACAGAATATTTATTATCTACTATGTTCCAATCTTTGTTCTAATCTCTAGATATAGCAGCTAAAAAAAAAAGTAGAAGGAGAAGAAGAAAAATCTCTGCCCTCCTGAAGCTTAGTTGGGGAAGAGAAGCATAAATACATAAAATGCCCACTTTTGATATTGATAGAGATTGATGGAGATTGATAGATTGATGGAGAAAGCATAAAGGAGGGGACAGGATAAGGATAAGTGATTACCGTTTTAAATAGAGTGATGTATGGAGGCCTCACTGAGAAGATAATGAAGTAAAGCCTCATTAGTGATAGGCACTTGAAGAGGGTGTTAGAGGGGCCATGCAGCTTCCTAAGGGAAGATAGTCCCAGGCAGAGGGAACTACAAGTACAAAGTAATAAGATAGTGACACAGAAGAATGCCTAATGTGTTGAAGGAATAGCAGGGAAACAAGATGGCTAGATGTAAGTAAATGAAAAGGAGAATACTAGGAGCTTAGGTTGCAGAATTGGGGTGAGATGTTGTATGGCCTCATAGACTATTCTAAGTGTTTTGGTCTTATTCAGAGTGAATTGAGGTTCCAGTGGAGAGTTTTGAGCAGAGAGGTGACATAATCTGACTTGGTTTTACCAGGATTACTCAGACTTCTGTGTTGAGGTTTGTCTGAAGAGGTACACATGTGGAACCTGGGAAACCAGCTAGAAGACTATTATAACAATCCAGGGTAAAGATGAGTGGACAGGTTGCAGGTCTATTTTAAAGGTTGAGCCAACAGGATTCACTGTATAATTGGGTATGTGGTGTGAGGGAAAATGAGACATGAGGATGCCTCCAATGTATCTGGATATTCAAGTCTGGAGTTAAGGGAGAAATCAGGTTGAAAATACAAATGTAGGAGTTGTCATTGTTTAGATGATATTTTAAGCCCTGGAACTGAAAAAGACTAGCAAGGGAATAAATGTACACAGAGAAGGGAAGAGGACCAACTGAGCCATGCCCTGGTGCCCTTCAGTGCCTTGACACTGGGGAGGTCAGGAGGAATGAGCATGAGAAGGAGCAGCCTGTGAGGTAGGATAAAAACCAGAAGAGTGTGGTATCTTAGGACCTAAATGAAAGTGTCTCATACAGGAGGGGTTATTAACTGTGTTAATTGTATAGCTGGCAGATGGAGTAGGATGAGGATTAAGAAATGTTCATTTTAGCAATATGGAGGTTTTGCTGACATTTATGATGGACTTTTCAGTGGAGGAATATGGAACAAAAGCCTATTTGGAATGGATTCAAGAGGCTAGGAGGAGAGAAATTAGAATTACCCTCTTTTCTTCAGAGCTGGAACACTGCTTTCCGTATTTTCTTACTTTAAGTTAATACCTCCCTTTCTGTGTTTAAGTGGCAGAACTTGCAATTTGATTGCATTTCATTTTTTCCTAGTCATGGAAAATTACATGGTGCCCCCATCCTGAAAAATGCAGTGAGATATTTAGCTAATGAATATGCCATCTACCAACACTTCAGCTAAAGTGGATCTCTCCAGCTTCCATGACCATAAGAAACCCTAAAATACATAGATCCTTTGTTTAGGCTCTCTGACTGCTATTTTTGCAGTGTCTTCTTTAGTCAGTTGTGGAATCATGTGAAAGATAGCCATAAGTGATCGATTTTCTAGGCTATTTTACATACATTTAAGGCACATCTAGTTCTGTCTGAATCAGATGGAAACATTAGCAGAGTTGAGCAGTACTGCAGTCATCATATCATCGTTGCCATGGCTATAGCACCAAACCCTTATAGAAGATTTTTATTTTACATGAAATATTTCTTGCCATAGCAACAGCAGTGTTGATTTAAAACACAACTCACTAGATATAATTTATCTTTAACATTTCTGTGTATTTTCTATGGTGTGTCTTGTTAATAGGATTACACTTTTGATGACTCTCCTGCTCTTTTGAAATGAGACATCTCTTGAGATGTGTGTGAGAAAAATCTAGGATGCTCATTGCTTGCAGGAATAGAAAACTCAGGGGAACACATTTGAATGCTTTACATTCCAGAGCTTATATTAAAGATGTTTGGGTGACTTTGAGTTCAAATTCAGGATAGATCTTTTGAAAACTGAATCAGAGTGATTATTCATTTTAGAGTAATTAAAAACAATTTCCACGCTTTTTATATTGCAAAATTGCTTTTTTAATTTAAATATTATAAAGCTACTTTTTAATTGTTTTTTTTTTTTTCATTTTTCCAGAGCACTTCTTTGTTTCTCTTTCACAACCAGTTGGGAGAATATAAAAACAGAAGTTGTTTTTAAAATAAGTTAAAACCTCAGGACCTTAAAAACAATGGACTTGAGTTAAAGGGGTTCTTTCCTCTTCCCTCATTATAGTCTTTTTCGTCTACTTAGAAAAATACATGGTTACAGTGATTTCAGTATTACAAAGAAATACATTTTGGTAAGAGAGAAACAAAACCTCTTGGTTCCAAATGTAGTTATTCACTGTAGGCCATTTATTCATCTGGCTCTAGGCTATGGGAATTACTCCTAGCACAGAACTCCCTTTGAAATCCCTAACTCCCTAGGGGATCAGAGATAGATGAGAAACTGCCCCTATGAACTTGGTTTATACACAGGAAACAAAGAAGTTAGTCGTTGATGGTAACAGAGGAAAGGCGTGTGGGAAGGGTGAATGTAGCTAGCTTCCTCTGCTTGCAACAGGAGCTTCTTTCAATGCACAGCGCATGCCAAGACAGATCAGGCACTCTACCAAAAAGATACAATAATTTAGTAATACAGTCTGCCCAGGCAGCTTAGCAGCTGGAAACGAGGGAGCCTTGGGATTTGCTATAAACGGTGGGGAAATTGGCTGATAGCCTCTCTCCTATATTGAGCAAAGGGAGCAAGAGAAAAGATTATAAATGTTTGAAATTCAAGCCAAACAGCCTGGTCTGTTCTGGTCCAGGAGCCGCCAGGACTCTAGCAGCCTCTGGCTTCTGTATTAAATACTGAGTTTGGCAGAGTGTGGGGCTAAAAGGCCAGGAAATAATAGCGTTTACATGGATGCATTTTCAGAAAGGCAGTTGCTGATCTTAAGTTGTTTAGAGGAGGGGATTTTATTGCATGCTGGGTCCAACGCTATAGAGCATTTAAGCAGAGCAATGATCTTGGGCTAATTGTGCAATCAGAATAAATACCCAAAGGTCACTGCTGATATCTGAAGAGGGACCCACTGGGTGGTTTTCCAACTCCAGTAATACTAAGACAGTGTTTCGGGACCCCAAAGAAGAGGTTCTTGAGTCTCAATGTTACAGAAATGAACACTGAACTCAAGAGAAAGAAAACAGGTAGAGTTTAGTAGAGATAGAATGTATACAAGGGAGCTGGCAAGAAAGAGGAATGTCACTCCCTGAAGGGGTAGCATGCAAGCCTTATAAAGGCACTTTTCCAAAGGGAGGGGTGGGCAGGGCAGGGAGGAAGTGTCCTTCAGTCCCATAGTCATTATCTTATGGTCATTACTTTTTAAAAATTTTGTTTAATATTTATTTATTTTTGAGAGATAGGGCATGAGCTGAGGAGGAGCAGAGGGAGGGAGACACAGAATCCAAAGCAGGCTCCAGGCTCTGAACTGTCAGCACAGAGCCTGATGCGGGGCTTGAGCTCAGGTACCATGAGATCATGACCTGAGCCAAAGTCGGATGCTTAACCATCTGAGCCACCCAGGCACCCCATCTTATGGTCATTACTTTTTAGTGGACGTAAAACAATCACAGGATACCTTTTAACATTGTTTTAGGGTTCCTGGAAAATAGAAATACTTGTGCAAGCAGGCTTTAAATTGTTACTTTTTTTTTAAATAGAGACAGAGCACATGAGTGGGGAAGAGAGACAGAGACAGAGACAGAGACAGAATCTCAAGCAGGCTCCCCACCCAGTGCAGAGCATGACATGGGGCTCAATCTTATGACTCCATGAAATCATGACCTGAACCCAAATCAGGAGTCCCATGCTTAACCAACTGAGCCACCCAGATGCCCCTAAATTGTTACTTCTAATTTTGCCCAGACTACCATTACTCCTTGATGGCTGTTATCTCTCATTTGTTCTCTTTCCCAGAAGGAGGTATTTGTCTCTAAGTATGGAAACTTTTAACCCTTGCCTCAGACCAGTGGCTTTATAGGAGTTAAGTCCCTCTTGCTTTCCCTATACTGTCTCAATAGGACATGTGCTGAAGCCATAGGAAATTCTGGGGTAAACCATAAGCACAAAACCTTGTAATGGAATGGAAAGAGGCAGGTTTTGGACTAGCCAGATTTATATCCTACACTGTCTCCTCTGTTTACTAGCTATTCCTTATCAGTTTAAAGGTAATGATAATACCTACTTCAGAGACTTATGTGAGGATTGACCTAATGAAATAGAATAACCTTGAACATAGAAGAGAAATAATAAATGTTGCTTCCCCTTTCCTAGTATGGAATCTTAGCCTTTTTAATTTTTGAAATAAGTGTGGAATTTGTATTTATTTAAATTAATTTCATATATCTTTGGAAACTTTAATTGATTTTGACTTAGGGAATTAAGAGAATATGAGCTCTATATAGTTGCCTCTGTGGCTTATTATTATTTGTTTGACTCATACTTCTGTCTTAGTATATATGTAGCCTGAAAAGACATTCTTAATATTTGGATGTAAATGAACATACTAGCCAGAGCACATGAGTGCTGTAACTAAGAAAACAGGCAGATAAATAAACTACGACAAGGTTTATATAATTACATTATAAATGAACAAAAACAGGGTGCACCTGGGTGGCTCAGTCAGTTAAGCATCTGACTCTTAATTTCAGTTCAGGTCATGATCTCAGAGTTATAAAATTGAGCCCTGCATTGGGCTCCTTGCTGAGGGGGGAGCCTGCTTAAGATTCTCTCTCTCCCTCTCTCTGCCCCTCCCCCACACTCTCTCTTAAAATAAATAAATAAAATATACTTTAAATAAATAAACAAAAAAATAGATAACATGTCTCACAAATATTTCTGATAAGACCCAGTACCCCTTTAAAAGATTGTTGAGCCATATTGACCATATATATAACCAAAGTTTAGCTCCTAGTTCTCTTTAAGTGATCTAGGATTCAAATACAAAACACACTCTGTGATTATTTTGCATGATTATCTTTTTAAATGAATATCATGGAATAATTGTCATGGACTAATTGGAATGCTTTAAACATTACCAAAACTCCATGAATTTCTTTTGTGTTCTTTATAAATATACATTTTAGGGGGATCTTATTTTAAAAAGGATTTGTTTTATTTGAGTTCATAATTACATTAAGCTTGTTCTTCATTTGTATAATACTCAGGATAATTTATTGACTTATATATTGTATCACACATTACAAAGTATTAACATGCATGGCAAGGCAATTTATTATTAACTCTACCTATTTAGTAAACTCACAATAAACTAGATCTAGATTTTTTGAATTGAAATATTCATGATTGTACATTTTTATGATAAAAATATTTTGCTACAAAGTATTACGGCAGACTAAGTGCTCTGAGACATCTGTCTGCAGCAGAACAAATATATTCTGAATAGGACACATTCTTTGAGACATTGCCTGCTCTAACAAGCTTTGCTCTCTAAAATATGTGTTAGAAGACAAGAGAGTCAATGTTGCTCTGAGTGCAGATGTCAATAACACCATTGCTGTTTGTATACTGTACCCTGTTCAGTGGTGAAGTGGGCAGGCTGAGTCAAGACTATTTAGGGAAATGGAAGGCAAATATAAATTTCCCTCTGGGGGAATCTCTGATCAGATTGACAAGCTTCCATAGATTAAGATCAAGTAATGAGGTAACAATTAATGATTCCCAATCACCTTAGAAAGTAAATCACTATAAGTGGGTATGATCAAAAATAGCAAATACATGTCTAATCCCCAGTGACTATAGGTATTGTTACTGAAAATCGGAAGTAAAACAATGATAAATTAAACAAAACAACTATAATATGTTTAAAGAAGTAAATTCCCAGGGTGCCTGGGTGGCTCAGTCAGTTAATCATCTGACTTGGGCTCAGGTCATGATCTCGCAGTTTTTGAGTTTGAGCCCCACATCAGGCTCTGTGCTGACAGCTCAGAGCCTGGAGCCTGCTTCAGATTCTGTGCCTCCCTTTCTTTCTGCCCCTCCCCTGCTTGTGCTCGGTCTCTCTCTCTCTCTCTCAAAAATAAAAATAAAACATTAAAAAAAAAAAAGAAAAGAAAGAAATGCCCAATCATGAAGATGAATAAAAACAAGGACTATCAGTAAATAGCATGCAAATTTGAAAAATAAATGGCATTTCTAAATATGAAAAATATAACACTTGAAATTATTTTTAAAATTCTGCATGAATAGAATTATATATTACCAGATTAGGCAGAGGTGAAAAGAGAATTGATGAATTGGAAAATAAATCTGAAGAAATTCTCCACAGTGTAGCACAAAGGGCCAAAGAAGCAAAAAATATGGAAAACATGAAGAGATGAAGGATGGAATAAGAGAGTTAACATGCACTTAATCAGAGACTTGAGATGAAATAATAAAGAGTATATAGGAAAGGAAATTTGTTGATGGATAATGGCTGAATTTTTTCCCACAACTAATAAAACATTAAATCATAGGTCCAGGAAACACACTGTATTCCAAACAGGATAAAAAAAGGGAAATCCTGGGGCGCCTGGGTGGCTCAGTTGGTTGAGCATCCAACTTCAGCTCAGGTCATGATCTCGCAGTTCGTGAGTTCAAGCCCCACATCAAGCTCTGTGCTAACAAACAGCTCAGAGCCTGGAGCCTGCTTCGGATTCTGTATCTCTCTCTCTCTCTCTCTCTCTCCCCCTCCCCTGCTCATGCTCTGCCTCTCTCTGTCTCTCAAAAATAAATAAATGTTAAAAAATTAAAAAAAAAAGAGAGAAATCCACAGTAAGACACATTATTGTGAAGTTGAAATATACAGAGAAGGGTCTCAAAGCAGGTGGAGAAATGATGGATCACCTGCAGCAAAAACACAGATATAATGATTGCCAATTTATCAAGGAAATGATAGAAGCCAAAAAGAGCACAATAATATCTTCAAGGTATGAGAGAAAACCCTCGATCTCAAATGGTGAACTTTAAAAACCTTTTCTTAATAAATGAAAGTGTAATATAAAGTCATTTATAGTTGAAAAACAAAAGGGTTTACCAAGACATTTTTTCCAAAAGAATAATCTCAAGGATTACTTCAAGAGGGAAAATGATCTTAGGCCATTCTGAGGAAGTAATAATGAATAAATAAAATGGTAAACATATATGCAAATTAAAATAAAAATAATCTGAATAAAATAATAACATCTGATTCGGAAAAATTATTAAACAAAATGAAAACACTGACAACAGCATTTGTTACAGAACAAGTAAGTGAATTCAAGTGATCTAAAATCTTAAAACTATTCAGGAAGTGAGTGGATAAGGTACTGTTCAACTTTAGACTTTTAAATTCAAAATGTTTTGGGGGGGGGGCCCTGGGTGGCTCAGTCGGTTAAGCATCCGACTTTGGCTAAGGTCATGATCTCTCGGTATGTGAGTTTGAGCCCCAGGTCAGGCTCTGTGCTGACCGCTCAGAGCCTGGAACTTGCTTTGGATTCTGTGTCCTCCCCCCTCTCTCTGCCCCTCCCCCACTCATGCTCTATCTCGCTCTGTCTCTCAAAAATCAATAAATGTTAAAAAAAATTAAAAATTAAAATGTAAGGTAAAATTTTAAGTGTACCAAAAGGATAAAAATAAATTATATAAATCCAAGACATGGAAAAAAATAGTAATGAGAAAAAAAGAACAAAAAAGGGAATAGAGGTGAAAAAAATATGAACGATAAAAAGATATCAAAATGTATAGCAGAACAAAGTCTAAATATGTAATCACTGAAATCAACATAAATTTGCTAATTTCACTAGTTAAAAGGAAGAGATTGTTTAGATAGTAGGAAAACAAAATCCAGCTTTATGCTCTTTAAAATAAGTACATCTATAGCTAAGGGCACATCTACACACCCAAAAAAGGTAAAGATGAAAGGAGTTATACCTGAGAAGCATTAGCCCAAAGAAAGTTGGGTAGCTATATCAGTATCAAGCCAAATAGACTTTAACACTGAAGGCATTTCCAAGATATAGTCACTATGAAATATTACAACATTCAATTCACCAAGAAAATATAAAAATTCTAAACATGTATGCACTTAAAAATTATCCGTATGATATACATCATATAATATCAAAAGTCCACTGAAACCAGGAAATTTCAACATACCTCAATTAATGGAATATTTTAACAGCTCAATTAATCAATTTAATGTAGTAAAAGACATACAGCTTGGTACCCAACAATTAGAGAGTACATGTGATTCTCATGAAACATTGATAAAAATTGATTTTGACTTGGCTGTAAGAAAGTTTCAATACATGTCAAAGACTCAGGTACATATATACATTTTCTGACAAGAACTCAATTAAGTTAAAGACTCCCATATATATCCTCATAAATTTGTGTATTTAAATACACAGCTCTAAATAACTCATGAAAAATGAGTTGAGACACCATAATTCTAACTTAAAAATGTTTATATTTAAACAAAAATGTAAATACTAAATATCAAACATGGTGAAAGCAGCATAAGTGGAACTAAGAAATTTTGAATTCTTATATTAGAATTCAGGGCACTGAATACAGGGCACTTGGGTGGCTCAGTCAGTTAAGTGCCCAATTCTTGGGTTTGGGTCAGGACATGATCTCAGTGTTCATGTCATCGAGCCCTGTATCGGGCTCCATGCGGCTCCATGGGGATGCTAATAGTACAGAGCCTACTTGGGATTCTCTCTCTCTCCCTCTCTCTGCCCCTCTCTCACTCGCTCTCTCTCTCAAAATAAATAAATAAACTTAAAAGAAAAGAAGAAATGCTGAAGACTAATTAGCTAAGTGCAAATTTTAAAAATTTTATAATAAATGATAGGAAAAAAACAGAAAAGTAGGAGAAAAGAAATGGCAAAGAACAGAAATTAATGAAGTAGAACAGACACTAATATACAAAATCAGGAGCAGAATATTTTGTATACTTAAAAGTGAATGTAATTACCACTAAGAACAGTATAGAAGAAAGGAAGACTGTACCAACAAACTATATTAGCAATGAGAAGGAATATAACTACAGTTACATGAAAAGATAATAAGAAAAAAATATTAACGACTTTGTGCCAACAGATATTTAAATTGAGAGAGATGAATAAATTCTAGATAATTATAACCTACCAAAACTTCAAAAAGATATAGAAACCCCAAATAGTCGTATGGCTATTAGAGAAATTGAATGAATAATGAAAAATCTTTCCACAAAGAATATGTTGACTCAAGATTATTTTAAAAGTAACAAATATAACTGTTAAGAAACAGACCATTCTAATCTTATACAAACCCGTCTAGACAATTGAAGAAATGGGAATTTTCCCCATCTAGTTCTATAACACTAATAAGCTTCATAGCAAAACTAGACAGCATAAGAAATAAAAAAATTAAAGGCCTTATTTCATTCATGAACATAGATACAAAAATCATAAACCAAATACTAGCAAACCAAATCTAGTGGGACAGCAAAAAAAAATTCATTATGACCAATTCATCCCATTAACATCCAGCATGTTTAACATAAGAAAGTGTGTTATTCACACTAATGGATTAAAGGAGAAAAACTACATAATGAACTCAATAGGTGAAGAAGACCATTTGATATAAACCCAATATTCAATCATAACTGAAATTCTCAGCGAAGTTGAAATACAAAAGAACATACTTAATAAATGGTATCTATCCAAAAATTAGAAAAAGCATCATTTTAAAAGGGAATCAGAGGTATTCTGTGGTAGATCTGATTACTGCTCTCAACTCTTCACTCCCTTTTCTGCTATGTTACACTGTACAGCAGGACAGTAGGTGGCCTTTACATCCTCATTCCTTTTACATTAGTTTTAGACACATGACTTTATTCCATCAGTAGATGAGAGAATAAGTGATAATGTGCCACTTCCCACAGTGAGACCTGAAGAGCCATCACCCATTTCCACTGTGGAAATCATGTCGCCTCTGAACACTCATGAGGTAATGAGAGGGAAAAAGGCAAATTGATGCCCTTAGTATTAGTCTGAAAACTGTTTTGACCTCATAGGACCCTTGTGAAAAGATCTCGGGGACCCCAAGCATCCCTGGACAACACTTAGAGAAACATTGTTGTGGGATAGCATTTCCTACAAGCAATTGTACATTCTTGCACAATCTCAATGGAACCAAGTCAGAAAATTAACATTAATACATTACTAACATCTATTCCTCAGACTTGATTCAAGTTTTCTACTCCCTCCAATAATAACCTTCACGATAAAAAGAAACTAGCTCAGGATCCCATGTTGCATTTATAGTTGTAATGTCTCTAGTTTCCCTCCATCTGAACAGTTCCTCTGACTTTCCTTGGCATTCATTACCTTGATACTTTTGAAGAATACAAAGCAGTTATTTTGTAGAATATCTCACAAATTAGCCTCATCTGATATTTCCGCATGAGTAGATTAAGGTTATGCATCTTCGGCAGAAAAATCCAGAAGTGATTCTGTGTTTTTCTCATTGTATCCTATCAGGTGGGGCAAGATTTTTATTTGCTGTATTACCGGTGATGTTCACCTTGATCATTTGATTAAGGTAGTGCCCCCCGAATTCTTCACCATAGAGTTAGTCTTTATGCTTTGTAATTAATAGGTATCTTGTGGAGAAGTGATTTGAAATTATTTAAATTTCCCATTCCTAATCAAACTTTTGAATCATTCATGTATTTTTATATATTGTTATGGGCTCATGTGTTTCTATTTTTATTATAATAGGTTATAATTTATTAACTGTCATTATGTATTTTGTTCCCAAAACTGTCCTCAGTTTAACCAGTTGGCCCATTTGAGCTGGCTTCTGTATCCTCCTAACATGCCTCATCACTCTGAGTACTTCTTTGCTTTCTGGCACAGGGCGTTCCAGGCTCATCTTGCACCTTCCGTGCACTGGCACTGATATCAGTCATTTCTCAATGGATCCTTGTTTATTTGAGTGGAATATATATTTAGAAGCAAAAATCTAGGCTTTATTTACTGCTACTGGGATTTCAATTTCCCAGGCCCTCTTACTAGACAGAGGTAGCTAATATAAGGTAATATATATGTGTTAATACATATATGCACAAATACATATTTACATGTCTTCTGTCTTGAAAATATTGATATCTCCAATTCCAACCCAATATCACAAGGTTCACTTTAGTTTTCTTCCTCTTCATATTTAAAATTCTCTCTTAAACAGTGAGAAATCTGGCTCCCATTATCCTTAATGTAGTTGCTTATTTGATTAACCCTTCTGTATGTAACCAATCTCCCAGATCTACCTCCTCCCCACTCAGGTATCTTTTTTACCTTGACTGATATATATTTTTTTAAGTTTATTTATTTATTTTGAGAGCATGAGTGGTGGAGCAGCAGAGAGAGAGAGAGAGAGAGAGAGAGAGAGAATACCAAGCAGGTTCTGTGCTGTCAACATGGAGCCTGATGTGGGGCTTGAACCCACAAAGCCATGAGATCATGACCTGAGGTGAAACCAAGAGTTGGAAGCTTAACTGACTGAGCCACCCAGGCGCCCCTCACCTTGACTGAGACTTGAGTCTCCATGCCAGTTTATCTCTCTTTGTAAACATCCTGCCTGCACTCCTGGGACAGCACCTTATGGCAGGCCATTGCCACACATGAACATCCTCCTTTGCCAGATTGGGCTTTGCCATCCCGTGCTAGGCCACCTCATGGAGGAACACTTTTCTCTTCTGGACATGGACACATTCCTTGCGCTGTTTGGGTTTTGATCTCCTTGCTAGGCTACCTCGCTGCAGGGATATCCTCCTTGCTTTGCTCAGTTTCTGACTCCTTCAGCTAGGCCGTTCCCCTTCCAGAGATTACCTCCTTACCTTCACCTGAGCCCTGACACTCCATACCAGGCTACTCCCTGTGTGCACACTCAGCAAACACTATGTGGGCCCCAAGATGCCATGCTGTGTTTACCCCCAAACATAGTCACCACCATTACTCTGCTTGGGCGCTGATTTTCAGCTCTGAGTCACTGCAAACCTCCACTCTCCACTGAAGGCATGGATGCCTTCTCACTCTTTCTCATCTAATGACTTTAGGACTGAATTGCCCCTGGAGTGAATGGGAAAGGAGAAAGGAAATGAGCAGCCATTTCATATCTGAGCCCCTCTGTTTATTGTATAGGTTGTTCCTTCAGAATTTGTATCATTTTCTTAATTTCTTTTAAATACTTTTTAATTTTAGTTTACTGTTTTCAAATTCTCTGGGGCTACATTTGTTATTTGTTTTCATTAGCTCTTAAACATTCATTTTCATTTCTTTTTCTTACATGTCTTTAAATGAGGTTTTATTAAAATCCTTGTTTTGTTTGTTTCCTCATGTTTAATGAGAGGAGATGTCCTGGATTATTCAAGCACAAAAGGTTCTTGTATGAGAGTAGGCATGAACCATACCATATGAAAGTAGCTTTACCCACTTCACTGTTCAAGGACTTTCTCCTTTGTGGTTACTGTGAAGTATTAAGAAACAGGGGTGCTTCTCTTGATTCAGAAGACTTGCTGCCATTACCTCAGTGTTCTCCAGAGCTCCATGCACTTTGCTTTCCAAAGTAGTACTCTCACAGTTGAACATTATATTTTGCTACTATTATGTCCAAGGCCTCCCTCCTCTAGACCTCTGCCTCCCATACCACTCCTACCTCCCCTTCTATAAAGTGTTTTTCCCCCTAAGGTCTCTGGTATTTGCACCCTGTTCAATTTGGATTCTGCTCCTGAAAGTTTTTCTCCAGACAGTCTCTAGACCTACTAAGAGGACGTCTTTATTGAATATTTCTGAGACTCTCAAGGGTATAAACTACTTCTTGTTGTCTTTTTGCAGGATATTTTCAAGTTCTGCTGGTTGTCCTCCGATTCTATCGCTTACCACCCTCTCTTTTTGGTAATCAGAGTCTAATGGCAATTGCATGGCTTGCAAGGTCCATCCAATTTCATTTTCTTTTCACCACTACAGCTTCACAGCTTCACAGATCAAGTTCCGGATCTTGCTACTATCACCTCATTTGGCTTTGCCATCCATTTTCCAGGGTCACAGGGATTCCTTGATACCTGCTTTATTAAAGATATCACCCATAGTTGATTTTTTGTTTGTTTGTCGCTGTCCTGTGCTCATTTTATCCTTTCATTATCATATGTTTTTATTTAAATACCAGTTAGTTAACATACAGTATATTAGTGTCAGGTGTACATTATAGTGATTCAACCCTTCCATACAACACCCAGTACTCATCACAAGTGTACTCATTAATCCCCATCACCTATTTAACCCATCCCCCACCCACTTCCCTTCTGGTAACCATCAGTTTGTTCTCTAGAGTTAAGAGTCTGCTTCTGGCTTGCCTTTTTCTCTTTTTTCCACCTTTGCTCATTTGTTTTGTTTCTTAAATTCCACATGAGTGAAATCATATGGTATCTGTCTTTCTCTGACTTACTCTTCTTAGCATAATGCTGTCTAGCTCCATCCATGTCATTGCAAATGGAAAGAGTTTATTCTTTTTTATGACTAACATTTCATTATATCTATATAGATATATATCTATATATATAGATTATAGGTATAGATACACACACACACACACACACACACACACACACCACATCTTTTTTTACCCATTCATCAGTCAATGGACACTTGGGCTGTTTCCATAATTTGCCTATTATAGATAATCTATAAACATAGGAGTACATGTATGCCTTTGAATTAGTATTTTTGTATTATTTGGGTAAATACCTAGTAGTGCAATTTCTGGATCATAGAATAGTTCTATTTTTCACTTTTTGAGGAAGCTTCATACTATCTTCCACAGTGCCTGTACCCGTTTGCATTTCTATCAACAGTGTGAGAAGTTTCCTTTTTCTCCACATCCTTGCCAAGACCTGTTTTTTCTTGTGTTGTTGATTTTAGCCATTCCGACAGGTGTGAAGTGATATCTCATTGAAGTTTTGATTTGCATTTCCTGATGATCAGTGATCTTGAGGATGTTTTCATGAGTCTGTTGGCCATCTATATGTCTTCTTTGGAAAAATGTCTATTCATATCTTTGGCCCATTTTTAAAATTCCTTTTTTTTGGTGTTTAATTTTATAAGTTCTTTATATATTCTGGATAATAACCCTTTATCAAGTATGTCATTTGCAAATATTTTATCCCATTCCATAGGTTGCCTTTTAGTTTTGTTGATTGTTTCTTTTGCTATGCAGAAGCTTTCTGTTTTGATGTAGTCCTCATTGTTTATTTTTGCTTTTATTTCCTTTGCTTCAGGAGACACATCTAGAAAGAAGTTACTATGGCCATTGTCAAAGGGGTTACTGCCTGTGTTCTCTAGGATTTTTATGGTTTCAGGTCTCACATTTACATCTTTGATCCATTTTGAGTTTATTTTTGTGTTTTGTGTAAGAAAATGGTCCAGTTTCATTCTTTTGCATGTTGCTGTCCAGTTTCCCCAACACCATTTGTTGAAGAGACTGTCTTTTGTCCATTGGATAATCTTCCTTGCTTTGTTGAAAATTAATTGACCATGTGGTTGTGGGTTCATTTCTGGATTTTCTATTCTGTTCTCTTGATTTATGTGCCTGTTTTTGTGCCAGTACCATACTGTTTTTGTCACTACAACTTGGTAATATAACTTGAAGTCTGGAATTGTGATACCTCCACCTTTGCTTTTCTTGTTCATGAATGACATATGAGACCAGATGGACTTAATAGATATATTTAGAACATTCCACCCTAAAACAGCAGAATTCACATTCCTTTCAAATGAACAGGAAACAGTCTTCAAAATAGATTACATATATGATCACAAAACAGGCCTCAATAAATAAAAAAAGATTTAAATCATACCATGCACCTTTTGTGACCACAATGCTATGAAACTAGAAGTCCACCACAAGAAAAATATTGGAAAGACCACAAATACATGGAGATTAAACAATATCCTACTAAACAATGAATGGGTCAACCAGGAAATCAAAGAAGAAATAAAAACAAATACATGGAAACAAATGAAAATTAAAACACAATGGCCCAAATCCTGTGGGATGCAGCAAAAACAGTTTTGAGAGGGGAGTATATAGCAATACAGGCCTACCTCAAGAAGGAAGTAAAATCTCAAATAAACAACCTACCCTTATATCTAAAGGAGAACAACAAACGAAGCCTAAAGTCAGCAGAAGGAAGGAAATAATAAATATTACAACAGAAATAACTGGTATGGAAACTAAACAAATAATAGATCGATGAAACCAGGAGCTGGTTCTTTGAAAAAATTAATTAAATTGATAAACCTCCAGTCAAATTTATCAAAAAGAAAAGAGAAAGGACCCAAATAAATAAGTCACAAATGAGAGAGGAAAAATAACAACCAACATCACAGATTTTCTATTAATATTAGCACTCAAATCCCTGGAAATGGAGAAATTTTTTATATTCTAAAGAGGAATAAAATGACCCAATAGACAAAAGTTATGATTTATAATATAAGAAAAAAATCACTCATTTTCCATTATTTGTTTTTATCTTAACATGAAATTTGGGATTTTATTGCTATTCAGGTATTTATATGGGTGATAAAGATCAGGGGCAAAAATGGGTAAAAAGAAATTGAACTACTTACTATTTGATACTTCTTCTGACATTTCTTTGAAATGCTAATGATGCTTTGAGTAACTATCAGATTGAAATTCACACATATTTAGTTCTGTACCTTGGCATGAAATATACACTTATCAACAGAGAAGTGTGAAATTAAATAGGACAAGTTATGAAAACAGTTTAATCTATATACTCTGCCTCAATTACATCCAAATAAATAGTAAGAAAATGCAAAAATCCTCTCCAAAGTATATTTTAAAAATACACAAGCATAAACAAAGAAGTAAATCCCATATATTTGCCATGTCAAAATAACAATCTTTACTTAGTGTTTAATATAATCACTACTACTACATTTATTTGTAAAAACAAAATCCTTTAGATTAAAAATTGTTGAAATAACATAAGCATACATTTAATGTGTTCTATGCCATTGGCATACTTCTACTATTTTAATAAGTCTTCACAACACTTATAGGTGTACACAATTACTATCTTTGCAGATATGAAAATATAAACACTGCATTGTCAGAATGTATTTTGAACAGTGTATTAATTCTTCTTTGAAAACTGGGTTACAGGCTGAATCATTTATCTATCATTGAATATCAAACCACTCCAAAACTTAATGGCTTAAACTAACAGCCATTTATTTAGCTCATGATTCTAGTGGGTATTTTCTTCTGGTCTGGGTCAGCCTCAGCTAATCTTGGCTGGGTCAATAGGCATACTGGCCTAAGATTGGTTAGTCATGGATGACCTCACTCAAATGTCTGGAAGTAGGCTTACTGTTGTCTAAGATGACAGAAATGGCTGGTGTATTAACCATGCCTTTTTATTTTGGATGTGTTTTGTTTTGTTTTGTTTTTGTTTTTGATTCTTTGACATCTTGGGACCTTTCTGACCCTGGAGGAACTGCCCTTCCCAAGTTTAGCTAAATCTTAGAGATAGTCAACATGGCCTTCATATGCAAACCAAACAATCCACAGCCATATCCCCACCCCCCACTATCTTTATTAGGCTCTCATGCTCTGGGGCACTTTTCACACCAGGACCAGACGACTAGGGACAGTTCCTATGCTCTAGAAGCTGCTGAAATGATTCAAACTAGCCACTCCTAAACCTGTTTACCCTGTTTCTCCCACTCCTTCATATAGAAATCACAATAAAGGCTCTTGCTCACCTTTTCCCCAGCTCATTCTTTCTCCTAACCAACCCTGGTGTTTCCCCTATCCTTCTCCTCTTGGGATCTATAACAATTTATCTTTTCAATGGCAATTATCTCCTGATCTGTTAGCCTTATCAAACTTGGAAAATAATAAAACCTACAATTTCAAATAGCTGAGTAATGTATTTCATCATCCATCAGACAAGTCTGGGCTTATTCACATGGCAGCAAGTTTGCAAGAGCAGCAAGAGAACAAGCCCTAATGCACAAGTGCTTTTCAAGTCTCTGCTTATATTATATGTACAGTTGCTCCATTGGCCAAAGCAAGGTATGTGTCCCTACCCAGAGTCAGGTGGGAGGAAAGGATACAGTGTAGGGTGTGGCTTTGGGAGCCATTGCAGATTTGGGCCATGCCATCAGTCTACCAAATACGCATTTCAGGGGGTTTTATGTCAACTTCTCATTCTCTTTGATTTGAGTAATCCTTAGAGTTTGGCCACTGAAATAAGCAAGTTGCCTTTTGACAACTCTTAGCAAAGATTTTACCAACTATCATGATGCTAAGAACTATTATTCAAAATACAAAGCTTATATGCTAATAACTAAATTTTCTTTTACTTAGGAAAGTCACTGCTTATCACTAGAGGACTTGGACAGTATAAAGCATTTTGGGGTTGTGATTATCATCATTTTGGTGAAACCAGAGAGGGGATGATAACCTAATAATAATATTCACAGAAAACTTTAAATAATATTATGCCCCTAAAACTCTTATTTATCATGAATATGGTCTAAAACCTCTTGACTGAGATTTAAAGAACCTTTTTTCCCACAATAGGCTGATTATTTTCAATTTTCTTTTCATAATCACACCCTTTAGCCTTCTTCAGCAAGTTTCAAATTAAATTCTAAACTTCCTTATTTCTGAATTCCTCCTTCCTTTCACATTGTTTACCCATTACTGTCATCCAAACCAACCTGTTATGTTGTAAAGGACTATGGATCCAAGTAGCGTAGGAAGAAAAAGAAAATACATTGGAACAGAATGCCAAGTTTTATTTCCTCTTGGTATTATCTTGCTTCATGGTGGTGAAAAAAACCTTTTTTAGTCCACTTATCCAAATTCCAGGAACAGTCATAAACAGAAGAAAACAAGTCCCCTCCCACAAAGGGTTTACTTGCTTGTCTTTGAAATGTAGATTGTTCTTTTATCTGAATGGTAATTTATTTTCCAGGCCATTGGATATGGGAATCTGCTAGATCTTAGTTTGAATCTCAGCTTAACTGTTTACTAGCTAGAAACTTCAGGAACTTAAGTTGCCTAAGTGTTCATTTTTACTTCCAAAAAATGGATATAATAGGCCATAAACTCTAGCCTTTAGAGAGAGTTCAGAGGTGCCTTAACTCACTCTCCATTCACTGTTCTACCTCAGGAAGGGTCTCAGTCGTTGAGGGAAGGACAGGAGTTATCAAGGGTATAGTGTTGTTACACTGGAAACGGATGCAGTTTTTGTGGGAAGACAGAGTGAGTATTATAGCATTGGGTGGGCACAGAGTATTCCTCCTTTAGACTGTTATCTCTTGGACCTCTCTTCCTAGCACTCCTCTCTTCCATCTCAAGATATTGTTGTGATAGGTTGGAGCAGGGGGACATGGTCTGCTTGGAAAAGCCCAGCAGGAAAGAGGGTTAGGTCCAGGGATATTCAAGGCCAGGAGCAAACCGGCTTCATCAGATCGTAGGGATAGAACAGTATAGGGACTTGGGGCCAAGCTACCATAAAGTTGATTTGTATGAGGCATCCTCTGGGCAAATATCTATTGAGACTTAATTATGGTTGCCAATTTGTTTAAATATATGAATGCAATATTCTGGTTATATCTCTATCAGATACTCATGATTATTATTGATCATTTCACAGAATTGTTATACAGATCAAATGAGATCTTGTAAATATAATCCCTAAGTCAGTGCCTAGTAAATAGCACATACCTGTTAAATGTTACTTATTAATTTATGAAAACTTTGGTGTTTGGGGTTTATAATACTACCCAACTTCTTTAGAGTGTTAAGTCAGCAAGTCAGCTTTGGATTTGTTGTTATTATCTACCATATTGGCTATTTTTGACTCTTTCACAAGATTGGGTTATAGGCTTATCAGGTAATTTAACTTTTGATTGTGGTACATATTTAGCTATATGAATTAAAATGACCAATCAAAAAGGTATATTGACTTCCTTTGCTAAGTTATTTGGCCAGGGTTTTACACACTATATCTTTAAAAGACAAATTAGGTCATAAAAAAGCAAGGTATATTTTAAGTCTCAGAGAACATTTATGTTTTATCTTTAAAAACTTACAAAGAAATAAATTCTTCTTTTTTCTTTTCTGCATTACATTTTCAAAGATCTGAAGAAATTAAAAAATAACTGATGCTATTTCAGAGAAGAAAGAAAAAGATGGCTTTGTGTTAACTCAACATCAGTTTATTTTAAAAGCGTCTGGCTTTTTAGTGCTATTATGGATTACGTTGTTTGCTTATGTTAAGCCTGAACAAATCCTTTTTGTCTAAATTATAATTTGTAGAATTATTCTTAATATTATACTTAAAGTGATACTATTAGTTTTATTTCCTTTAAATAACTTCTAATTATGTTTCTTTTCAAGATTTTCTTTCTGAATTTATTTTCTGGGAGAAGGGCAAAGGGATATCATTATGTATGATCTTGATTTACCTGCCTGATGTCCTCCTACTGCACAATGATTTGTTTATTGTGAGGGTTTAGACACGGGAATTTTTTCAAATTAAGAAAACCCAGTTTTAGTATTCAATATAAAATATATGCTCTGGGGACAAGGAAGAACAGTATGCAATTACTCAATTAATACTCAATTCATATCTTTGAAATACATCCAAAGGTATGTCAGGAATATCTGGTTCACACACACACACACACACACACACACACACACACACGAATTCACTTTATACATGGTACTATGGGGTCGTGGGTGTTTCATAGGGTGAGGATATCATTGTGTAGCAGCAAATTAAATGTCTGGATATTGCACAAATTTAAAAGGCACTGCTATTGTATCAGGGTTTTTGGAGTCTTTATAAACAGCCATCCTGATGCCCTTCTCTTTTGCAGATGACCCTTCTCAACAGGAGGATAGTGATCCTCCAAAAGAATATGATCCTGGGCAATTTGCAGGCCTTCTCCATGGATCCTCTCCAGCCTGTGAGTCCCCTGAAAATCCATTTCATCTCTATGGGAAAAGAGATGAACGTGAAGAAGGACAAGATGAAGTCAGTTCAGCAAACAGTCCTTTGCCTTTCAAGAAGTCTCCAATAGCAAATAACTCAGAACCTTTGGTAAAGAAAATTAAACCCAAAGTGGTCAGTAGAACAATTTTTCACAAAAAAAGCAACCAACTTGAAAACCATACTATTGTTGGTGCCAGAACAACTAGAAGTGGATCCCGGAATGGAGACCAGTGGATTGTGAACACGGGAGGATTTGTGGAAAGAGCCTGTACCCTGGGGAGAATAAGATCATTGCCAAAAGCCCTGATTGACATGCATTTATCAAAAAATGTCTCTAAATCGGATTCTGATCTCATTGCATACCCTTCAAATGAGAAAACACCAAGAGTTAACTGGAGTGAATCTTCACCTGCTGAACATACTTCTAAAGGGAATTCTGAAAGAACACCATCCTTCACTTCTGAATGGGAAGAAGTAAGACTTGTTCTTGTTGTTCTTTATATAAGTCTTTGGAGTCAAAGGAGGTTTGGGGGAAGGGTTTTAAGTTTTAAGTCTTTCAGAGGCAAAAAAAATAAAAAGAAAGAAAAAAAAAGCAGATGCATACAGTTCCAAGTAGAAGGGCAAGGTTCTAGGGGTTATACATGATAATTTTGCAGCTAGTGTAAAAACAAACACAATTCCACACATGTGGAGAAATCTATTGTTTCCATAGAAATTGATATCAAGCAGAAGTAATAACTAGCTACGAGGTACAAGAGAATGTTCACAGTATGTCTTACCAAGCACTGCAGCTGACAAATTGAGAAGTCTTTGTATTTCTGATGTTCTGTATCATTTTGCTACTTACTAAACTCTTTGTTAGCTCGTCTCCCTTCTTTAAAGTATCTTATATTTTCAGAAGAGCTCCTTATAATCTTAACCTTAATGGTAAACGGAATAGTTCTGGCTCTTCCCCAAGTTCCATACAACAAACCCAAATTACTTAATATTTCCCTTTTACAGCTACCAGAGAGATTAAGGAAAAAGATGTTGAGATCGAGTATCACTAATTTAAACTCTACTTAGGGGAGCCTGGGTGGCTCAGTCGGTTAAGCATCCGACTTCGGCTCAGGTCATGATCTCACAGTTGGTGATTTCGAGCCCCACATCAGGCTCTGTGCTGACAGCTTAGAGCCTGGAGCCTGCTTCAGATTCTATGTCTCCCTCTCTCTGACCCTCCCCCGTTCATGCTTTGTCTCTCTCTGTCTCAAAAATAAATACAAACATCTAAAAAAAAATTCAAACTGTACTTAAAGACAAAGTCTTCCATTTTATAGAATTACTGAGAAAGTAAGTGCCCTTGAAAGGTTATGAAATATCATCCTTTGTCCCTAAGGAGGACTACATCATAAAATAATGAAGTTCCTTGCCTTTTCTTGAATTTCTTCAGAGAATGGACCACATTCCCACTTAGCCTTTCACTCTAATGTTTCACATTTTTTTCTCTCAAAAGACTGTGCCAGTTGGATTGGGTTTTGAAGCACAATAGGTCACTCTAGTATTCCGAAACCTGAAACCTAGAGAAGTCTGATATTGACATTCTGAATTGAGCTATTTGGGAAAATCACTTAATTTCTCTGAATCTGTTTCAGGGTGAACAAAATAGGGCACTTAAGTAATGCTTATTGCCCTTTCTCAAACCTGCTGTCTTACACAAGTTGCTAGGATGATGAGGAGTGGGATTAAACCATAAATGACTAAAACTTAATCATATCTGCCTATAAATACTGTTCCTACTTGACTGATAGTTTATTCAAGTCTCCCCGTTTCTTATATTTATTAATTCTGTGAATAACATCTGAAATCATTTCTGCAATGAAGCAGAATTAATTAACATTGAACTTATCTCTTAGAATTAAGGTGTTTCTACAATTGGATTCTTGTGATTGCATGCCATGCCACAAATTAAGCTTGTGGCTGGTCAAGCCATTTGGTTCCAATGGCCATACCCACAGATGAAACCCACCCTTTCACCAGTCAAAAGACATGCATGCTCTCAGATGGAAGAGAAAGAATGCCTGGCAGAATGAACATCTTCACATGAACTTATCCCTTAGCCCCATCACTTTCTGAGTTTAAAGAATACACAGTTCCTAACTTACGGACCCACGAAGGTCCAAAGTTCATTTTAGGAAATATAAAGAAAAGGCAGTCTGATTTTGAAAGTTTAAGAAAGGGAAGCATAATTTATATTTTTTAAAGCAATTCAAAAATTGTTTGCTTCCTTTTAAAGCTTTCTCAGCCAGACTCTTAATTGTGGTATTGCAAAGGTAATAATGTCAAGAATGTATGCTTCTGGAGTTTGGAAATTGTTTTAAAATGTGATGCTAAAAGTGAATTGATAATTTATTTATATGGCTTTTGTTTCTCACAGATTGACAAAATAATGAATTCCATAGATGTTGGAATTAACAGTGAACTTGAGGAAATGAATGGTGAGACCACAAGTAAGGAAACCTTTATCTTCTACATTGTAATTAATAAATGTGCTCAAGAACTAGCTAGAAAATGTAGGAATCTTTAGATAATTCCATGTTTTATTATAATGATAGCATCTACAGATTATTTCCTTACACTCACATCAAACAGCCATGACCTCTAAATATGAGTTGTAAGTGTGATGATTTAGCAACTTGAGAGATTTTTTTCCCCAGGTGCTATGGCAGTTAACATTAATGGAGTTTCAACTTTGTGTAGAGCTAAGTATGCAGCACTTTAAAGTGTTATAGAGTATGATGACTTAATACACTACGATTTCCCATTCAGTGAAATGTCCCATCCATTCTGGCCAAAGTGATTAACAACTTACCCCCAAGTTACAAGCTCCAGTATGGCAAGAGCTAGGTGTTACTTATCTTCATGTATCCCAAAATACCTAGCAGAATGTTTCACAGTTTTGCAATCGCTGTTTAACATATTGCCCTTGCGAAGTATTATTTTCTTCTTTATAACTAAAGCTGAGAGTGGAATTCCATTTGAAACTTTCTTTGAAGACTTTTTCCTTCATACTGATGGATGATGTCAAATTCGAGACAGCTAAACCTAAAAATAACAGTCAAATTCATGCTAAAGAATCTACTATTCTGGATAGAGTCGAAAGAACTGGCTTCATTTCTATCCAGCCATTAAGTAGTGGTATAACTGTAGATTATTATACAGGTCTATAAAATTTGGAGTTAAAACAAGTGATTGCTAAGTTCTAGAAAACTCATGTTTAAGTTAGTAGTGATAGTTGATGGTTTTGTAGAGATAATAGGATTAAGATCTGTAAGAGAGAAGTCCAGATATAGCATAGGATAAACAGCTATGGGATTTTGTAGCCCTTGGGTCACCAGGGCCTTTTAAACAGTACCCCTAGTGACTCTTAAGCACAAGAAAGTTGGAAAATGGCTCTCTTATGATGCACTGGGCCTGGGTGGATAAATAGCAACATTAAAATTTGGGGTTGCAGCCACTGAAGGGAATATTCAGGCCTAGATGAACACCTTACTCATTTCTTCTATGCTGGGACAGGTAAGAAATTATTCCAATATGGCTGGACCCCATGTTAATTAAGTGATAATTGTTTAAAAGTTTGGACATTTTTTTTCTGAAATGCATATTTGTTTTAGATTTTAAAAACTGAAAAATTATGAAAAACATAACAAAATTATGTGCATATGTCTAATGACACAAATATGACATTAGCTCTGGGATAGCATGTATAGCCAGGTCTCTCACACAGAAAGGCTGATAAACATTGAGGATTTTTCTAGTATCCAAAGAACTAGCCTAGGAATATATGTTGCCACATAGTTCTTTCAGACATGCTTACAAAATAATTTGAAGAAAGTATAGGAATACAGATTTTTAATTGATATGAAGTTAAGAATTTATTTTTTTTACCAATAGGAAATTCCCTGATACTGAGAATGTTCAGGCAGAGACATAGTGCTTCTGTATTGGAAGATTTAGGTGACATTGAACATTAATGCTCTAAAATTCTTCAAACAGATAGTATTAGAATTATAAAAAAATAAACATGATTATAATGAAAGATTAATGCTATAATAAGGGTAAGTGTTAATTAAAAATGCCACTCAGGCAAAGCTGCCTTTTAAGGGTACTTTAGTAGTAAACAAATCCACAGATTATTACCCCTAACTCTCCTCTTTCTACTGTTCATACCACCATCCTACACCCTGCCTTTATTTATTATTTTTCTACAGTGATAATGAAAATGAAAGTAGAGACTTAGTCCTCAAAGATTCATTACTATTAACAAAGACTGGTTCTGTATGTGCCTTAATTTTTGCCTTTTAATTACATATTAACTATACACTAAGTGATTGTACCATGTGGCATTCCAGTTGTCCTTTAGGTAATTTGTGAATTACAACTTTACTGGGCTGCAGGCTTTTCCCTCTTGAGGCTAGATAGAACTAGAGAGGTGACAACCCCATGAAAATACATTCCATGACTATGTACTGGGTTACCAAGTGTAGTCAGGGAATCACATGGTGAAACAAAAAAATCAAACAAATGTGAATTCAATTTTTTTAAGATTTTTTTAAATTTTATTTTTGAGAGAGAGAGAGACAGAGAGAGCATGAACAGGGAAGGGGCAGAGAGAGAAGGGTACAGAATCCGAAGCAGGCTCCAGGCTCTGAACCGTCAGCACAGAGCCCAACACAGGGCTCAAACTCATGGACTATGAGATCATGACCTGAGCGAAGTCAGTGGCTCAACTGATTGAGCCCACCCAGGAGCTCCTGATAGACATGAATTCAAATCTCAGTTCTGCTGTTTACCAAGTGTTTGATCTTAGGCAACTCATTCAGTTTCCCCATTAATAGAAATTAAGATATTAATATAGGAAAATTGTAGAGATGTGTCTAATGGCATATAGGTAGAGTCTGACACATGTAGATATGTACTATATTTCAGTTCCCCACCTTGCCCTACCATGAGAGAGATGTGGTGTTTGACACTGTGGACATATCAAGATAAACACACATTACCCTTCCTTTAAGAACTTCATGATGTCAGCTAGTTTCATAGTCTTTGTGGTTAATTTCCTGTCCTCCCTGGAATAGTGGTGTGTCACTTGTTTTACAGGTAGTAAGAAGCCCAACAGTCAATTGGTACCAGAGAAGAGTAATTACTAAAAGAGATTATAAAACTCCATGGTACCCTGGAAAAGAAAAGAGAAAAATCTAGACTTGATTTAATTACTTTTATGAAATCTGGATGTTCTCTATTTTCTTGACAATGGGGAAGAGATTTGCAATGAAATTAACAGGAGGTATATTTAGAATAAGTGAGAGGAAATACTACTTTACTTAGTGTGTGTTGTCAGTGTCTAGATTTTGCTTTGGAAGGCAACTGAACCAAGCCTGGCTTTAACAGAGCTGCACAACTTTATGAGTTTTGTGACATTTGTGGCTAAAAACCTCAGAAGATGATTGGGAGAATAAAATCAGAAGCAGTGATGTATCAAAGATGAGCATTACATTTTCCATGCTCTTTCCTATTTTGTTTCAATGTTCTTGTTTGCCCTCCCCACCACCTGCACATTTGCAATTTCAGGTATTTTGTAAACAAAATATTTATTGGACCAGTAAGAGATTTGGAACACTTTCATCTTCACGCCTAAAAATAGGAACCAGATCAAAGTTTGAGCAGGCTCTGTGAATCATCAACTAGTTCCACTCATAGAAAACCATTTCCTCTTTTTTTTTATTTCCTCAGAAATTTTATAGTAGTTTGAAACCTATCTGACAACTCCAGCTATCCAGGACTAAGATAGAAATAACAGTAAATAAAATTTACTCAATCTATGTTTTGTCAGTCTTTTAGATTCTCATTCATAATAATATTAATAGACAATTTTCATGAACATAACTTCTGATTTCCCACTTGAAATCAGATTCAAATGCCAAAGAAATTGACATTGGCAGTAGGATTCAATTATATTGAATACCTCATATTGTATAGAACATCATGTTCTTTGGTGATGCTGGATACATGATGTGATGATAGTACATTCTACATCATCACATACTCACGCATATAGGATTTTCTCAGAGAGCCAGTTTTGAAGTTAGGTGGACTCAGTTTCAGATCCCAGAGTTGCAATTCACTTGCTCTGTGACCTATTGGATCTCAGGTTCCTCCCTTGTAAATTCAGATTTTTGACAACCACCTCATAAGACCTCTGCAAGATTAAATTATGTACTTGCACTACTATAGCCTAGAACATAGCAGGTGGTCAACAAATGTAATTCTCTTGCCTTCTTACCCAAGTATGCATGACTTATCTTTCTAACTAGAATGTATACTACATGGGAAGATACTTAGGAACCCTTGCTTGTCTTTTTGATCAGTGAAGATTTTAGTTCAAATGTAATTACTCATATTCTAAGCTTCTTTCATGAGTCTGTCTTAAAGTTTCATTTCTTAACCATTGTCCTTGTATCACAAGGAAGCACTTTCAATTTAGGAAATTTACCATTTTCGTTGTAACTACCTCAAAATTGTCACACTTGCTAAGAATCATGTTGATGATCTTCACGAGATTAAGGAAAATATAAGTAAAGTTGGAGACAATAATGGACTCCATAGGATTTGCTGATCATTACATATGTACAGCAAATATTCAAAGTAATTGTGCAGATTTTACAATACAGGAGTGACAAATCATCTTATCAACACCCTCCTATTTCTAAATTGTCTTTAATGATCTCCTGCCACACTAAGCAGACTACAGGTATACTTACTGCATTGGAATCATCTCAAGTACATGAATATAGAAAGTAGCAGTTAGCAAAGAGGTATTTTTTTGAGGCTGGGATTTTTTTTTTCTTATACTTAAGGTTAAATTATATTCAAAGAGAAAAATTCTAGAGTCTTAGCTTTTAAAAACCTACTTTCGCCAAGATATGAATTCCATCAACATTTTAATTATAAATGAAAGCTATTAAAATGAATTTGTAAAAGATTTTAGCATCAAATACACTGTCTATATTGGATAGATAAATCATAATTCTGAAGCTATTTTCTGGAGAGTTCATAGCTCTGAAAACCGTCACTAACATTAATCTGCAACTTCACTTTCTAAGCTTTTGCTCCTCTTCATCCAAGAGTCTGAGGGCCAAGTTACAGTTCAGAGTCCCTCATAGCTATAGAGACCCTCCATGGAGAGTTTCTAGGAATTTAGGAACTCGCTGAGGCAGAATAAGTGTTCTCTCTACTCCTGATCTAAGCTCTACCGTAGCTCTAGTCTGCAAGAACGGAGAGTGCTCACATGGCCCTTTCCCCAAAGAGGGTCTTTTCTGGGTGGTTAGGGCACAGGTCTCTACAGCCCCAGAAGCTGCTCTTCCACGATGTTTTGGTTGTTCTCAGGCCCTTGATATTTGCTCACATAACTCTAGATAAGCATCAGGTGCAGCTGATAGCTGTTCTTCTGCTGTGGTTGTTGATGGGAATATAATTTCTTAAACTCTAGGAGAACACTTTTTTAAAAAAGTATTTACAATTTTCCAGAGTTCTCCTATTAGAGAAATGACAAAGAGGAAAGAAGAATCCCTTCTTAGTGTGTATCAGATACTGTGCACTTTCCTCCTGTGAACATTTTTCATTCAATTCTCAAGATAACTAGGTAAGGTATTATTATACCCATTTGACAGATGAAGAAAAGCTCAGAAAAAGTAACTAATATGTCCAAGTCAACTGCTTCAAAAAGTAAGTTTGCTTCTTCCTGAAATCCATAATCCTTTCAATGAAGTATGCTACCTACACAGAACAATGGAAGCCAGTCTTTTGCTTCTTTCTCTTTAGCTAAAATTATGCTCATATGCACTAAAGGGAGCCCTAAATTATGTTCATATGCACTAAAGGGAGCACTGAAGCGAGGGTATTTAAGTGTAGAATTAACCACTTCCTCTTAGCAAAGCCTAACTATTGGTATATGGAAAGCTTCAGCTCCACCCCCAAAGCCCTCCCAATGTACACGTGATGTGGTCATATTTAAATGAACCACAGCTCCAAATATCTCCTATGTCCCAAAGTGAATGTATAAATGCTGATAATGACCTGGGCTTTACTTATTTTCAGAGGAAGATTTTTCCTTGCCTCCAGCAATATTCCTTTTCCCATGAACTGTTAAATTGCACATTAAAAACCTCTCTGTGAGAAGCTCTGCAATGGGCAAAATTTATTTTTGATTTTTATTTCTTTTTGCAGCACTATTTTTAATAGAACCAACTGGGGAAGGTGGGTAGTAGAATACGTTAGCATAGAAGCACCCTATTTTGTCCAAATTAAGAGAACTTATTTTTATTATGTTTTATATAACACTTCACTAGCTTTTTTCCAGATAGATTAAATCTATGAAATCCCTTAATAATAGAATAGCTATGTAAAAATGTGAATTACAGTAATCATTAGGCTAGCATGAGTTAATCTTTATCAAGAGACAGTATTTAATCAATGAAACAATTGTATTCTTAGCAAAGGAGACACTAAAATTTACTTAACACTATTCATTCTGAATAGTCATTAAAAACTAAAATAACCTACATAATATAGATTTTGATCGATAGAATATGGCTGAGATTTTCTGGTTTTCAAAATTCAAATAATATTCAACTGTGAAATTAGGTTTCTCTGAATTATGAAATAGTTGAGTATTATTCTGTGGCCTAATATTTACCTGTGATATATCAGTAGTTAGAACTGGTACATTGTTTTCAATTCAACAAAATATTTAACCTTCTAGAAGAGACCTAGGTAAGTGAGCAAGTACAATCTTTCAGTTTTACTGAAATATTTGCCATAACCTCTTTCGTATATGATCAACCAACATTTGCTCCCACACTTCCCATAATGATGAGCTCACCACTTCCAGAGAAAATATATCCTATCCCTGGGAAGCTCAAATTGTTAAAAACTTTATTTTTTGAGTAAGAAATATGTCACCTACGTAGACATAAGTTTGAATATGCACCCTAACAATCACTAGTATTGTGACTTTTGGAAATCATCTGATCAGCCTAAACATCATTTCTTCATACAGAAAATAACTGTAACAAATAATATCTACCTTCCCTCAGCATCATTGGAAAAATCTAATTAATTACTACATGAGAATGTAGTTAGCTAAATTTCTAGTACATAGTATACTGTAATAGATGACATCTCCCCTCTTTGATTTCTCTTCTCTCTTCTATCTATAGTCTCTTAACTTTTTCCCTAAGAAACAAAGGGTGGATAATGGCCCATTATTTCTAATACATATAAGTATCTTTAAGATATGGATGATATTTTTGATAGGCTATACTTCTTTCACATTCACCATAAAGCTAGAAAACAGCTGCAAAAAGTCTTCACTGTAAGACACTTTAAAAATACTAGTTAAGGGGTGACTGGATGGCTTAGTCAGTTAAGCATTGGACTCTTAATTTTGGGTTAGGTTATGATCTCATGGTTCATGAGTTTGAGCCCCACATTGAGCTCCATGCTGACAGTACAGAGCCTGTTTGGGATTCTCTCTCTCTCTCTCTCTCTCTCTCTCTCTCTCTCTCTCTCTCTCCCTCTCTCTCTCTCTTCTCTTCCCCTGCTTGTGTGCTCTGTCAAAATAAATAAACTTTAAATAAATATTTAAATAAACTAGTTGAACAATTTCTATATAAATATCAGTGCATTTTGCAAAGTGTACCATTAACAACCTCATACTGGTAAAAGAGTAGGAGGCATAGGGAAGGAAAAACGCTTATTCTATCCTTCAAGGTCTTCCAACTGGACTAAGAATTAAATTTACATGAGACAGATTAACAGGAGGAGAAAAATATCAAAGTTTTATTATGTGCATATGGAGGCCCCAAAATGAAACGGAGACCTAAGGCAGACAGTTTTTATACTTCTTAGACAGAGACAATAAATTTGTGAGGAATTGACAAAAGATAAAGAAAACAGATGTTTGAGGGCTTTAATTAGTAAGGGATTCTAAGCAGCATTTCGGCTGAGGGGTTGATTAGTAAAAAAGTAACAAGGTTTGTTTCTACAGTTTTTCTTGGCTTTAAAGTTCCTATCTCTGGTGACGAAGATATGTTTTTATTTCTTCATACAGGGAGGGGTACCTTCCATGTGGGAGATTTATTTCTTGCTCTCAGGGGTACAGGGGATGGTCTGAGTGTTTTTGTACTGGCTGTTTCCCAAGTAGTTTCAATTCAAAATAATCAGTATGCCATTGTGGCACATTTTAGGTAGCCTGCCCTTAGCCTTTACAGAGGTAAAAATAATTAAGAGTAATCTGAAATATAGCTAATAGATATTCATAAATTATGGATCATCATTATTGTTTTTAAATACAAATTTGTCTTGCTAAAATAGAATGAATTAAGTGATAAACATGGGTCACTTACCCATGAAAAAAACTTTACATTTTATACTAGTTGTTTCTATGATACACTGTTATGATAATACAAGGCTTCTCATTTACTTGTGTTTTTGATACTCAAGTATAATCTTCTAGAGAATTAGGAAATGAAATGTTTTATAAGTTTAAGAACAATAGTACCCAACAATATCACTTACAGAAATGTATCCTAAGGAAGCAATAGGACAAGAGCAAAATAAGTGTATATAAAGATGTTCATTTCAACACAGTTTATGATGCTTCAAAAAATAGAATCAAATCAAATGATCATTTATAGAAAATTTATAAAATGAGTTACTGTAATTCCCTATGATGAAATTTTAAATATCTAGTTAAAAATGACATTGTATCTGTATCTATTACCATGGAAATACGGTCATAACTTATTACTAAGTGAAAAGAATAGATAACAAAGTAAATTATAATCCCATCTTTGAATACACATTCATGAAAAAGATCTGGAGGCTGTATGCAAAAAGGTTAACTAGGGATATCTCTGGGTAAACTTAATCAGTGATTATGATCTTCTCTCCTAAATTTTCTGAAATTTTTACAGTGAATATACATTACTTTTATTTTTGTAAAATAAAAAGTTATATGTCAATTTAGCAAATATATACAATCCTAAGCAAATTATCAATGTAATAATTAAAGATTTGCCAAGTGAATACTATTGATGAATACACGATTAAGTCTTTTTTATCAGTTTTGAGTTAAAATAAGTGTTTCAGTGGCTTTCAGAAAAGGGATCCATTCATTTATTTTTTAAGTGATGGCAAAATCTTTTAACTATACAAATTTTTAAAATATTCATAACCCAACCCCTGATCAAAATTATTTTTTATGTCCATTGTCAGTCTGTGTGCATATTCTAGTGAGACTCTAGTCCTTGTCTATGTGCACACTCCATTTCCACATATTAATAATAATTTTATAGATAGAATTTTGCAATCCTCATTTTCACATATCATTTCACAAAATTCTATTTTCTCACATTTTTTTCCCCACTCCTTGCTTTATCCCTCCTATGAATATCCAATATTAGCATGGTATATATGCTTCTACTCTTTTCTCCAATTCCATGCAATCACAAACAGATAAATGATAGGTAGGTAGGCGTGTAGGTAGACGATAGATAGATAGATGTTGCTTGTATTTTAAAAACAAGAAATCACACTTTATACGTTTCTCTGCAACCTATTATTCTCATTCAACAATAAATCATAGCTTTACCTTACTTTTATAATCAGTGAAGTAAATAACCTGTGAAATAAAATTGTACTCATGAATTTCACCCTGAGAGGAAGAGAGCTCTGATTGGTTTGCTATTCCAACCTCTGCACTAACTTGCTCTGTGACTTGGAAAACAACACCTCACAATGAGCCTCAGTTTCCTCATTTGAAAATTAAAATGTAAGACTAGATCTTTTCCAACTCAATAATTCCATGACTCATACTTTCATCTTCTGTTTTAATGGGTTGTGCTTTGGCAGAATGTCCTTCTTTAAAGCTTTCCACTTCTTAATTTCTTAAGGACAAATGGCCAATAAATCTCAAGTATGTGTATTTCAACTAGGTTCTTCTAAGAATGTTGCCAGATCCTCATTTTACACTGCTTTTTAAATATAATAATATAATAAATGCATAATTTAATTGATATAGGTGTGTAAGATATTTAAGTTCTTTGTTTTTATAAGCAAAAGTGATTTTCTCCTAAGCATCTCAGCTCTTTAAAAAAAAAAACTTCTGCTGATTTGAAAGAGACTTAAATGACTAGCTGAACTCATGTGCACATTAGCTATGTGAATTGGAATAAATGCAGAATTTCTGATACTATACTTTGCCTGCTTCTTGAATCCACTAAGCTTCTTATAAGAATTTTTATGGCAAAAAAAAAGTAGTTTGCATTTCAATAGTGTATACTTTTCATTAGGTTGCAGATACTGACCAAGTGCTCACAATGGCCTATTTCTTACCCAATGACTTGGCCTAACCAGACTGTAGTTGATCGTCTCTCTTTTCCACAGGGTGCTGAACTTTGGCTTGCCCCCAAATCTAAGCAAGCACTAAAATGCAGGACATCTTCCCTTAAAAGTCCGTTCAGAATCAGCTGACAGCAGGGAAAAACATTTCCTATTTTACCACACTGTTCATGCTGTTTGCTCAGCTTCACCTGCTTGCTCCATTTCCCCTCAAAGTTCCTATAGTCCTGCTTTATCCCTCCCTATGGAAGAAAAGGCCTTGCAGCACCTGGGTGGCTCAGTCAGTTAAGCGTCTAACTCTTGATTGCAGCTCAGGTCACGATCTCAAGGTTTGTGAATTCAAGCCCTGCGTTGAGCCTGGCATCCGGCTCTGTGCTGACAGCGTGAAGACTGCTTGAGATTCTCTCTGTCTCCCTCTCTTTCTGCCCCTCCCCTGCTTTCGCTCAAAATAAATAAATAAATAAACTTTAAAAAAAAGCTGTTTTCTGTTTGATTTTGAGATGCCTGAAGTCCTGAGGGAGGAACATTCTCCGTATTATAATAATCTTCTTAAGTCTCCACTTGCCTAAGTCTGGATTTGTTCTTATTTGACAGCACTAAAAATTTCATAGGTCTTTCTGGTTCACCTTTTACCTTCTCAACCAGTTTTCTTTTCACCTGTCAGTGTTAATCACACCATAAATGGTGTCCCCCCAGTGTTGATCCTCAAAGACTATATACTAAATGATATTCTCTGTGTAGCCATTGTTTTGAAAAATGGGTGCATGCTTATATGTGGTTATGTGTGTATGACATGTGGATTATACCTGCAATAATCATAATCATGTATGTGACATAATTATATATGTGAGATATATACAGATTGATTTCTGTATCCATTTGTGATACAATTCTATATCAGTCTTCTAAGAAAATTCCACCATTATCTCTTATATCATACCAAATGTTTATAGTCATAAAATGAAAGTGAAATACTAAAGCTTTTTTTAAAATTTATTTTGAGAGAGAGACAGAAAGAGTGAGTGGGGGAGGGGAAGAGAAAGAGGGAGTGAGAGAATCCCAAGCAGGCTCTGCAACACGGGGCTTGAATTCACGAACCATGAGATCATGACCTGAGCTGAAACTGAGAGTAGGATGACTAGCCAATGAGCCACCCAGGTGCCCCTAATAAAAGTGTAACATACAATACCAAATACCTTATCACTGTTGCTGACATATGAAATGCTCATTATAGTGACATTGAGCCTTTATTATAAAAATAAAGGAAATATTTTCTTCTTTTTTTAAAGACTGAATAGTAGGGGGCGCCTGGGGGGCTCGGTCGGTTAAGCGTCTGACTTCGGCTCAGGTCATGATCTCACGGCCCGTGAGTTCGAGCCCCGCGTCGGGCTCTGTGCTGACCGCTCAGAGCCTGCAGCCTGTTTCAGATTCTGTGTCTCCCTCTCTCTCTGCCCCTCCCCTGTTCATGCTCTGTCTCTCTCTGTCTCAAAAATAAATAAACGTTGAAAAAAAATTTTTTAAAAATGAAATAAAATAAAAAATAAAGACTGAATAGTATTTCATTTTAGGTATATACCACATTTTCTTTATCCATTGATCCATTGATGGGCATTTAGGTTGTTTTCATATCTTCGCTATTGTGAATAATGCTGCAATGAACATGGGAGTACAGACATCTCTTTGAGATCCTGATTTCAATTCTTTTAGATAAATACCCAGAAGTGGGATCGCTGGATCACATGGTAGTTCTATTTTCAATTTTTTGAGGAACCTCCATACTGTTTTCCATAGCACCTGCACCACTTTACATTCCCACCAATAGTGTACAAAGGTTCCATTTTCTCCACCTCCTCACCACACTTGTTATCTTTTTTTTTTAATTTTTTTCAACATTTATTTATTTGAGAGAGACAGAGAATGAGTGGGGGAGAGGCAGAGAGAGAGGGAGACACAGAATTTGATGCAGGCCCCAGACTGAGCTGTCAGCACAGAGCCTGATGAGGAGCTCTAACCCATGGACCACAAGATGATGACCTGAGCTGAAGTCAGATGCTTAAGGACAGAGCCACCCAGGCACCCTTTTTTCTTTTTTCTTTTTCTTTTTCCCTTTCTTTCTTTCTTTCTTTCTTTCTTTCTTTCTTTCTTTCTTTCTTTCTTTCTTTCTTTCTTTTTGATAATAGCAATCCTAACAAGTGTGCGGTCATACTTGATTATAGTTTTGATTTGCATTTTCCCAATAAGTGATCTTGAGCATCTTTTTATATACCTCTTTGCCTACAGGACATTATGCTAAGTGAAATAAGCCAGTCACAGAAGGACAAATACTGCATGATTCCACTTACATCATGTCTTAGTCCATTCAGGCCACTCTAATAGAATACCGTAGACTGGATGACTTATAAACAATTTATTTCTCACAGTTGTGGAGGCTGGGAAGTCCAAGATCAAGGAGTCAACCAATTCGGTGCCTGGTGAGAGCCCACTTCCTATGACATGCAGGGGTCTTTTCACTGTGTCCTCACATGGCAAAAGGGGGCAAGGGAGCTCTCCTCGTGTCTCTTATAAGGGCACTAGTCCCATTCATGAGGGCTCACTTCCCAAAGGTTCCACCTCCAAATACCATCACATTAGGGACTCGACTTCAACATATGAATTTTGGAGTCACAAATATTCAGTCTATAGCATATGAAGTATATGAAACAGTCAAACTCATAGAAACAAAGGTTAGAATGGTGCTTGCCAGGAGCTTGGGGGAGGGCGACTAGGGAGTTTCTATTCAACAGGTATAAATTTTCATTTTGCAAAGTGCATAAGTTCTAGAGATCTGCTGTGCAACGTTGTGCCCTATAGTTAGCAGTACTGCATTGTGCATTTAAAAATTTGTTAAGAGGGCATAGATCTTATGCCCTCCAAAGAATACAGGAGAGAAAACAGGACTCTATTAGCCCGTGCATTCACAACAAAAATGTCTTCTGTGTGAACTTCTCAAGCATTTAAATAAACCATTTGCACCTGGCATACTTTTGTTACTTTTTTTTCAATGGAATAAGTGCACATATTCTTGCTGGTATTACTTCAGAGTGGGACTCTGTATATTTATACTCTATCTTCAAAAAAGACTTGAGAAGGTTTATAAAAAAAGATATAATTACAGTAAAATAAGACTGCATTAAAGCAATGGTAAAAGATATGAACCAGATAGTTTAAAAGAAAAATTTTAGATGAGAGAAAAAGGAAAGAAAATATTCCAGAAAACCTAAGGAGAATGACTGCAACTAAGCATACAACATGGCTCTAAGCTTCTTAGCAACCAAGACAAAAGTGGGCTACAGAGCAGTCCTTATGAGAGAAATATTATCAAAGTATATAGAGAAAGGAACTCTCCTAGCTTGAAATTCTGGAAGGAAATTCCCCCAAGGGTCATTTTATAAAAGATAGATAGCTAGATTAGGAATAATCCTATCATTAGGGAAAGGAGGGGTATTCTACCTGTGACTTATACTGCAGTGATAAGGTAGTACCTCTGTGAAGACCTTTCTGTGGGGGATTTTTAGCTTTCTCCATGACATAAACAAGCACTAGTTCTAAAATATCAATGTTGTTTTTCTTACTCTTTCAAAAAAGGCCCTCTTTATTTAACCTGTTATGTGGGCCAATGACTTGAGTACCAGGATTTCAGAGGTATTTAATAAAATTACCTCACTAAAATGTCACATGACAGACTGGGAGGCTATTAATTGTATGTGGAAGAATGTGAAATACAGTGTCAGAAAATGTAAGTTAGGGTCACAGCCCCATTTCTTACTGGCTGCATGACCTTGGACAAGTTACTTCTTCATTTGAAGCCTTCATTTCCTTATTCTTTACAATGAGAATAAAAGATTTCTTACTTCTTATTATGATTAAGTAAGATAATTTGCATGAAAGCACTTATAAACTGCAAAGGTTAGTTATTATTATTTTACCTTTCCAGAAGTCTCCTTGCCTTTAAATTAGAGGTCACTGGGTTTTTCTCTCCAAGCAATTGAATGCAGTTAATAAGCACTCAAGGGGCACCTGGGTGGCTCAGTTGGTTAAGCCTCCGACTTCAGCTCAGGTCATGATCTCATGAGTTCGAGCCCCCACGTGGGGCCCTGTACTGACAGCTTAGAGCCTGGAGCCTGCTTCAGATTCTGTGTCTCCATCTCTGTCTCTCTCTTTGCCCCTCCCCTGCTTGCACGCTCTTTCTCTCTCCCTCTCTCAAAAATAAATAAACATTAAAAAATATTTATAAGCACTCAATAAAATAGTTGCTTTGTATTCATGCATAGACCATTCACTCTCTGGAAGACTTCTAAAACCAAAACAAAACAAAAAAAAAAAACCATGAAAAAACCAAAAATAGACTTTTCTTCTTGAAGAAGTAACCAGTAAAATAGATTTTCTATTTCATTTTTATATGTGAAAGAAAAATTTGTTTACTCTATGAACAAAACAAATAAGACCATTTTCTCCACTAATAGGAGAAATATCCACATATATTTTCAGCTTTATGATTCCAGGAGAATGAACAAAGACCAAGTGTGCATGCACACGTACACTTACGGAGTAATTGTTAGGTTGGACTGTGGTTCAATTTGTAGTACAATCTCTCCTCAACAAATTTGATAAAGTAGACCACATATTATTTTCAAAAGATTATGCTGACTGACTGGTTGTATGTATAGTCTGGAGCTCAGAGAGCCTGACAGCAAATAGGCAACTCTGCTGCTGTCACAGTCATCCAGACCCCAGGGAAAGTGACAGCCTAGACATAAGTAATAGCTATAGGAAAAGAGGGGAGTCTGAGAGATGTCTGTTATTTACTGATATTTAACCCTTTCTGAGTCACCAATTGCTTGGAGAGTCTCCTGGAAACTATAAGGCCTCTTGCAGGAAAAATGCAAATACACTTTAAAAGAAAATAATTTCCAATCCCTCCTACATACATATGTGAACGTATGTATAGATATGTGTGTGTACACACACATATCCGTCTTGAGAAAAGAAAAATGCTTGCGGGCAAAGGAAATGCAAGCATTAATGAAGAATTATCAATTTCTAAAAGATTTTTCACATTCCTGAGAGTACTCCAAACCCTGGCTTTCTGGAGTTGAAAGTTTTCATACCTATGATTAGTGCTAAAAATATCACCAAAGTCTATCAGAGAACCATGTAGAGTCTCTGTTCCATTTGGGAAGATCTGACCATGAAATCAACAACAGTTCATATCTTAAATAAACATCAGCCAGAGGAGATTTGGAAAGGGATTAAATGAAACATTTCAAATTATGAGATGTCAAATAAGAGAGTTTTAGTGTGTGTAGGTGTGGGATATCTAATACAAATTGAAGATACATTTTATTTGCTCACATATTCTTGAATCAAATGTAATTTTGTGCACATTTTCCAATACAGTGATACACAGGGCATGGGAATATGCCAGGCTGACCCTGTGTGCTAACAATGATTTCTATTTCTATAAACCTATGTGTCTCTTACATCTTGAATTTCTTTATTGCCACATATATTTTCAGCTTTATGATTCTAGACTGGAGAAAACTAAAAATGTTCATCATTTTTTACCTTGATTTTTTTTTAATGCTGAGAAATTTTCTCCATATTTTTATTTGATTTTTATAGTAGGTAATGTATTTGATTCATGATTTATAAATAATAAAGCGTAAATGATTGTACAATATTCAGTGAAGAAAATCTCTTTACAGCATCTGTTAACTTGATGGGGTTTTGGGGTGATAGTGGGGGTTCAGAGCCAATGGGGCCAACAGGGCTAGCTGTTGTTAAGAAAACGTCATTTATTACTGTTTAGTAAAACTTCAGTCATGAGACCCTTCAGAAGTATATCAGGGGCCATATGCCTAGAGTATAATTGCCAACATATATTTGGGGGCTACAGATAAAGGAGGTTTGCAGAGGAATTTTTATGTGTTTTAGGAGCCCCATAGGATCCTGGAGGGTCAGAAGATTGTTAGGCCAAGATACCCTTTTGCCCCTAGCAAGGTGTCATCATCAAGGTGGCTGGGCTTCTAGAGGAAGGTCACTCTGGCAGTTTCAAGGACTTGTCAATGGGCTGTAGGCAGTAAGAGAATTTAATTTTTCATTTGCCTTTGTTTCCCACATCACCATGGCAAGCACTTAAACCCTCTTACATCTTGATGGGGGTGATATTAGGGCTTTAGGAAACAGAGTCTATAGGTTTCTGGAGATTAGGCTATGGATAAGATTGCCTTTTTCTTGCAGTTTACTAAGTTATCCATAAACTGAAGGCGACTCCTGTCCTGCATGGCTATGATCTCTGTCAATCATTTGTTTTCTTTCCTATTTTTCCTCTTGGGCAGCCAGGAGTGTCCAAGGAATATCACACATATCACACCTGGGGTGGGGGTGGAGAGTGCTGTTAGCCTGTACGTTGAGCTCAGCTTACCTTATGCTCCCCCATCAACCTCAGATTCCCATTTCTCCTCTTTGTATGCAACCACAGTGTCAGATATATCCTTTCAGGGATATTTGATCAAAAGTACAAGCAAATAAGAATATATCATCTTTTTCCCCTTTACTTCTCCCTTTTAAGCTATTTAACAGATAGTACCATACTCTACACACTGTTCTTCATCTTGCTTTTTTAACTTATTAACTTAAATTAATGGAGATCTTTCCATAACAGCACAGAGAGCACTTCCTGGTATTTAAATGTGTGAATGTACTATAATTTATTTCACTATCTCCCATATTGCTTCTGGTATGTTGCTATTATAAACAATGCTGTAATGAGTAGCCTTGTTTATATTTTACATGTGCAGCCATATATCTGATGTATATTTTCCCAAAAGTTAAATTACTATTCAAGGCACATGTATGCTTGTCCTTTTGATAAGTAATTGCCAAATTGCCCTCCTTAGGGGTTATAATTATTTACCCCATCACTGCCAATATATGGAAAAGTCTTATGTCCTGACCAATACAACATGTTTTCAAACTTTTGGACCTTTGTTTATTTGACAGGTAAAAAATACTATCTCTGTGCCATTTCTTATGTTATGAGTGAAGTTGAGCTTCTTTTCATGTGCTTAAGTTCCATTTGTATTTACATTTCTCTCTGAACCACCTGTTCATATCCTTTGCCCATTTGGGGAATATTATTGGACTATTTTTATTGATTTGAAGTTATTTATCATTAGGCATATAGCCCTGTGTATATGATATGAGTTACAATGATCTTTCCCCAATTTTGCATTTATCTTGTGACTTAACTTATGGTGATTTTGCCATGCAAAGTTTTTAAATTGTTTTATAGTTGATTTAAATCAAGACTTTTTAAAATTGGCAATTTCAAAGCTTTGTGTTATTATTAGAAAGGCTTCCCTTACCCCCGCATTGTATAAGAATCTTCCTGTAGTTTCTTCTAGTACTTTTATCATTTTGTTTTTTCTAAATTTGCTCTGTATGTAATTTTTTCTTATAGATGATGTATAGATCAAACTTTATTTTTACAGATGACTGCCAAATTGCTTCTACATCAATTAAAGAATTAATAGTCCATGTGGGCTCACTGATTTGAGATGCACAGTTATTATGTATGCTTGATGTCCAATGATACTTTGGTTTTTATCTACTTTCTATTGTGTTCCCCACATGTACCTGTACCTATCCATATGTCAACACCACAGTGTTTAATTATTTACACTTTATAATGTATGTTAGTATCTGTTTTTAGAGTCCGTGTGTTTTCCTACCTAGTAAATTCATGATGACATTCCAATACTTTTTAAGTGTTTGAACACCACCTGATAGGGTTTTTGAGTGGTGGGGTTCTGGAGCTGATAGCTAAGAAAGAATCTTGAGACGTCTTCAGTGCGAAAAAGGTGATTTTGTTAAAGCACAGGGACAGGACCTGTGGGCAAAAGGAGCTGTCCAGGGATTGTGAGGAGTAACTGATTATATACTTGGGAGAAGGGGGAGGTAAAGGCAAGGGGAAGTTTCCAAAGGTGCTTTCATATGCTAAAGAAGACTCACAGGATCCTGGAGGCTGAGCTATTGTCAAGCTAAGGTTGTTTTTCCCTCTAACAAAGCATTAACATTAAGACAGGAGGGAGTTCCTAGAGGAATATTTTACTCTGCGTATCTCAAGTATTTGTCAATGGGCTTCAGGTTATAGGGAAATTTAATTTTATCTGACATTTTATTCTGCCTTTGTGTCCCATTTCACCATGCACCACCTCTCTGTTTCTTTAAGGTGTAAACATGTCTAGTTTATCCTTGAAGGGCAGGTAAATGACCCCAGTTCTGCAGACCCAGACATTAGCCAGAATTTTCTTTCTAGCTGACAGCTGTGCTCAAAGATTGACTTCTTAGAGAGAAGCTTTCTAAGTAGGAGTAAGATCCCAGCACATGTGTCGGGTCTTTAGAGACTAAGATGGCTGGTCTTCACCTGAAGCTTTAAAAAACAAAAAAACAAGGCATCCCCTGTCATTTTTAGAGGAATCATTCTGTGTACTTTCTCACAAAAGTACTTTGGGCCTTTCTCTGGTCTTCTCAAAGCCCAGCCAAACTCTGAGACGAGCATATATTGTGACTTCTCTGTAATAACTATAGTTGATTTTCTGCTTAAATCTGAGCCGCAGTCATCACTCTCTACAACTCAATTCTTTCATACTCCCTCACTTTAAAGCAAAATCTTGGTTATTTGTTTGTTTGTCCATTTGTTTGTTTGTTGCCTGGCAGGGAGGACAAAAGGCTTCTTTTATCCTTCATTTCCACTTTTATATTGTCACCATTCCTTATGCCTAGAAACATTTGTTTCATGGTTGGATTCTACCTGTTGAAGGTAGTATCAAAGAAAAATTGCACTGAATGGAGTTAAACAGTCAAGGAAGACTTTATTAAAGACTATTGCAATAGGAGAAAGAATAAATTTAACTCCTGAAACAAAGGTGGGAGAGATTTTTACTGCTGGGATGAGCTAGTGGAAAAGTAGGACAGTTATGGGGAAAGGTTGGTCAATGTACTTAGGCCACCTGTGTTTGCTAATTGATGATTATTGAAATTAACTCCTACCCTCCCACAAGCCTGGGAGATAGGGGCAATATCATTCTGATGACTGCATTTCACAGGGATCTCTTTGAGGCACTTGGGAAAGACTTGCCTTGGTTGTAAAACCAGCAAGAAACTGGGAGAAGATTTACAGCTCACAGAAGCAGAGAAATAATTTACAATTGTAAATTTTCTGAAGTAAGCACTCTAAGAAAAGGGAGGTTAGGGGCCTATGGTGAGGAAGAAATCTGTCTAAAGTTTAGTCAAGCTAAGGGGACATTAACCCACAGTGAATCTATTCACTAAGTAACTCATTCTGCCTGTAACTCTCAGACCTCTAATGGAGATTCACCCTCTTGTTTGAGAGAATCATCTATATTTGTCAATCAAGCTGAGTTAGAGGAATCACATTGCTAAGTATAGTGGTTTCATGTGATTTCATGTTTATGAGCATTTACATACATAGGCCAGAAAATGTCTAGGCAGTGCAGATACTCATAGAACCCTTCACATGCTATAGTATTTTGTACCATGTTTCATAAGACTTACTCTTAATTATAAGAGTAGTAATTAATTAACTTTTTAGGAGGCACTTAATATGAGCCAGGCACTGTTGTATGCATCTTTCTTATGTTAATTCATATTATCCCCACAGATATTCTATGAAGTAATTATTACTCCTACTTTGCAGACTCTAAAACAGAGGAACAAACATTAAGAAACTTGCCCAAGGTCATTTAAATGGGAACAATGGGATTTAAACCCACTCTTGCTGCAGAACACAAGATTTTAACTTCTATGTTAAATTGCCTTGCTTTCTAATCTTTCAAGAGTTTTGCCCAGGGGGCTAGGGCCTTATTTTCTTTTAAGAACTGTTCAGGAGTTGATATAATAAGGTAAACAGAAAGATCCTGGAGTTTAGCTGGTCTCCAGACTTCTGAGCCTGTGGGCAGCAGGTCAGAACCAGTGACTGTAGAGGCTCCCCAGCCTGAACACCACTGTGGCAACCACTTACCACAGAATCCCTTAATAGTCTGTTGTGTGAATTAGGAATCAGATATTTTCCATAAAGCACTGTGAAAGAATTCAATAAAGACAGCTAGGGAAATTAAAATAAGCCATTTTACTCTATAATAATTCAAAGGACTTAGGGAGAAACATCTGTCAAGGTCAGGGAAATAGAAGAACGCTGGGAGAGGAAAGGTGAGAAAAAAGATTTTTTTTTTTTTTTAAATCCAAAGAGCAGAAGTTAGGAGAGCATCCTTTTTTTTTTTTTTTTTTTTTTTTTTTTCTGAGCAGCTTTGAAATGTTAACCTTTGCATCCTAGTGTTAATGTGGACCCTAGAGCAGGATGCTGGAGAGTCCCTTCACCTCTGAAGTCTGTGTACCTGTGCCAAGATGCAATCATTATAGATTACTTTTTCTTTTTTCTGGTTGAGCCCTCATCTTTGTCCCTTTGTCTTATCACTGGGCTGGGGCAATAATACATAAAGAGGGGAAAATGTAGATTGGATTTTAATTAAAGATCCATAACTTATCAGATGAGGTATCTTATGCAAGACATTTATCCACTCTGAGTCTTAGTTTTCTCATCTGTATAATGGGGATAACTCTTTCTAGAGTTATAAGGATTGGAGGTAACATCTAAAAACTGCTACTTATACAATAGTCACTCAACAATTTAGGAATATTAAGTATGCTTCAGTTTCTTCCAGTCTTCTTCAGCTGAAGAGCTCAGAGCAAAGCCGGATAAGATTGAAACCAGGGACGAGGTCTATTTTCTAGGGCTATAGAAACAGCTGTCTGTGGACTTTACGGTGGTAGGTGATGAACAAAAAGGATCACACTGGTAAAGAAAAGATAAGACCACTTATGGTTATAGTCAGTATTGAGTCCAATTTATGTTGGATGTCCAAAGAGTGTTAAAGAATCTTAAGAGGAGACAGGAAGCATAATGGAAAATTCAGGTAGTCAGAGCAAACGTAAACCAGATTTTGAGCAACAATTTCCATAGGTATTAGGGCCCAGACATAAAGCAGGACTCACGAGGGAGGAGGACTAGCAGCTGCAAAGCAACTAGATTTCAAGAAGATTCAGTAGGTCCTCAAAATAGGAGCACAAGAATGTAGATCAAAGGAGCCCCTTTATAAGAGTAGTACACATATGTGAAAGTCACACTCAGGGAGAGTGGAGAATGAGAGGAACAGGACCTTGAAAGTAGAGAGGTTAACATAACTTTTTTGGCTTCTGTAACCGAGAAACCCAACATAACAGTGGCTTAAACAAGATAAAATTTACTTCTCTCTGGGGTGCCTGGGTGGCTCAGTCAGGTGAGCCTCTGACTCTTGATTTCAGCTCAGGTCATGATCTCATCATTGTGGGATCAAGTCCTGCATCAGACTTTGTACTGAGCATGGAGCCTGCTTAAGATTCTCTCTCTCTCTCCCTCTGCCCCTACTCTGTTCGTGCTCTTTGATTCCCCCCCACCACCTCACAAATAATTTTTTTAAAGTGTACTTCTCTCACATTAAAGTTGGGCCAGGGGTCTAAAGTGATATGGCAAAAATCATCCAAAACATCAGGGCCCTCATTCTTTCTATCTTGTTGTTCTGCCAACTTTAACACATAGCTTCCATCTTTGACCCAAGATAAGGTCCTCAGCTTTCACCCATTCACTTCGAAATAATGGCAAGAAAAGAGGACTACATTTTCATTTTAAGGACACAACTCAAAGTTGCACACCTCATTTCTCCTGTCATGCTGTTGGCCAGAACTTAGTCACACTGCCACACTAAACTACAAAGGAAGCTAGATGTAGTCTTTGGTTGGGCAGCCATGAGCCCACCAAAAATTCTCTCACTATTAATTAAAATTGCTGAACTTTTTCATGGACACCAAAACAGAATTCCATGGACCTATGATGTTGTGTCAAATCATGCCTTCTTAAAGGCGATAAGTCAGAGCCTTGCCAGACACTATATCTCCACTAGTATTTAGAGGAAACCTACTGGTCTCCATCAAGACTTGGACTCTACGAAATCTCCTGGACTGTTGTTTTATTCCTATTCTATTAAGTGACAGAAAAATTCATTTCTAACATACACATTACTTTACTGAAACTACCAAATCAACAAAGTAAACTATAGATTTTTTAAAGAAATGTGTATTTTTGACTTCCTAGTAAAAAAAAAGTTAAAACTAAATGTTTACAAAGTCTTGCAAAATGAAAGAAATGATTTAATAAAGCTTGAAGAATACCAAATGTATTCAGAACACCAAAAGTAAAATTTTAAGAATTCTACTCTGTCAGTGAGAGACCTAGTAACATGCCCAGAGTCCTGGAGCTGTTAAAGTGGTAAAACCAGAATTTAAACCCAACCCTATCTAATGCAAAAGTAAAGTTTTTTTCATGTACACTTAAACATTCTTACAAGCTGCATCAGAGAAAAACATCAATTTGTCTATGACACAGAATTTTATCACTTAGAATTTTTATTCTATATTTATTAAAAGAGCTCTAATATACTTAGACATTTTTTAAAATCATATATCATGTTTGGGCATACATAAAAAGGAAATATAAGCAAGTTAAGTTGCTTCAGATTTTTCTAAAACTTCCTCAGTGTCCAAATATGACTCTTCTGCATAGGTTCAGTTTGACTCAGTCATTAGGGTTCATATTTTCCCGTATAGTATTGTCCTCTGTGCTACCAAGAGCTTTGGTGATAAAGCATTTCCTAAAATAAACTATGAAAGAACTAAAAACTTGGGCTTTTAAGTTGGCTTTGCAATTATATAGAGCTAGTCTACCTTTCTCACCCATTCTGCAAATTTTGATGCTGGTGCATTTGATAACTACATAGATAAAGACAATGACAACTATGCTGACTGCTCTTTGCCCAACAATGACTATACAGCTATCAATGTTAAGCCATAGTCCAATTACTGAGTGTTCAAATGTTAAAAAGAGAGAAGTGCATCTTAGAATCTATGAGATAATACTTCCATTTGGTTCTTTAACTGTATTCAAGGGGATGCTTTGGTGTTTACAAATAGTTCTGCCTGCTTACTTTAGAGCCTCCCAATCTGTTTCCACACACGTATCCCTATGATGGATCTCCTCAAGCCATTTCTTCATAGGTAGTTCAAAGGTAATCTTCATTAGATGGGTCTCGGTGGAATTTTCCCCACAGCCCAATTAGTAAGCCTGACAATAAGGTTTCTACTCTTCCCTGATGCTTTGAGAGTTGCCACAATTGTGACTTGCAGTCCTCTGAGATAGACTGAGGGGAGGCAAAAGGGGAATTCAGGGCAGGTGAGTGATATATCACAGAAAGGTTTGAAATAAGCAGTTTGGGCTGAGAGGGTAGCAAAACAAGCTGCTGAAATGACCTGCTGCCAGACTGCCAGAGTCTCCCGGGAGCTCTGCTCTGGGCAGAGAGAAGCAGACACTGAAATGGCGCCACAGCCATCGGAAATCCTATTAGAGGAAGCAGGTCACTGGCAGGCGTAATTTGCCTTTTGTGAAGCTGCAGGAGTGGGAAATGAACCTCGGAGAAGTGATAGGAAAATAGCAGAAACTTCCATAGAACCTGCTGTGCCATTCAAAGATGGAACATGGGAGAAAAGCTAGATTTGAAGCCAGACAGACCTGGGTGGGAATCCCGACTCTGGTGCTCACACTCAGTGAGACTGTGCACAGCAATGCTGATCTTTGAGCACCCTTCATTTGCCTTCTCTAAAAATGAGATAGCCATCATCATCAGTATGTCACCAGGAGAACTAGAGGTGAGAATGGGAAGTGATGTAGCACCAAGTGGGCACTCAGGAAATCCAGCACTTTAATATTATTTAGTGTTACCTGCCTGTAACAGGGAGTATCAAGGTACCCACATGCAGCACTAGGCCCTGAAAGCATTGAGGGGAGTCCAGAGCCCTCATTCCTTGAAAACTTGGAATTATCATTGACTCTTGAAAATGATGATTTTGAAAAAAAAAGAAAGAAAGAAAATGATGAGTCTGTGTAAATTTTATATTTGATTTCCAAAGCAGCCATCAATGCAAAGACCACATAAGTAGAAATCTATATTCATTCAACAAACATTTACTGAATGCCCATTATGTGCTAGGCACTGGACTAAGTTCTGAGGATTGAACAAACATGAGTCAGACTAGAAAAAATATAAATGCCATGAGCAAACTAATGCTAGCAGAAGGAGGAAATATTTCTGCCAACATGCACAGTCAGAGTAGGCTTGTATTGGGGGGCAAGTGAGCTACTAGAATTTGAAGCATAGCAAGGCTTTTAACTTACAAATGAAGAGGACCCTGTACATATAAGGGCATGGAAAAGCATAGAATAAAACATAGGAGATTGTTGGTTGGCATTTGAAATAATAGGAACAAAAGATGAAAATATAGGTTGGAGCCAAACTGTGGCAAACCTTTCATTCCCAGGCTGCCTTTTTCAGGAGGCAGAGCTAGTACAGTTTCATCATCAGAGCAGTGTTTGTGAAGAATTAATCTGGCAGCAGCATGGAAGAACTGTGGCCGCCCATGTGTGCAAATGCCACATTAGACAAAATCAGTATGCAGAATGGACTTTTTTCTTTTCTGCTTGCTTGTTTTTCCCTGTAGCATGATGCTCTGTATTGTACTTTATGACATATTAGATAGCCTGGGAACTATGGAGAAAGCCAGCACTTTGCCTTAGGTCTTCTTGGGAAGATGCACATTGGGGTGAATATTTTCTTGTCACTTCACCACGAGGTTTAGGGTTTGCCTGGCAGAAAAAATAAAAAAAAACAAATTCTTTCCTGGGTTGCTAATCCTTCTGGAAAAGATGAATAATAAGGCAGAAGAGCTCCAGGTCTGCTCTGACCCAAGGCAGTAATTCTGCCTCATTACCACTTCAATGGGCCAGTCAACAAAAATTAGCATGGCTTGCCCTCCACTGGATATAGTCTGTTCCACTTTGTTCTTATGTTTCAGACAGCTAAAGAATCCAAAGATGAGAATGATCAACTAGTAGTCTTCCTGGTTAAAATAAGATAGTATCTCTCCTTTGAACTGAACTTAATCCAGCAGAGTCATTTCAACCACAAATATTTCTAAGAATTTAACTGTATGCAAAGAATCTTGAAGGGCAGAAGGAATCTAAGAGAACTTTTCTGTTCTCAGGAAGATTAGGGCTTCATTTAGGAAAAAGACTTGTACCCAAGTAACTGATACAAGATAGTGTTTGACAAATTCTCATGGGTTGAACATAATGGAGCTTTAGGAGTTCAGAGGAGCTAAATTTCACTTGTTGGTGGTGCTCAATACAGAAAGAGGAAATATGGAAGAGATAAAATTTTAAACTGTGACTAGTCATAGGAAGCAGTATAATTGACTTTACAGTCAGAATGACCTGGATACAGCTTTCTGCTAACATTGCTACTAGCAATGTGAGACCGAAAATCATTTAGCTTCTCTATTCTTCATCTATAAAACAGTGATGGCAATCACCTATTTCATAGAATTCATGTGAGGATTTAAATAAATAATGCATGTAATGTGCTTACTTAATGAAGAGCTTGGCTTATAGTAAATGGTAAATTAACGATAATAGTTGCAGTGTTATTTTGTTATAGTTATTGGATAAAGTTCCACAAATAAGAGCAATTTTTTCTAGAAACTCGAATCATAGACTTCTCAACTACTTTAGTGATCTTTGGAAGTCCTGAAGACCCAGATGGTCCTGGGCAACCCAGATACTGGTGGATCTCCTGAAACTAACATGATCTAATATCTTGAGGTTGTCCCCTGCCTGCTAGAAGTTTCCACTATTAAACAGCTGTGTAGCCTCAGTCAAATCACACACACAGTCTCTAATGGCTTCAATTACTTCTCTCTTAAAATGAGAAGAAATAGGCCTTTATTTTAGAACCACACGGAACCACAAAGCACACTGAATAACTGAATCATCTTAAAAAAGAAGAATAAAACCAGAGGTATCATGCTCCTTGATTTCCTTTGTACTATACTACAAAGTATAGTAATCAAAACAGTATGGTATTGTCATAAAAACAGAAACACAGATTAATGGAGCAAATAGAGAGTCTAGAAATAAACTCATGCATATATGGTCAATTAATTTAGGACAAAAGAGCCACGAGTATACAATGGGGAAAGAACAGTCTCTTTAATAAATGGTGATGTGGAAATTGGATACCTACATGCAAAAGAATGAAACTGGACTACTATCATTCAAAAATTAATGGATTAAAGATTTGAATATTAAGACCTGAAACTCCTAGAAGAAAACATAGGTACTAAGCAACTTGATATTGGTCTTAATGATATTTTTTTGGATCTTACTCCAAAGGCAAGAGAAGAAAAAGCAAGAATAAACAGATGGGACTACAGCAGACTAAAAAGCTTCTGCATAGCAAAGGAGCCCACCAACAAAATGAAAGGCACACTCCTGAATGGGAGAAGATTGCAAATCATATATCCAATAAGAAATTAATATCCAAAATATATAAAGAACTCATATAACTCAATAACAGAAAACAAACTGTCTGTTAAAAAAAATGGGTAGAAGACCTGAATAGACATTTTCCCAAAGAAAACATACAGATGGTCAACATACACATGAAAAGATGCTCAATATCACTAATCATCAGGGAAATGCAAATCAAAACCACAATGAGTATCACCTCACTCCTGTCAGAATGGCTAGTATCAAAAAGACAAGAAATAACAAGTGTTGGTGAGAATATGGAGAAAAGGGAAACCTTATACACTGTTGGTGGGAATGTAAGTTGGGGCTATTTCCACTATGGAAAACAGTATGGAGTTGCTCAAAAATTAAAAATAGAATTATCATATGATCCAGCAATTTCACTACTATGTATCTATCTGAAGAAGAAACCGCTAATTCAAAAAGATGCATGCACCCCTATGTTCATTGCAGCATTATTTACAATAGCCAAGATATGGAACCAACTTAAGTATCCACTGATAGATGAATGAATAAAGAATATGTGGTATATATACAATGGAATATAATTCAGCCATAAAAACAAATGAAATCTTACTATTTGTGATGACATGGATAGATCTTCAGGGTATTATGCTAAGCAAAATAAAACAGAGAAAGACAAATACTGTGTGACTTTATGTATATGTGGAATCTAAAAACCAAAACAAAACTCAGATTCAGACCCATAGATACAGAGAACAGATCAGTGGTTACCAGAGAGGAGGGAGCTAAGGTGAAGAGGACAAAATCGGTGAAGGGGATCAAGAAGTACAAACTTCCAGTTACAAAATAAGTCATAGGAATGTAATGTATAGCATGGAAAATATAGTCAATAATATTGATTAACTTTGTATGATGACATATGGTAATTAGACATTGTGGTAACCATTTTACAATGTATACAAATGTCAAATCACTATGTTGTACACCTAAAACTCAGATAATATTGTAGGTCACTTACACCTCAAAATTAAAAAGATCAAACACAGTCTCTCAGGACTTCAGTTACTCATCTCTTAAAATGAGGGAACATAGGCCTTAAGATTCATAGGGGAGACTGTTATGGCTGGTTAAAGGCTTTAGAACATCAAACCCATTCCTTTTATTTGATAGATGAGGAAACTAAAGCCAGATAATTTAAGCAATTGGTCTGTGATTTCCTGACTCCTAATTCAGTTTTTTATAAATTATTACTTCAGGGGGCACAACTGAAGGACAGACTTCATCTGTCAAAGTTACCAGCCAGAAAATCCTAATAACCCAAGTTGTAAGCATGATTTAAAATAATAAAATTCTAAAGTCAATCCTCAGTTATAAAAGGTCCCAGGACCATGGATTGTGGAAAATCAAATATTCTTAAAAGAAAAAACAGTGGACATCTAGGAGATTTTTCTTTTTTATTTCCAGTGGTATTTTATCAGTGAGGAATCATAAACCCATAGAGGTCAGGTAATTTGTCCAGAGTTAACACAGCTAAGAAATTTCAGAGCCACACTTAAACCCAGTTCTTCTGCCTTCTAATCAAGAGTTCTTACCATTTTATCCCTTCCTCTTAGAGCAACTGATTTTAAAAACAGGAAAAAGATGGTAGCTGTAGAATATGTTTGAGATTTCATTGCCTTGGCAACAGCATATCAAATTCAAGCACTGTGAGTCACCTGGTAATCTAAACCCCTAAAATGTCTTTGCTTTTAGGTTTTAGAAGGGAAAATTGTCAAATACAGGCATACAGCTCACTACAAAGTACTTAAAAGGAAGAGAGGCCAGTAAATGTAGGCATGTGCTTGAGTGATTCTCTGTTGCTATTATATTTATTTAGGGCTTTCAGGTGGCTGAAATCATTGTGTGTAAATCTTTTCCCATATAACACAAAACTAAAAGCTTGATCTATGGGAACGCAATGTAGTTTTAGGATGAAGACTACATTTTACTCACCTCAAAATAACTCCCAGTGTTTGCCTCTGAGACTCATTGATTTATGTTATCTCCTGCTCTCTAACAGTTTGGATTTGTCACACTTAGCAAAGTAATTTGGTTTCCTACAGGTTTTATTCTGTTTTATAGAAGCAAGAGAACATTTTTGTGTTTGGTAGCACAAACACATGTCCTCAGAATTTTAGCCAGCATCCTTAGATGGATATGGATTTCTTTTTAGCCATATGCCCTGAAAGGTTTATGCTTTTAAACACTGATATTACTTGAAAAGTTATGCCCAAGGCATATTGCTTCTTCTTTCCTAGCTAGGAATTGAAATACTTATAAAGCTTACTGAAAATTTACCAGGTCACTGATCAGAATTTATATCTCATATAAAGTAACTAAGAGAATTAGATTTATTTATTCAATCAACCATACAGTTTTATTGTCACTAATATGTGCTTTGCATTATTCAAAATAATTTGGTGACCCTGGATAGCACAAGATATGCTCCTATGGTTGCAATTCTGTTTTACCAGTGTTACTGGGTACTTACATAGTGAAAGAAATCACGTTAATAAGACTCAACACCTGCCTTCAGGATGTTCATAGTCTATCTGGGCAAACACTCTTAAAACAAATTCACAGACATTTTAATATGGCCTGATTAACATTTGGCAGTATGGTAAGTTCTGTGAAAGAGATAAATATAGGCTATGTTCTAGAAGTTTAGAAGCAAGGACCTAAGAGAATTTGAGATCATCAGGTAGGGCTCCCTGAAGGAGAGTAACCTGAGCTCAAGTTTGAGGAAGGAGAGATTTTGCCAGATGCCAAAAGGAAGGGAAAGTTCTCCCAAAAAAGTGACCAGGATTGTTAAAGGTGATTTCCAGAAAAATAAGTACTGCTGGAACCACAAAGTGCAAATCAGGTAGGACCCTGATTATGAAGAATTAATGACACTTTGCTTTGCTAAGGAGGTAACACCTACCATTCTAACATTCTCTTCCAACCTGAATGTATAGTACAGGTTTACAGATTACTCAGTTCAAGGTAGTTGTAGTTGTTATATTAGAGGCCTCCACTGAACCATGCCTTTGAGTATTCACATCCCAGTGTGGTTCCCTCACCTTGAAGCTGGGTTGGCCCTAGAATTCTCACCAATAGAATGTGGTAGAATTGATGTGTTCTAGTTCCAAGGCTAAGCCTTAATATGTCTTAGGACTCTTGAGGGCTCTGAGGTGCACTGTGAAGAAAGCCATCCAACCTGCAAAGAGACAAATGTAGACAGCACACAGGACACATAGAGAAAGAGAAGCCTGAGACCACAGGTAAACACAAGAAGCACAGTGATCCCCAGGGACACTAGCAGCTGAATACATCCACACCAATGACCTCCAGCAAGACCAGTATAAGAACTGCTTGGCTGAGCCTAGCCCATTTGTAACATAATGATGAAATAAAATGTTTATTGTTTTAATCCTATAAGATTTAGGGTTATTTGTTATATAGTAATAGATAACTGAAAACAAAGTGTATTTTAAAAGTCATATAAATACTATACACATTTAGTAGTATGAGAAATGTCTGTGTGCTAGAGAAATTATTACCCTCTCAATTACCATTTTAGTCTACCATTTTGTTAACAACTTAAGAATTTTTACCAGTTAAGGAGTCAGTGTAGAATGGATTGCTTCCAAATTGCAAAGCAAGAGTGAACTAATTGCCTGATGTTTAAGTACTGAGGTGAGAGTTAATCATGATTTTAGTCACATGTACTTGCTTTATTAACAGAGAGATAGGGCTTTCCATTAAGTAGTCAGTGGGTGCATACATCCAAAGAACTGCAAAGGGATTATAGATGATAAATCACTGAAGTGAGTTCTGCATCACTTCCAGAGGATGAGCAGAAGGGGACTGACAGTGGTCATCTAAACTGACTGTGAGAATTAGGCACTTGTCCAGTCAGATTGTCATTTGATGTATCCAGTTACACTGATAGTCTTAATCACTTTCAAGCAAAGTCAAAGCAGAGAGGGAGCAGAGTAAATCCAAAGAGAGGCTAGGGATTAACACTCTATTGCCCAGTTGTCATAACTGTGAAGAAATATGCTGACCCTAAATTTATTTAGAATTAGAATTAGAAGAAGCCACTGATAATCTGTTGAGTTCTTACTATGCTATTATTTGTAATTGAAATTAAAATTTTTTCTTCTATGTTTGGCTCCTAGCAAATGCAGGTACATGGTACATGCATGATTGATATCAGTTGATTTGAGCAAATGAATGAATAATAAATGCATGGATGAATGAAGTTCAAAATTTTACAACCTTCCTATTCCACTCAGCAGTGTTTATTTAATCTTATAGTTCTTAGTAAGTACTTGTTTACTGAGTAATTGGAAATAGCCAGCCAAGTTATTGCCTTCAGATAAAAATTTTGGCATAAACTATAGGTAAAGCCTGCCTATCATCCTCTCTTTATCACAGACTTCATGTGATTTAACTATTCTAAATATTTGTTTTCCTTTGTTGAACCCTTTATCAAAGAAGACTATATATTACTTGGCTTCTTTTGCAGCAAAGGAGAGAGGAGATACACACATGCAGAATTTATTAAGCACATTTTCTACACACTTGACAGATCACCGAAGTGAAAATACCTAAGTAATGGCATAACACTAAAATAACTTTATTTCTAAGGAGTAGGTCTCTGGGAAATATAATAAATTTATTCAACTTCTCCAGAAGTAAGCTTTCTTTAAAGAACTAAATCAATACTCATTATGATAGCTTGAATAAGAACACAGTATGTTCCTTATTAATCATTTTCAAACACATCCACCTACTAGTGAGTTAAGAGTATTTATTCAGTGCTTATGGGATACTTGACTGTATCTTCAGAGTTCCTAGTTTTTCTTTTCTACCAAAAAATAACTTGTTGTAAAGACAGTCTGTCACTCTCATGGATTGTGAATACTTATTCCAGCTCTCTGTGTTCTTTAATCAATAACATCTTATCATATTTAGAATATGATAAAATTTTTATAGTGACCTACAGGACTCCACATGATCTGACTCCCACCTACGTCTCCTATCCATTTCCTACTGTTCTGCCTTTCTTTACTCTGCCCCACAACAAAGGCCTTGTTACTGTCTTCAGACTCACTAAGCTCACTGCCACATTGGGCCCTTAACATGCTGCTCCCACTTCCTACAACTCTTCCTCCAGGCAGCCCCATCGCTCAACTTACATTCAAATGTCTTCTCAAATGGCACTTTGGGAGAGGCTGTCCCCTTCTAACTTTCTTTGTTAAGCAATAGCCCTTAACATGTTATGGGTCACAGACTCTTTTGAGAATCTGATGAAAGGTAAGAAATCTCAGAAAAATGTGTGATGGCATATAAAATTTTGCATATCATTTTGGGAGCTTTACTGACCACCTGAAGCCTTTTCATATACCTCTTTAGAATCTGTAGATTCGGGATTAAAACCCTAATCTAGAGGTAATACCAATAAATGTTCTGTTGCTACAAAGTTCAAAAACCAGCCCAGAAGAGGAACCAAGTAGCAATTCCCTGAGCTGTTAAGAGTCCTCACTTCTACAGATGTCACTTCTTCACCTGTTTTCTTCTGAGCATTTCCTAGCACCTTCATGCATTCAACAAATGCTTATTGGATGCATGGATGCTTTGGCTTGATGAAGAAAAAGAACAAAGACTTCTGCCCTTGTGGAGTTTATATTTATTGCCTGATCCTAAGTATTGTCTAGAATCTTCATTCTATTGTAAAATTGTGCCTCTTTTATTCTACAGTGACTTCCCTGAATTTAAACAACCTGAGGAGATAACACTAGGTCTTAGCTATACCCCATTTATTCCTGCTATCATCCCTGCAGAGGTCAGTAACTTCCCTACCTACACGCAGAACAAGGAAAAAAAATTACTTCTGATAAACACTTATAAAATTAAAGTACTAATGACATGATGACAAAAAAATAATAATTTGAAACCATTTTGCCATTCCTGCTTAGAAAGACTGAATTCTACTACATAGCTCTACTATTAAATTTCAGGATATTAAAGATAACCACCTAGCCATTCTATTGAAACAGTTTTATAGCAAGGCTACAAAAATTCTCTCATTGACTTGGGAACAATGATTGCAATAAACCTTAGGCTAGGTATTTAGATTCATGTGAAAAAGTTTTTCAAAATCATAAATATTTTATCTAATTCAAAATTTACTTTATAAGAGGAAACATTTCAACTATAATGTGTTAGCTTCTCAGAACTGAATAAATTAAACTAGAATGCAAGTCTTCTTCTAATGTTTGTGCCCCATCTTGCCCTTCTGCAGAAACAGCTCTCTTTAGAACTGAAGTGTTTCATTTAATTCCTCATCTTTAGGGCATTAACAAGAGTGCATCTGTGTTAACCCAACAACCAAGGAACACTTCTGGTCTGTGCCTGAACCAGTTCACTGCTTTCTGTTTCCACAGTTAGGTCTGTACTGTTCTTCCCTTGACCTTTATCACTCTCTTTCTCCTCCCCCTTGCCCTCCCTGCCTAAAACATCCTCTCTGATGCTTTAGATGAGATGACATCAAGGCATTTGTTCTGTGATGGTCACACTTAGAGCAGCAATCGTAGAGACAGACTGAGTATGTGTCTGTCCACAGACTGTTTAAAATAGGAAAAATAGGATGAGACACAGGAAAATCAGAACTGAAAGTTACCTGCTTTTATGCCTTCTCATTTTTTTAGGAAAATAAAAAAGCCCAAAAGGTCTATTTCTCTCCTGAACCTTATCAAGAGAAAGACTGACTGTGTGTCATGCTTTTCTCATTTTCTGCAGTCACATTATGAATCTCACCATCTGTATGAGTCAGGTTTCTCCAGAGAAACAGAACCAGTAGAATATACTCACTATATATATATATACATATATATGTATATAGTGATGTTTTATATATTCTATATTTATTATTATATATAATATGTAGTATATATAATATACATTCTATATTATCATACATGTACAGTTGACCCTTGAACAACATGGGTTTGAACTACACAGGTCCACAAATATGCAGAGTTTTTTTTGATAAATACAATACATTGCTGTAAAGGTATCTTTTCTTTCTTATGATTTTCTTAATAACATTTTATTTTCTGTAGCTTATTTTATTGTAAGAATACTGTATATAATACATATAACATACAGAATACATGTTCATCGGTAAAGTATGTTATCGGTAAAGTTTCCAGTCAACAGTAGGCTATTAGCAGGTGTTTTTTTTTTAACGTTTATTTATTTTTGTGAAAGTGCAAGCCAGGAAGGAACAAAGAGAGGAGGACAGAAGATTCAAAGTGGGCTCTGCACTGACAGGCTGACAGCAGCAAGCCCGATGAGGGACTTGAACTTACCAACTGCGAGATCATGACCTGAACCAAAGTCACATGATAAACCGACAGCCACCCAGGTGCCCCAGCAGTTAAGTTTTTGAGGAGTCAAAAGTTATATGTGAATTTTTGACTGTCTGGGGGACCAAATCCCTAACCCCCACATTCTTCAAATGCCACATATATATACACATACATACATATGTAGTAGAGTACATAACATATATAGTGAGGTAGGATGGGTGGATGGATAGTTAGATAGATAGGTAGATAGATGATAGATAGATAGATAGATAGATAGATAGATAGATAGCTTTATTATAAGGGAAGAATTGACTCACACAATTATGGAGGCTGAGAAGTTCAAGAGCTATAGTTGACAAACAAGAGACCTAGGAGAGTTGATGTGTAGTTTCCAATATGAGTCCAAAGGCAGCAGATTTGAGGCCCCAAAACAGCCAATGTTTCAGTCTAAATCCGAAGGTCGTAAAAGACCTTGAATGTCCCACTCAATAATCAGGCAAGAGTTCCCTCTTAGACTTTTTGTTTTATTCAAGTCTTGAGTTGATTGGATGAGGTCCACCCACATTAGGAAGGAAAATGTGCTTTATTCAGTCTATTATTAATCCCACCTAGAAACATCCTCAAAGACACACCTAGAATGTTTGGTCTGAGTAACGCCTGGGCACCTTGTGGCCAAGTCAAATTGACACATAAAATTAACCATCACACCATCCAACTTCATGCTTCAATGGCAGAAAAGAATCTGGAGACAAGGGAAGATGTGATCAGTTCTTGCCACTGACCACTGAGAACTGGCAGTGGAGTGTCAAAGCTGGCACTTTTTTTTTTTAGTATAAAATCCAGAAGAAATAGATATGCCCTGTAATCTTTCTTCTGCTCTGAGACCGTTCAGTTCAATGGTTTGGAAACCTAAGGCTGGTGGTAAAAGGATGATCACATTTTTTTAATCTGTAGGTAACAACATAAGGAAGTGCTTTATGGTGACTTCTGTCTTTATGTTCTCTATTGCAAGTGGTATAGTAGTTGTCTGTTGCTATGTTAACAAACTATCCCAAAACTTAGTGGCTGAAAACAATAGACTTTTATTATCTCTCACAGCTTCTGGAGATCAGGAATTATGGAGCCATTCAGCTGCGTAATTATTGTCCAGGTCTCTCATGAGGTTGCAGTCAAGAAATTGGCTAGGCAAGCAGTCATCTGAGAGTTGGACTAGGGCTGGGAGATCAGCTTCCATATAGCTGCAGTTTGGTTCCAGTTGCTGCTGGGAGGTCTCAGTCCTTCTGTAATTGGCTCCTCCACAAGACTGCTTGAGCATCCTCAAGACATGAAGCTCTTGCCCAAGAATGAGCTATTCAACAGCATTGGGTGGAAGCAGGAATGTCATTTATGATCTAGCCCGAGAAGCCCTACATTGTCACTTTGACAAAGTCCTTTTGTCACATGGGTTAGCCCTATTTAGTCTTGGAGGGGAATACCCAAGGCACTGAATTGCAGGAGGCAAGAATCATTTGGGGGCCATCTTGCAGGCTACCTCTACATAAATGTATTGGCCAGATTCTAGGACACAACATTAGATACTATTAATTAATGCCATTAAAGACCACATTTCCCAAGTTCATTGATGTATGGATTCTATCCAAAGCTTTGCTACATCAAAAAAGATTAATTATAACCAATTTCTTACCCCTAACTTTATTAGTTCAGCCACTGACATAGGAGGATTGTAGTAAGTAATTAAGACAAAATTTTCTTGTAATAAAAATGTGCCTTCTGTCTTCAATGTATTTGAAAATTTTGCTAGTATTGATTGATTTCCAGTATGTTTATGGTGATGGAAGTTAAATCTAGAATGCTGTCTTAATTTTCTCTTTTTATAATACATTGGACATTTTCCAGTTTCCAACTTTTTTGCATGCCTATGTAAATTTCAAAGTAATCAATGCAGTGACTTTTCATGCATTCTCCAACAGTTATTAAAATTTACTATGTACCCAACATTGTTTGACCTGTAGTATCCACTGAGGCAAGGTTAAAGTCCCTGGCCTAAAAGAAATTTATAGTACCATGGAAGAGATACATCTATTCTAAGACAATTTCAATACAGTATGGTTAATACTGTAGTAGAAGTATGCACAGAGTACTGTGTGGCCATAGGGAAGAAGAACTCATATCTTCCCAGGGGCTGATACTAAAGAAGGCTTTAGAGAGAGGATAACACCTGAGTTATACTTTGAACATTGCTAGGAATTCACCAAATGGACTGGGTTTGGATGAGATGGTTCAGTAGGGAAGACACTTTGCATGAAATGACCAGATATGCAAAAGCAAGAAAGTGATGGAATTCAGGACACACTATTCCAAACTGTAGTGCCTTGGCATATTGAATATTTTAAGCTGAAAGAGTTTGAGAAAACAACAGAAGTAGGAAGGTCACTGACCTTCTCCCCTCTCACCTTTCTTCTCTGGAACAAGTCATATACCCTCTGGGTATAAGGAGCATCTTAACCTCTGAAGACAAAGGGATATCAAAAAAAATTCCTAACAAATAGGCCTCACTAAATTTCCCCCAGGTTACTACAACTACTACATAACCCTTGATCTATCATATTCCTCCACAACTGTGCACAGGTCTGTTTCTTTGGGTCTTCATTTCCTTATGAAGGCTCCTGTGTCATATAAAATGTATGTTAGATAAACTTTTATGCCCTTCTCCTGTTAATTTTCACTTTGCCAATTTTCAGACCCTGCCATGGACCCTGAGACAGTCAAAGAAAACTTCTTACTCCTCTACCAAAGCTTGATATAGTATGACCTATGTATTAGTTTTCTATAATGCTATAACAAATTACCATAAACGTGGTAGCTTAAACAATATAAATCTATTCTCTTCCTATTAGGTCCAAAGTCTGACACAATTCTCACTGGGCTAAATCAAAATGTCAGTAGGACTGCATTACTTTTTGGAGGCTCTAGGGAAGACTCCATTTACCTACATTTTCCAGCTTCTAGAGGCCACCCACATTCTCTGTGGTTTGTGGTCCTCTCCCCTCATCTTCAAAGCCAGCAATTGTGGGGCAGATCTTTCCCACACTGACATCTCTTTATTTCTCTGATGTGGGAAAAATTCTCTGCTTTTCAGGACTTCTCAGGACTTCTGTGATTATATTGGGCTAAGCTGTATAATCCAGGATAATGTCCCCATCTCAAGATCCTTAAACTTAATCACATCTGCAGCATTCTTTCTGTCCTGTAAGGCAACATATTCAGAGATTCCAAGGATTAGGGTATAGGTAACTTTGGGGGCCACTATTCTGCCTAGTACAGCCTATTTAGAAAAGAGCCAGAAGTGCAGCATAGATAGACTGTAGAGTTCTTGGGAGTAAATGGCAAAAGATTAGGCTAGAAAAGTAGGCAACAGCAGCCAGCCCAAGAAAATCCAAGAGTGCTAAACTAAGGGGACTAAATATTACCTTGTGTAGGAGATACTTATGTTTTCATTTGCCCAGCTTTCCTCACCCCTTTCTCTTACTAATAGAGTCCCTGTTTTCCTTTGTAAAACTTCCCCTTGGGCATACCACATACTGTGGTTTTGATCAGGCTGCCAATCATAGTATATTACCCTCTATCCATGGAATTGCATGTGGAACTCAGGCCTGCCTTCTTGGCCTTTGTGTAGACACAATAAACTAAAGACTTTGCCTTGGATGTCATGGATACTGGGAGAGCAAGTATCTCTCTTGGCTTTGAGGTTGCCAGCTGGGATGATATAAAAGCTTGCAATTATCTGTGGCCTTGCCCTTTCATCCCAGTCACTGAGAGGAAGCTCATCTGCTTGTAAGAGATGCAACTACCTAAGAGACAAACAGAAGCAAAAGATGGAAATCTGATTTAAATTCCTGGACTCGAAACTTTCCTTTTCTTTTCAATGGGTGACTTGCAGCTGAGAGTCCTGAGTAACTTACCTTACATGCTGTGAGAGCTCTAAAAGGGGGAAAAGAGATGTGGCCAGGTTTGCAACGAACAGAATAACTTGTGGTAAAGACAGCCATTAAATCTTCCATGTAGCAGCTGATATGTGGTTCAGTTACAGCAGACAAGCCATGGGAGCAGAGAATTCTAGTATGGGGGTAGGCAACGATGTCAAATGTTTCAGAGAACAAAAGCAAAAAGCAACCATATGATTTGGCAAAGTGGTGATTATTGGCATCCTTAACCAGAGTTACTTAAATGGGCTAGTAGGAGTTGAACTGTAGGAGGTTGAGGAGTTAATGCATTAAACAATATTTTTATTGCTATGTTTGATTATAAAAGTAAATAATTTTAAATGTAGAATATCCAACAAATGTATAAATAAAGAAAATAAAAATCACCAATAACCTCATTAGAAATAACTACTGTGGATTTGATCCTTCCCTTCCAGACAGTAATATGATTCTGCATATATTGCTTATTATTATATTGTTAACAGTTCCTCTTGTCATTAAATATCATTGAAAACATGACTTATATTGGTTGTGCATTATACCATCATATGTGGATGGTCAATTCTTTAGATATCTTTGAGTATATATTACAAAATCATAATAGTAAATTATGTTAGGATAACTTTGTAAAAAGATTGCCCATTTTTGTACCTTAAATTTGTATCCCCCAATCAATGTGCTAGAAACTCTATTTCAAGTTCATCTTTATTTTAAGGAGGATTTTTTGAAATTACCAATTGCATGTGCATCTTTACTATCAAGAGCAATTGGCTTTCCCTCTCCCTCTACTGAAGGAGCAAAGTATGTCATTTAGCTTTCTTTTGTTCCTGAAATAGTAAAAGAATTCTTTTTTTCTGTTTCCTTTTATGTCTCTTAGATGTGGCATCCTGTTTCCTACTGAGCTTTTTTGACCCAACTCCTACAAGCTTTTGCTATTTCTCTGTGATCTCCTCAGGAATTTGCCCTACATTCTATGGCATTTCCATTTGTGCTTCATCTCCCTGTTAAGTTCTTTCTTAAGTAACTTTTATAATCCTTGCCAATTTTTTCTCATTGCAAATATAACAGATTGTGCTGCTGCTGCACTTTTGGAAATGTTTTGCTTGATCCAGTCAAAAACAGCGTTTTTCGTGTCAACATTTGACACTATGACATTCAGTTATTAGAAGTTCATGTTTAAAATCACCAAAAGGTGGATGCTCAGAAGAGTTTTATATATATGAGGAAACTAATATTGTTTTTATTGTGGTATTAGAGTTCCACAACTTGTCTGACTAAATGCTGTATCTATGAGAAGCATACAATTAATAAAAGCAGGAAAATAGAAAATTATTGGCAAATTACAGGTCATGATTCCACCATTTAATATGTTTCCTTAGCCAACTAGGAATTTGCTAATATAGTAAAGATATTTAAATAAAATGCTTCAATTAAAGCATTTAGGAAACAAAGTATGACATCATTTTATTTCATGCCACTTTTTCCCTAAAAGGTTAAAAATCACGTTTCAAAGTTTCTCCTATAGTTTTACCAACATGACTTTTTTAAAAGTTTATTTATTTAATTTAAGAGAAAGAGAGTGAGAGAGCATGGGGGAGGGGCAGAGAGAGAGAATCCCAAGTAGGCTGCACACTGTCAATAAGGAGGCTGATGTGAGATGTGAACTGTGAGATCATGACCTGAGCCGAAATCGAGTCAGACGCTTAACCTACTGAGCCACCCAGGCGCCCCTTCAACACAACTGCTTTTTTTTTTTAAGTTTATATATTTATCTTGAGAGGGAGAGAGAGAGTGCGGCAGAGGCAGAGAGATGGGGACATGGGATCCAAAGTGGGCTCTGTGCTGACAGCAGAGAATCCTGATGCAGGACTTGAAACCATGAACTATGAGATCATGACCTGAGCCGAAGTCAGACGTCTTCAACCAACTGAGCCACCCATGCGCCCGCAACATGACTTTTTAAAAATTTATTTATGGGAAATTTCAAACATATACAAAAGTAAAGAGAATAATATTATGAACACTCGTGTACCCATCACTTAGCTTAAAAGCCTATCCAATACATGACCAATCTTGTTTTCCTCTGTACCAACCATTCACTCCCTATAAATACCCAGAATTATTTTGAAGAAAATTTCAGAGATTGTATCATCTTATCTGCTATTACGGTATGTATAACTCTGAAAGAGGACTTAAAATATAACAAAAATACCATTACCACACCTAAAGAAAAATCAAAAAATAATTCCTTAACATAATCCAAGATCCACTTGATGTTTCAAAATCCCCACTTGTCTCAGTTTATATTTTAATCTTTGGTTGTTTGAATCAGGTTGCTGAGGATATAAATATATTACAAATGATTGATAGGTCTCTTAAGACTCTTTTAATATATAAGTTCACACTACATTTCTTTTTATTTTGTTCCTTGGAATTTATTTGTTGATAAATAAAAGGAGTCTCTCAACATGAAACTCAATTTTTAAAATAATTAAATCCCTTTAGTTTAAACTAAAGGCAATGCCATAATAAACTGTGTGAAGGAAAGTGTGGAGTCTCTTCACTTCTGAAATCCTAGCATCTAGCACACTGATGAACCATTTGAGGTCATCAGAAAATGGTCTAAACTCATTTCTGTTGAGTGTAAAATTCACTCACTCATTCATTCATTCATTAAACAAATATTTATCGAGGATTTGCTTTATGTTGAACCAAAAATGTATTTCTGTGTTTAAGCAATATAGACATCAGTTTCAAATGTAGCTAAAGTCAGTCTTCAAATGGGTATAAGATATATTTTTATGAATAGATATATTCTGGTTAAACTTATCTTTAAAAAAATTATTATATCACATACAGAACCTGAAATAAATAATAAATGGAAAATCCGTCTTCTTACACTGGTTTTCCGGAGATTCACTGGCTGAATAGAGAGAACTTGAAGAAAGTCAGAAGAGTAATTTTTTCATCTAGTATGTACTAAGTATCTACAGTTATTATGTACAAGTATTAAACATATTGAAGATATTTATAATTTATTCTAGGTATAAGATAAGCAATGAGAACCAAAGGAAAAGTAAAATCTGAAGAACTAAGGAAGACATATATGAATTTGATGACAAATTGTCTAAAAGATAAAAGATAGGAAAGAGTAAGGGTTAATTTCAAAGTTTCTAGCTTTCAATATTAAGAGTGGAGTAGTATATGCAATTATTATGTAAAGTAACATGTAAAAACCTTACCAAATATTGCACCCCAATCCTGTTTATTATGTTGCGTAATGAAAACAAGTCAGAAAACTTTTTAATGATTTTGAAGAATAGAACTATTAGAATAATTTGGTAATCTTTTATATAATAGTCACTATAATCTGTAGCCATATAATTTAAGCAGATGCAATTTTATACACAGATGGTTTATGTCACACTTTAGTTTGGGTAAAATATATTTAAATACATTTTCCAATTATTTAAAATGTGATATTACAAGCACTCCTTTCTAGCATGCCTTGTGCAGTGGTTAATCTTTTGTTATTGGAAATGAGCCCATTTATATTTGTAAAATGCTAAAGAAAGAAATAATTATGCACCCAACTCTGGTTTTTAGGAACAGATTTTGTAGCTTTAATAATGTATTGAATAGGACTGAACATATCTTCTTGATAATACAAATTTGTTAATTAGAACGAATCATAAATAATTGAATTGATGGGCTGCCAACAGCTTAATGGCCTGGAGAAATAAATAGACTCTCACTAGATAATCTATATATCTTATTGAGTTATTGAACCCCTCCTTCAAAATACTTCAAAGATAGTAGGAAAATCATAGAAGGAAAATTTCAAGCCATTTTAGGATTTTTAACCATAAAATTCCTATCAAAGTCGATGGATGTTCCTCAGAATCACTGAGTACCATCTCAAATGTCTACTGTTGCTATGATCTTGTTATATAACATTCCCTTTGCTCCCAATAGAACATGAGCCAATTTAAAAATGTATAAAATAATTAACATTATCAATATTATCATCATGAGCGACATCTTCTTTGTGATAAAATGTCAGTTTTAGTTCATCATATTCATTTCTTTGAGGCTTAACATACACTATATATTATATAACATATAATATATAATATTAAAAAATAATATATTATTTTTGAGCTCTGTTTTTATTGCACATTAAAAATTTTTAATTTTTTTATTTGGTCATAATTGACACACAATGTTACATTAGTTTTAGGTGTACAATGTAGTGATTCAACTTCTCTGTATGTTATGCTATGCTTACCACAAGTGTAGCTGCCATCCATCACCATATAATGCCATTACATTATTGTACATATTTTAAAATGACATAATACCTAGGGTCCTTATGAAGAATCAAAGTCAATGACTTCCTTTTTTCTAAACCAACAGTCTTAGTGATGCTATGATGCATTATGTGTCACTGGTCCCATTCTGTTGCAATTGTTGACAGGTCACACGTCAGGTCACAACTACATATTAGGCATACTACTTACTACTCCTTCTCTTCTATATGATGGTTTTTATTAAAAATACAGTCACTGTACTTTATATCTACTTAGTACTCTTAAGCTGTTCAATTTATAAAATATATGTGTATTAAAAAGTATGTACCAACTACTATGTTGGCTACTATGTAAGCACTTCACATGAATTATTTCCATTTAAATGCAAAACAGTGCTGTGATATAGCATGATTTTTAGCCTTCATCTCCAAGAAAAGGAGCCCAAGGCCCAGGATGGCTAAGTAATTTGACTAAGTTCACACAGCTAGTAAGTGGCAGAAGAGATTCAGGTTTGTCTAATTTCATTCTTCCAGTTATTCTCTTATGAAAAAAATTTTTATTAAGGACACACTGTATGGAATGCTTTGCAGTAAGTCTTGATGGAATTAGAGAGGTGAAATCTCAGAACCCTGAATCTTAACATGATTACTCTGTTGTCTCCTGGTGTTCCTCCCAGTAATACTTTATTTTTTTAATTCTTTCTTTTTAATGTTTATTTATTTTGAGAGAGAGCAAGCATAAGCAGGGGAGGGCAGAGAGAGGAGAGACAGAATCCCAAGCAGCCTCCACTCTGTCAGCATAAAGCCTGATGTGAGGCTTGATCTCACGAACCATGAGATCATGACCTGAACCGAAATCAAGAGTTGGACACTTAACCAAGGGAGCCCATCCAGGTACCCCATTATATATTTAATTTTCCATTGACTGTTGCCATTAATTTCCTTTGGGTAATATCAAGGATAAATTTTCCAAATTGTGCTTCATAGATCATTAGCTTCTCAAGGTGCTCTGATAAAAAAGTGGAGAGTAACTTTTGGTTATATGAGGTCTAGAGATATCAGTGCTATATGCCCCTTCTTTGAGATTGATGATACAAATCAGTATATCAAGGTCTCATAGAAAATCTTATTATTATCTTAACTATATTAAAGAAACCTGTTTAACTTCTTTTCTCCCTATTTTCCTGATGTTACTTGACCACTGAATCCTCATTTTACATTATTCCTTTTATTATCTCAAACTTTACAAACTTCAACAAACCTTGTGTTAGCCTCTATCCTTGATTCCTTGAAAAAATCATTGTATATGGGTCAGTATCCAAAAATATATAAAGAACTTATCAAATTCAATACCCAAAAAGTAAATAGTCCAGTTAAGAAATGGGCAGAAGACATGAACAGAACTTTTCCAAAGAAAACATCCAGATAGCTAACAGACACATGAAAGGATGCTCAACATCACTCATCATCAGGGAAATACAAATAAAAACCACAATGACATATCACCTGTAGCCTGTCAGAATGGCTAAAATTAACAACACAAGAAACAACAGGTGTTGATAAGAATGCAAAAAAAGGGAAACCGTATCACCCTGCTGGTGGGAATACAAACTGGCACAGCAACTCTGGAAAACAGTATGGAGGTTCCTCAAAAAGTTAAAAATAGAACTACCCTACAACCCAGCAATTGCATTATTAGGTATTTACCCAAAGGATACAAAAATACAGATTTGAAGGGGTACATGCACCCCAATGTTTATAGCAACATTATCAACAATAGCCAAACTCTGGGGGTGGGGGGCAAATGTCCATCAACTGATGAATTGATGAAGAAGATGTGGTGTACACACACACACACACACACACACACACACACACACACACAGGAATATTACTCAACCATCAAAAGGGTGAAATCTTGCCATTTGCAACGATGTGGATGTAGCTAGAATGTATTATGCTAAGTGAGATAAGTCAATCAGAGAAAGACAAATACCATGTGGTTTCATTCATATGTGGAATTTAAGAAACAAAACAGATGAACATATGGGAACGGGGAAAAAGAGGGAGAAGGAAACAACAAGAGATTCTTGATAGAGAACAAACAAGGTTGATGGAGAGAATTGGGTGACAGATGGGGTAGATGGGTGATAGGTATTAAAGACGGCACTTGTGATGAGCACTGGACGCAGTATGTAAGTGATAAATCACTGAATCCTACTCCTGAAACCAATATTGCACTGTATATATATGTGTTTGAATAAAACAAAAAAAATGTGCCCTACTTTGTGCAAGGCACTCTATTAGGTACTACTGGGACAAATAGATGATTAAGACATGACTTCCATCATTTAGGTGTTTGAAGTCTGGTGAAAGACATATACATAAATACTACACAGCAACTAAAGTGAAACGTACCATGTAAGAGGCACAAATAATGTGCTGTGGGAATTTATAGGAAGAAGAAATTATTCCTACTAGAGTATCCCAGAAGGCCTTAGACAAGACATGGAAGGACCTTGAAGGACCAATAGAATAAAACCATGAGGAAATTGGAAATGAGGAGGAGGGTAGCCACAGTATATAACAGGTAGAGAGGATAGCATGAGCAAAATGAGGGGTGCAAGAAGGCATTCTCTTAATATGGATAGAACGGAATATGGATGAAGTTGGGGCAGATTAAGCCCAAATAATGAAGAGACTTGAAAGCCATATAATGATGATAACTCTAATAATAAATGACAATAGTCATAGTTTTAATATGCTAATACTAATGGTAGTTAACATTTATTGAGGATTTGCCATATGCCAAAGACTATTCTAAGTATTATTTAATTTCTCAATAACCCTATAAGGTAAATACTTATTTTTTTAGATTCTTCTAATTTTATAGGCAAGGAAATGGATCTAAAGACAGGTTTTGCTCATAGTCATATAGGAGTTTCCTCTTTACTTCTTAAACTTAGAAAAATTGCCAGAGCTCATATGCTAAGTAAGCTGTTACAAGGCTCTAAACCATCCTCTAATTACAAAAGGCTATTGAAATCAAGGGCAGGAAGAATGTACAGTTCTATCTTAGAGTATATACTAAGTTAAAATAGACAATTCTACTGAGATTAGGCATATATTCTATTAAACCCATTTATTGTGATGACATTTAGTTAATCCAGAACATGCATTAGATTTAGATGTTCACTGTGGTTGATATAAATGAACGGTACAATCTAAGGTTTATTATATTATTGCTAACCTCTTTTCCTACATTGTCTGTATTTGGGGTGTGTGTGTGTGTGTGTGTGTGTGTGTGTGTGTGTGTGTGTGTGTCATAATAAAGCATTATTTTTATTATCCTGGTATGAAGTTAGTAATTCAGCATGAATTCAGAGAATCAGGAATGAGTTGAAGAGTATCTGGTTTTGGATCTATAATTGAGCTAGCATTTGGTCTTGACAGGATTTCATAAACTTTGTGTTCCTACTGTTTTACTCAAAGCACATCTAAAACTACAATGATGTTGTTGTTGTTGTTGTTGTTGTTGTTGTTGTTGTTGTTTTATTGTATGCATGGTCCTAAGTTACTTATCTGTGACCCATTAGGTGAACTATGAGTACACAGTTATTCTCAATTAAACCATATTTCATACAGTCCATAGCAGAAAGCCACTTTTGTCAAAACCAATAGAGAAGAAAATAGAAGTTCTAGATAAAATACTATATACATGAAAGAAACAAAATCCATTAAACAAAACATACATATTGAGACTGAAAACATAGATACATTCATGTAAAATTTCAGGCTCTGAACCTAAAAACAGGAAGCACAGGAATATTTTCCCATATTAATACCACTACAATACAATCTGGGCAGACTTTGCTAAATATTCATGGGAACTTAAAGATGTTATTTGACTGCTAGAAGAATCCAACATAGAACAAAGTATTCCGTGGACACAGCAGAAAGCAACATGTTGGAAATTTCATCTGCATGTTATTTTAAAAGCAAAACAAATGGTGACCATAGCAAAACAGTATCACAAAGCAGTGCCAATGTTGGCTGCCAACACAGCGAAGCCTACACCTCCCCAGTGTTACGCAATGGGGAAGGTGGATTAACAAAATTCTCTTGTTTTGAGTTTAACTTTTATTGTCCTGAATTGGTCATGTGCTCAACCCTGAGTGAAACACACTGGCCAGGGGAGCATAAGTGGCCAGATATATTCGTTACCTATTGCTGTATAGCAAACTACCACAAAGTTTAACAGCTTGAAACAACACACATTTTTTTTATCTGATAGTTTCTGTGGTCAGGAATCTGGGCAAGGCTTAACTGGGTTCTTCACACTTTTGCTTTCTCACAAGGTTTCAATCTAATATGTTGGCCAGGGCTGGGGATTTATCTGAGGGAGGATCCACTTTCAAGCTCACTGATATGATTATTGGCAAGATTCAGCTCTTTTGGGGGCCTCAGTTCCTCGCTGGCTGTTGGCCAGCGGTTTTCCTTAATACGTTGCCATGGGCCTCAACATAGCAACTTGCTTCATCAAAACCATCAAGGGAGGGGATTTCCTAGTAAGGTGGAAGTCAGGATTTTTGCAAAGTGACATCGTCGCAGTGTTGAGGTATTCTGTTGGTTAGAAGCAAGCTATTCAAAGGGAGGGACAACTGCATAAAGCCATTAATATCAGGAAGAAATAATCAATGGGGCCAGTTTACAAGCCACCTACCACAACATGTGTCCATCCCTGAAGACAGTGTGCAAGAAATTGTTTCCGAAGCACAGGAACTGGAAGTGAGGGAGGTGGTAAGGGCCCCAAGGAAAACTGGTCATTATTAGAAGGAGATGGATGCTACATGGTGAATGTAGCTGTTCATATCACATTCCCTGGTTTGGTTCTGAGTTGTACAGAAAACAGAAGAGAAGGCTCTTTTTCTACCTCCATGATTCTGAATCTTTATGAATCTCAATGTTTATTTTAAATTACTTAATTGTATGTTTGCATTATGGGATAAAGATGTTTTGGTTTGTTAATTCAACATTTCTAGGCCACTTCTATTCCTTTTTTATTTTTGATGTATGTTATAATTTTCAGCCAATGCCTCTATCTGAAATAGATTAAAATTTCTATTATGTGACATTGCTGAGATTATCTTAAATGTGAAGGATTAGACACAGGCTTGAGGTTTAAATTCTTTCAACACCCATCTCACTTTACCTAAAAAAACATCTTATGGTTGCTGGGAAAACCAAGTCTTTAGTCCTGAATTTTCAGAATTTTAGTAGAAAATGGAAATCAGTGTTAACCTTGAGGTTAGAAATATTTTGGGGCAGGAGGCTTCTGTTTTATAGAAATCATAGATTTAGCAGTTGGCTGTATCAAGAAAGTAAATAAGTCTCCTTCGCAAAAGGTATTTACCCTACCCGTGAGATTTCAAAATAGTTAAAATTGTCAGACTAAGATGAAGAGATGAATTCAGTGTCTCATCTGTTTTCATACTTAGTCATAATCATTTGTTAGAGGGTGATAGGTGTTAAATCTGACCCAGAGTTTCTTTGAGAGAGATTTATTTCAAAATCATGGATTTCATAGATACAGTACTTGACTGACTCAGCAAGTTAATTTTTTGAAATTTATGTTTGGAGAGTCAATTTTATTAATAATATTAATAACAGTAACAATTATATTAATAAAAGTACAATAGCAAACATATGTACTATATTTATTATGGATAAATACTTAATATAGCTAATAATGTATAGCTAATATGTATTATTATAGAAAATGTTTTTATTATTATTTTCATTAATATTTGTTCAGTTCATGCTATATATCAATTATCATTGTAAGCACTTTTCATAATTACCAATACTTTTGATCTTCAGGGCAATTACCTTTAAAAAAATAGTGTATTAATTTCCTTTTCACCACTCTGTAATACATGCACAGAACACTTGGAATTTGAGTATTAAGAGTTTATTTGTCATCACTATCAATTAGACAAGAGTTTCTCATTGTGAAGAATCAACCCCATATCTAACGTCTGCAGTTGAGGAATGGCAGGATAAGTTGCTTTCACAAGAAATCCCCTCAGCCATTGAACCAGGGCTTGCTTTGAAAGTTTCTAAGAGACTGAGGATATTTGGAATCTCCTCTACTTATACACTGTCTCTTAAATATTTACTTGGGTCATTTTGTCTCTTTTCTCTATAACAGGGAGAGACTTACAGGCTTCCTGTGTTCCTTCCTTCCAGTTTCCTCCCTGCATTATTCTATCTCTCACATCCTCCCAGATGATGTTTGTGCAATAAAAATTTGATCATGTGTCTCTGTTCTTCAGAAAGAAAATAGTTACTCTTTTTCTTGGCAAACAAGTTCCTTGACGACCTACCTCCTGCCTACCTAACTTGCCCTATTTCCTGTGTCATTCTCCTCCTTAGGCATGCATGTATAACTTTTGAATTCCAGCAATAATGAATCATTTCAATCATGTTTTATTCAAACATACTTTTCTCCCATGCTATTTCCTCTGCCTGGATACCACTGTATTAGGATTCTCCAGAGAGGTGCCTGGATGGTTCAGTCGGTTAAGCATGGACTTCAACTCAGGTCATGATCTCACGGATCATGGATTTGAGCCCCACGTCAGACTCTGTGCTGACAACTCAGAGCCTGGAGCCTGCTTTGGATTCTATGTCTCCATCTCTCTCTGCCCTTCCCCACTCGTGCTCTGTCTCTCTCTCTCAAAAATAAATAAACATAAAAAATAATTTTAAAAAAGGATTCTCCAGAGAAACAGAATCAATAGGATAGATAGATAAATAGACAGATAGACATAGATATATACAAAAGAGCATATTTATTATAGGAATTGGCTCACATGATTATGGAAACTGAGAAGTTCCATAATCTGCTATCTGCAAATTGGAGAATCAGGAAAGCCAGTGGTATAATTTAGTTCTAGTCTGAAGGCCCAAGACTCTCAGGGACTGTCAGTATAAGTCCTGATCCAATGTCAGAGTGTAGGAGGAGATGACTGTCCCAGTTCAATAAATCCACCCCTCTTCTAACTTTTTGTTCTAATAGATCCTCAACAAATTGGCTGATACACACACATGTTGGGCATCTTCTTTATTCTGTCTACAGATTCAAATGTTAATCTCCTCTGGAAACACTGTGACAAACATACACAGAAATAATTGTTTTACCAGCTTCCTGAGCATCCTTAGCCCAGTCAAAATGACACATAAAATTAACCATCAGAACCATCTTCCTTTTATTTGCCTTCCAAGTTCCTGCTAAATATTCAAATCTCACATAAAATGAACTTTTCTGTAAGCTCTCTACCCAAGCAAAATTAAGCATCCTTCCTTGCCTTCTACATTTTTTATATCTTGTACACATCTTCATTATAGCATTCATCATCTGCATGGTAATTTTATCCCTACTATCCTGTAAGATCTTTGAGAGCAGTACAGTTTGCCTTGCCTCCCTGGGCCTAATACAGTGACTGGTGCACAGGAGACCTCAATGACTTAATGCTGTAATTAGCTTCTCCTCAAAGAAGATTCAAACACTTGCCAGAAGCCTTAAAAGAAGGAAAAAAGGAAAGAAATCAACGGAATTACTATTTTTTTCCAATCAGGTATGGCCTATATATATATGTATTTTTTGTTGTCTGCCAGAAGATTTTAGCATTTTAAGCTTAAATTTCACTTCCTATTTTAGATCATACCCCAGCGCATAAGTTGTCAGATCTGTTTTGTAAAGGCTGGTATTTCTTAAGTGCTTCATGAAGTTTTAGTTCAAAATAAGATTTAAGGCCTTAGGGAAAATTTAATGTGAGCTCCTGACTTCCCTTAGCATTTAAACACCAAAGTATGATCTTGGAGTATTTTCCTATTGAAATCTTGGCTTTATGATCCAGAACTCTATTGACCGACAACATTCCACAATTCCTGAAATGACTAATTCCTTTCCTGCTTCTGTTGTCTTCCACCTCTGCTTTCTATTTCTGTTTTTGTACTTCAGAATGGTTGTCCTTTTATCAGTGGAAGAAGCATTGTTCGTATTGTATTATCTCTGTTCTGCTAATTTTCATTGTCAACTTTTCTCCATAAAGAAATAGATATGTAGTTTATGATTCTTAGCTCAGAGGACATTTAGGATTGGAAAAATGAGATACTGATACTTTTTCGTTAAAAACAGAATTGTTTGTCAGGATCTTTCTTACACTATCCTACAGGAACGAGCACTGTTCACTCCAGTTCCTATACCTGTATTACAGGATATGAAAGACAGGAAAGCAGCTTCATGTGGATATCAACACTATAGTCATTAGTTGAATGTGCAGTTTCTCTCCCAAATGTGGGCCTAGTTTTCTTTTTTTTTTTTAATGTTTTTATTTATTTTTGAGACAGAAGGACAGAGTGTGAGTGAGGGAGGGGCATAGAGAGAGGGAGACACAGAATCAGAAGCAGGCTCCAGGCTCTGAGCTGTCAGCACAGAGCCCCACACCTGGATGGTACTCACGAACTGAACCATGAGATCATGACCTGAGCGGAAGTCTGACACTTAACCAAATGAATCACCCAAGTGCCCCTGAGCCTAGTTTTCTTAAGTTCAGTGGGCTTTTTTTTTTTACCAATCTATTCGAAAATGACCAATCTTTATTTGAAATGTGTTGGAATAAATAACTAATGATGCCTTTTGTCGATTACAAAGCTGGGAATAAGAATTATCCTTTCTTGCCATTTCTTGCTCCACCTTTCTTCTCTTTTCACTTTTAGCTGCATGTGAGGACAGGCTGCTGGGGGGCTGCAGACCTAGGTGTTGGTGCATATTAGATAAGACAAAGGCCCTAATGAAATCATGGGTTTGGGGATGCTGATCACTTCACAGTGCAGTGAACTTGACTCTGTTATTTGGCCACACTGCTCACTTCATGCAGTTTATGTGTTTGAAACAAAGAGAAGAACTATGCAAGGAAAAGCACTTTGAGAGACCAAATGAGCAACACAAGTATGTATCCTATTGACAGTATGGATATGCCTAGCATTTCAATAGCTCTTTATAGTTCATACTGACTTTTCACATATATTTCATTTCAACTTCAAACAAAACCATAAAATAGGTGGGGTGAAATGTCACCCTCATTTTGCCGATGAGGAACTAAGCCCCCAAAACTTGCCCACGCAGAACAGCACTCTTTTTACTGTTCCATGCTCCATCTCAAGAATCGAAGCAACACATATTTTCATAGTGGAGAATAGACAAGATTCAAACCCAGGCAGACCAGCTCCAGGGCCTGGGCTCTTAATCACCATGCGCACTTCCTCTTGTTGAGGCAGCACCTTCCTAGACCCACACACAGAGACAACCACGCATTGCAGAACAGACAGACTGAGCACCCGATGTGGAAACAACACTGAAGTTGAAGTCTTTTAGAATCACGGAAAAGCCCTTTGTTAAAGTGAAATAAAAATATCCAAATGATAGGATTTACCCCCTTTCCACCTTTCATTGTTTCATCCCCCTTTTTCTCATTGTTTTTACACTTCAGAAGCCAAGAATAATGAGTGTAAGATGAAGGTGGGAAGGAGAACAAACAGGAAAAACTGGGAAACCCTTTTAAAACAATCTTGCTGGGATGGGTATGTATGAATATTCTCCTGAAAAGGGCAAGTTTCCTATCCTTTGCATCTAGAAGAGAGAAGCAGGATAGAGTAGCAGCTAAGAGCTTAGGCTCTGGAGCCAGGCTGTCAGGGTTCTAGTCTAAAGTTGGGCAACTTTGAAAACACATAACCTTTCTGTATCTTATTTTCCTTCCCTGTAAAAGTAGACAATAACCATACTAGTTCATGAGGTTGTCATGAAAATAAGATGAGTCAGTACATGTAGAACATTTAGAACCTGACCACAGGAAATGTTTGCTTTATTTTACATAAGGAAATATTTTAAAGGCCTGACACATGGCAGGTGCTCAATAAATCTTAGCTCCCTTCCTTTATATATGGCTTAGATTGCTGGAAAGACTCACAGTCTTTGAAAAGTATGTACCATATGTCAGTTACCTGGGTGTAAGGATAAATAGGTATTTGTTACATTTTTGAGGGGTTAGTTTCTTTTGTTTTAACTTTTTTAGGAGGCTCTCCTTTATCCCTTCCTAAATGCCATTTTCCTACTGCGTCTGCTAAGTCATTTTACCCACCTTATCTCTCTCATCAGTTTCATGGAGTAGCACCTATTGAAACAGATGGTGTATTAGGTTTTTCTTTTGCTCATGGAAACTGCCATCCACTTAAGTGTTTTTTTCTAATTCATTTTTCCTCTCTATTCAGTTACAAGAAGTAGTCATGTTTGTAAGTTTTAATTCTTCTCCTATCAAATGACGTTTTCTAAGTGGCAAATCAGTTTCCCCCCATCCTCTAAATTGCATAAGTGGAGGGATGTCCAAAGCTATATCTCCACTTCCTAGAAAAATGCTTGAAACAAGAGGCACTTTATAATATTTACTGAAGACATCAGTCAATGCTGAAGGAATGAATAAAGTATGGGAAGAAGTATCCTCCTCTCCAATTAACCAGAACCTTATTAAGAGATGTCTGAAATTAATCAGAGTATCAGTTGCCTTCTACTTTGAAAGAGGAAATTAACTTCAGAAACCTAAACTGATATCATGTAATTATTTAATACAATTATAACAGTTTTCAGACTATATCCTGGAGCAAGCACATACTAACCTCAGTCTCCTAGGCCTTCTGTAGCTATATGATATACAGTCAGAACAGTTAAGAACATGTCAAAATTAAGTTAGTACTCTACCCTGCCAGTATCACTATGCCATTACAATATAGAGAGGACATTAGCCTTTAAATTTACTGCTGCAGGGGCACTTGGGTGGCTCAGTTGGTTAAGCATCCAACTTCAGCTCAGGGCATGATCTCGCAGTCTATGAGTTCGAGCCCCACATCGGGCTCTATGCTGACAACTCAGAGCCTGGAGCCTGCTTCAGATTCGGTGTCTCCTTCTCTCTCTGTCCTTCCCCGACTTGCTCTTTCTCTCTCTCTCTCTCTCTCTCAAAAATAAATAAACATTAAAAAAATTTAAATTTACTGCCTCAAATTCTCTTTTACTAGGTATCAAACTGTCTCACTCCCTCACTACATTCCAGTCTGTGTCCACATTTCACCTTTTCAGAGGGGCATTCTCTGACAATTCTACCTAAAATAAGTAACTTTCCTCATCATCATTCTTTATTTCCTTTCCCTTCCTTATTTTTTCAATTTTTTCAACTAAATTTATTCAGGTATATCTGATCTATAATAAACTGCACAAACTTAAAGTGTATAGTTTGATGTATGGCTAGTGGACGTACCTTGAAACTATTACCACAATCAAGAAAATAAACACCTATCATCTCCAAAAATTTTCTGTCACTTGTTAATCCTTCCCATTCTTCTTTCTCCCATTGCCAGGTAGCCACTGATCGGTTCTCTATCACTAGAGATAATTTTGCATTCTCTAGAAATGTATATAAATGGAATCATACAGAATGTAGTCTTTTGGGGGAAGTCTGGTTTCTTTTACTCTGTAAAATTATTTAGACTTTCATCCATGTGTTACATTAATGAACTGTTCCATTCTATTGCTGAGTAATATTCTATTATATGAATATGCAACAATTCCTTTATTCACTTGTTTGTTGATGAACATTTAGACTGTTTTGAGTTGTTGGCTATTACAAATAAAGCTGCTAGGAACATTCCTGTACAAGTCTCTGTTTGGCATATGCTTTCATTTCTCTTGGGTAACTACCCAATAGTTGAATGACTGGGCCATATAGTAGATGTATGTTTGACTTTTCAAGAAATTATCAAACTATTTCCCAAAGAGGTTGTACCATTTTACATTCCCACCAAAAGTGCCTGAGAGTCCCACTGATTCACATCATTGTCAACATTTGGTGTGGTCAGCCTTTTTAATTTTAGACATATTAATAAGTGTTTTCACTTGCATTTTCCTAATGTCTAATGATGTTGAGCATCTTTCCATGTGCTTATTTGACATCTGTATATCTTCTCTGGTAAAGAGTCTGTTCAAATCTTTTGCCCATTTAAAAAAACAACTTTTTATTAGTGAATTTTTAGAGTTCTTTATACATTTGTGATATAGTCTGTTATCAGATATAATTTGCAAATATTTTTTCTTTAGTCCATAGTTTTGTCTTTTCATTCTCTTAATGTTGCCTTTCAAAGAGCAGAGTTTTAAAATTTTGATTAATTTTAATGATCATTTTCTCTTTTAGAATTGTAATTTTAGTGCCTAACCCAAGTTCAAATTTTTTCTTAATTTTTTTTCCATATTGTTTCTTGTAGAAGTTTAATGGTTTTAGATTTTACATTTAGGCCTATGATACATTTTGAGCTAATTTTTATATACGCTGTGAGATATAGATTGAAATCCATTTTTTTGTGTATATAGAATTCCCAATTATTCCAACATCATTCATTAAAAAGTCTCTCCTTTCTCCACGGAATTACCCTTCACTTTCATCAAAAATCAATTGATTCTCTGTCAGTCTGTTTCTAAACCATCTCTTCAGTTCCATTAGCCTATTTATCTGTCTTAACACTAACACTCCCACTGTCCTGATGAGCATGACCATGACTTTATGATAAGTAAAGTCAAGTAGTATACCTTCTCCTACTTTGTTCTTCTTCAAAGTTATTTTGGTTATTTTTGGTCCCTTGTGTTTCTATGTGAATTTTAGAACAAACTTGACAATTTACACATACACACATACAAAGCCTCCTGGGATTTTGACTGGGATTACATTAAATCTATAGATAAATTTGGGAAGAACAGACATGTTAACAATGTTGAGTCCTCTAATCCATGAATACAGTATATCTTTCCATTTATTTAGGTCTTATATGATTTCTTCCAGCAATGCTTTGTAATTTTAAGTGTACAGGTCCAGAACATCTTTTGACAGATTTACTCCTTAGAATTTCAAGTTTTTGATGCTATGATAAATTATGATTTTTAAAATTTCAAGTTCTATGTGCTTATTGATAATATATACAAATACAGTTGATTTTTGTATATTACATTCTGCAACCTTGAAAAACTCACTTATTCTGGTAGCATTTGTGTGGATCTCATAAGATTTTATACACAGATAATTATATCGTATATAATTATATCAGATAATTATATCATATTATATCATATATATCAACAGAAACTTCTTCCTTTCTAATCTAGATGCATTTTATTTCTTTTTCCAGTCTTATTGTGCTGTCTAGAACCTCCAGTACAATATTAGATGGAAGTGGTGATAGTGGACATCCTTGCCTTGTTTCCTGATCTTAGCAGGAAAGCATCAGTGTTTCACAATTAAGTACGATGCTAGCTGTAGGTTTATAGATTCCTTTTATCGGGTTGGAAAAAATCCTTTCTAGTTTCCTGAGTTTTTATGAGGAATAGGTGTTGATTTTTGTCAAATGATCTTTTTTTCTGCTTTTTCTGCCTCTACTGAGATGATCATGTGGTTTTTCTTTACAAGTTAATATGGTGAGGTACATGGTTTTTTGTTGTTTTTTTTTTTAACATTTATTTATTTTTGAGACAGAGAGAGAGAGAGCATGAACAGGGGAGGGTCAGAGAAAGAGAGAGACACAGAATCTGAAACAGGCTCCAGGCTCTGAGCTGTTAGCACAGAGCCCGACGCAAGGCTCAAACCCACGACCGTGAGATCATGACCTGAGCCGAAGTTGGACACTTAACCGACTGAGCCACCCAGGCGCTCCTTGTTTTTTTAATGTTGAAAAAAAGACTTGTATTATTGAGATTAACTCAACTTGGTCATGTTTCATTATCTTTTATGTATTATTGAATATTATTTTCCAAGATTTTGTTAAGAATTTCTACCTCTATATCCATAAAAACATTGGTCTATAGTTTTCTTTTCTCAAGATGTCATTGTCTGACTTTGGTATCAGTGTAATTATGACCTCATAAAATGAATTGGAAAGTATTCTTTTCAGTTTTCTGGAAGAGTTTGTTTAGAATTGGCATTATTTCTTCCTTATACATTGAGTAGCATTCACCATTGAACGCATTGATGAGGTTTAGAGTTTTCTTTCTGGAAGGTTTTAACTAGATTTATGGAAGGGGAAAGAGTTGATATCCTATTTTCAAATAATCCTAGAAAAGTATATATGTCAATAGAGCAGGGAAAGATATAATATCTATGAATAGAGAAGTATCACAAAATCTAGAAGTTAAAAAGAGAAAAATAGAATACAAAGGACTGTCACCAGACCAACAAAGATTCAAAAAAGAAAATGAAGAAACAATAATGTACATAAAAGTAAATAGAAAATAAGATGGAATGATTAAAATTAAGCATGACTGTCATTATGCAAAATTGTACTTATCCATTAAAGTGCAAACCACTAGACTAGTTTTTTAAATTCCAGATTAAATAGTTTTTTAAATTCCAGTTTAAAATATAATTACAGTTATAAACTATTTATAACAGTCACATTTTAAAAGTTAAAAATAATGGATAGACACCAAAATCAAGATTCATAAGAGTAAAAATTGATAAATTGAACTTCTTCAAAATTAAAAACTTTAACTCTACAGGAAATTCTTTGAGGAAAATAAAAATATAGACTACAGACTAGGAGAAAATATTTGCAAATCAAAAATATAAGAAATGCCTCTAACTAGAATATATAAAGAACTTTCAAAACTCAGCAGTATAAAACCAACCAATCCAATTCAAAAACAGACAAGCAAAATTAGTCAGAGAAAGACAAATATCATATGACTTCACTCATATGAGGACTTTAAGAGACAAAACAGATGAACATAAGGGAAGGGAAACAAAAATAATATAAAAATAGGGAGGGGGATGAAACATAAGAGACTTTTAAATATGGAGAACAAACAGAGGGTTTCTGGAGGGATTGTGGGATGGGGGATGGGCTAAATGGGTAAGGGCATTAAGGAATCTAATCCTAAAATCATTGTTGCACTATATGCTAACTAATTTGGATGTAAATTTTTAAAAAAATAGACAAAAGACACGCACAGACATTTTACCAAAAAAGATATATAGATGGCAATAAGCACATAAAAATATGTTTAACCTTATTAGCCATGAGGAAAATGGAAATTAAAACCACAATGTAGTATTACTATGCATCTATCAGAATAGCTAAAATTTTAAAAAAATAGTGATAACACTAATTCTGGTGAAATGTGAAGAAACTCAATCTTTTGTGCATTGCTGGTGGGAATATAAAATAATACAACCACTCTGGAAAATAATATGACAATTTATTATAAAACTAAACATGTACTTACCATATGAGCAAGTAATTGCACTCTTGAATATTTATCCCAGAGCAATGAAAACTTATGTTCATACAAAAACTTGTACACAATGTTTATAAAAGCTTTATTTGTAACAACTAAGAAGTAGAAACAACCCAAAGCCCATCAATGGGTGAGTCATTAAGCAAACTGTGGTATATTCATATCATGGAATAGTACTCTGAAACAAAAAGGAATGAGCTATTGATACACAGAATAACTTGTATGGATTTCAAGAAAATTATGCTGAATGAAAAAAGCCAGTCCTGGGATGCCTGGGTGGCTCAGTCCTTTAAGCCTCTGGCTTTAGCTCAGGTCATGATCTCGCAGTTCAGGAGTTCAAGCCCCATGTTGGGCTCTGGGTTGACAGCTCAGAGCCTGGAGCCTGCTTCAGATTCTGTGTCTCCCTCTCTCTCTGCCCCTCCTCCATTTGTTCTCTCTCTCTCTCTCTCTCTCAAAAATAAATAAAACATAAAAAAAAGAAAAAAAAAGTCAGTCCCAAAGTTTCCATACTATATGATTCTATGTATATAACATTCTTGAAATGACAAATTGATAGAGATGGAGAACAGATTGGTAGTTGCCAGAGGTGAAGGAGTGGGAGAGAGAGAGAGACAGCTATGGCCATAAAAGGATAGCAGGAAGGATCCTTATGATGGCACTGTCTTTATCTTGACTGTGGTGATGGTCACACAATTTATGTGTGATAAAATTGTGTGGAACTAAACACATACACACACACACACACACACACACACACACAAATGAGTGCATGTAAAACTGGTGAAATCCAAATAATATCAATGCATTTTATCAATGCCAATTGCCTGTTTGTGATATTGTACTATAGTTGTAAAAGATATTAAGATTGGGGAAAATCGAATGAAGCCTATACAAAATCTTTCTTTGTTTTTTAAGTTTATTTAGAGAGAGAGAGAGAGGCAGACAGACAGACAGACAGCACGCACATGAGTGGGGAAGGGTCAGAGAGAGAATCCCAAGCAGTCTCCATGTCCCAATGCGGGATTCGAACCTGTGAACCGTGAGATCATGACCTGAGCAAAGGTCGGACACTTAACTGACTGAGCCGCCCAGGTGCTTCCAGAATCTCTCTTTCTTATTACTTTTCATAACTACTAGTGAATCTATGATTATCTCAAAATAAAGTTTTAAAAAAGACAATGGAGGGGTGGGTCTAGAGATATCAAAGAACTGAAAAAAGGATGGGGTATCCACCTTATGGACTATTATGTAGATATTTACAAGAATAAATTAGAGCTTATCATTTATTTGTTAGAATTTCCATAAGGTTTTGTTGAATGAAAAAAGTAAGGTTCAGAAAAGCAAGGGTAATATGATTCTAATTTTATGAAACAATATCTGCAAATGTGTGTGTATTTGTACGTATGTACAAGGTTTTTTTTTAAGTTTATTTATTTTGAAAGAGAGAGAAAGCACAAGTTGGAGAGGGGCAGAGAGAGAAGAGAGAGCAAGAATCCCAAGCAGGCTCCATACACCAGTGCAGAGCCTGATGAGGGGTTCAATGAGGGTCTCGATGAGGGGCTGGAACTCATAAGCCCAAACAGTGAGATCGTGACCTGAGCCAAAGTCAGACGCTTAACCAACTGAGCCGCTCAGGTAGCCCAGTAGATTTTCTTGAATAAGTATTTTTTCGTCCTCTGTATGTTCTTAGAACAATTCACAGATATTGCTTATTATACAATTTCACCAGTTATGTCCATTTTGCTGGGGAACAAGTCCACGGAGCTCTTCACATTGAGAATCTGAAAGTAGTACCTCCAGATTATTTTTTTAAAAAGACTGTGCCACCTTTTGGGATGAGCACTGGGTGTTGTATGGAAACCAATTTGACAATAAATGTCATATATTGAAAATAAAATAAAATAAAATAAAAAGACTGTGCAAAGGAAATTCCTGCTTTTATCACATTCTCTGAGTTTCAGTTTCCTTATCTGAAACGGGGCTAATAATCCATATCACACTACCTAGGACATAGTATCTCTGAATAACTATTAATTTATTTTTCCCTCCATTTATCTCACTTTGGGGACTTAGAGAAGTTCTATTGAATAAAGGTAATGTGTTGTTATGCTTGAAGAATTTTAAGACTCCAAGAAAGTATTTCAAGTAATACTTGAGGTAAGAAATACACTTAACCACTACACAAAATTGATCTTTAGACTTGAACCAAGGTTCTTTCAGAAGTTTGGCTCATGAGAAAATAACCAAACCACAAACAATACGACTCAAGATCTCTTTTTTCTTCCTCTCTCCCTCACCTCCTCACCCTACCCAACTCTCTCCCAACTCTCTTCCCTCCTGCATTATAGCTTTTCACCAACATATGAGAATTACTGAGTAGAAACTGAATGACTGAATAAAGAATAAAATACAGTCTATACAAAGATTTGTAATGTGATCAGTAACCAGTATTCTCTCCAAGCTTTATTTGTTTTTAAATTGAAGCATAGTGACACACAGAGTTACATTTATTTCAGGTGTACATGTATTTCAGCTATTTGACAACTCTATAAGTTATGCTATGCTCACAAATGTAGCTACCATCTGTCACCATACAATACTATTCCAGTACCATTGACTATATTCCCTATGCTGTAACAAAAGCCTGTATCTCCCATGCTCCTTCACCCATTTTGCCCATCCCGCCAGCCCCTCCCCTCTGACAACATCAGTTTGTTCTCTGTATTTATGGGTCTGTTTCTGCTTTTTTTGTTTATTTGTTTTGATTTTTAAATTCCACATATAAGTGAAATCCTATACTATTTGACTTTCTCAGGCTTATTTCACTTAGCATAATACCCTCTAGGTCAATCCATGTTGTCACAAATGGCAAGATCTCATTCCTCTTTATGGCTGAGTAATATTCAATTGCACATATATATATGCGACATCTTCTTTATCCATTCATCTGTCTGTTGACACTGGGGTTGCTTCCATATCTTGGCTATTGTAAATAATGCTGCAGTCAACATAGTGGTGCACATATCTTTTTGAATTAGTGTTTTTGTTTTCTTTGGGTACATATCCAGTAGAGGAATTACTGGATCATATGGTAATTCTATTTTTAATTTTTTGAGGAATCTCTACACTGTTTTTCACAGTGGCTATACCAACTTACATTCCCACCAACAGTGTATGAGTGTTCTTTTCCTCCACATCCTTGCCAACACGTGTGTTTTTTTTTATTTTTTTTTACATTTACTCATTTTTGAGAGACAGAGAGAGACAGAGTACAAGCGGGGGAGGGGCAGAGAGAGAGGGAGACACAGAATCTGAAGCAGGCTCCAGGCTCCCGGCTATCAGCACGGAGCCTGATGCGGGCTCGAACTCACAAACCGCGAGATCATGACCTGAGCCAAAGTCGGATGCACAACCGACTGAGCCATCCAGGCGCCCCTCCTTGCCAACACTTGTTATTTCTTGTCTTTTGATACTAGCCATTCTGACAGGTGTGAGGTGATATCTCATTGTAGTTTTGATTTACATTTTCCTGATGGTTAGTGATGTGAAGCATCTTTTTATGTGCCTGTGACCATCTGTATGTCTTCTTTGGGAAAATATCTATTCAGATTCTCTGCATATTTTTAAACAGATTGTTTTTTTTTTAGTGTCGAATTGTTTTAAGTTCTTTATATATTTTGTATATTAACCCCTTATTGGATATATCACTTGCAAATACCTTCTCTCACTGCCTAGGTTGTCTTTTTGTTTTGTGTATGGTTTCCTTTACTGTGCAAAATCTTTTTATTTTGGTGTAGTCACAATACTTTGTTTTAGTTTCACTTCCTTAACGAGACATATCTAGAAAAATATTACTAAGGTGAATGCCAAAGAGATTACTATGTTTTATTCTAGGAGTTTTATGGTTTCATGTCTCACACTTAGGTCTTTAATCCATTTTGAGTTTATTTTTGTGTATGGTATAAGTAATGCAGTTTCATTCTTTTGCACCTAGTGTCTAGTTTTCCCAGAACCCATTTGTTGAAGAGACTGTCTTTTCCCCATTGTATATTCTTGCCTTCTTTGTTGTGGATTAATTGACAATATAATTGTGACTTTATTTCTGAGCTTTCTATTCTGTTCCATGATCTGTGGCTATTATTGTGCCAGTACTGTTTTGATTATTATGGCTTTGTAACATATCTTGAAATCTAGGATTGTGATACTTCCAGCTTTGTTCTTCTTTCTCAAGACTGCTTTGGCTATTCAGGTGTTTTGTGGCTCCATACATATTTTTGTATTATTTGTTCTAGTTCTGTGAAAAATGTTATTAGTCTTTTGATAGGGATTACATTAAATCTATAGATTGCTTTGGATAGTGTGGACCTTTTACCAATATTAATTCTTCCAACCCATGAACATGGAATATCTTTACATTTGTTTGTGTCATCTTCAATTTCTTTCATCTATGTTTTATAGTTTTCAAAGTATAGATCTTTTACTTCCTTGGTTAACTTTATTCCTAGATATTTTATTCTTTTTGGTGCAATTGTAAATGGAATTGCTTTCTTAATTTCTCTTTCTGCTACTTTGTTATTAGTGTATAGAAATGCTACCAATTTCTGGGTATTAATTTTTTATCATGCAACTTTACTGAATTCATTTATTACTACTAATAGTTTTTTGGTGGAATTGTTAAGGTTTTTCTATGTATAATATCAATGTCATCTGCAAATAATGACAGTTTTACTTCTTCCTTACCAATTTGGATGCCTTTGTTTCTTTTCTTTCTGACTGATGTGACTATGACTTCCAGTACTGGGTTAAATAAAGTGGCGAGAGTGGACATCCTCGTCTTGTTCCTGATCTTAGGGGAAACGCTCTCAGTTTTTCACAATTGAGTATGACTTTAGCTGTGGGTTTGTCATATATGGCCTTTATTATGATGAAGTGTGTTCCCTCTAACCCCATTTTGTTGAGAGTTTTTATCAAGAACAGACATTGTATTTTGTCAAATGGTTTTTCTGCATCTATTGAGATGATCATATGATTTTTATTCTTAATTTCATTAATGGGGTATATCATGTTGATTGGTTTATGGATATTGAACCATCCTTGTGTCCTCAGAATAAATCCCACTTGATTGTGGTGAATGATCCTTTTAATATATTGTTGAATTCACTTAGCTGATGTTTTGTTGAGGGTTAGTGCATCTATATTCATCAAGGATATTGGCCTGTATGCAAGCAAGTTATGCTTTGGTACAGAAGTCTGGACCTTGAAGTAACTCTCGCATCTCTCTCTCTCTCTCTCTCTCTCTCTCTCTCTCTCTCTCTCAAGAAATGAAAATCCTATGAAAGCCATTTCCAATGTCATTGATTTGTTTATTTAACAGAACTGATTTAATGCCTAGGTTGTGTGTGTGTGGCACTCTTCTAGGTTCTTGGTCCCTGGGATTAAGAAATGAGATAGGATTTGAGGAGCTGGCCTATAAATATTTGCCTTACTAAGCCAAAACATTATTATATTCGCACGATCTTTGTGTAGTTTGTCTACTTGCTCATAATTCAAAATGATCAGGAGAAACCATGTGACCATGGTCACCATGTGACCCTGGGAAAGGCTGTAATTCTTATTTGCCTTTAATTCCACCTCATACCAGTTTTTGAGATGGTGAAAGACAAATAGTGTCTTGTTTTCAACTTCTCATACAGGTAATGTTGAGCAGCAAAAATCCCTTAAAACTGATTCCCAAACTGCAACAAACTTTTTGACCTTAAAAGATCTAGAACCAATCAGAAATAAACTATAATCAAGTAAAAAAGAGAAAGAGGATGTTAAAAATCCAGACCTAAAAATTCTATTTAAAAACCTATCATCTTGGGGTACCTGGGTGGCTCAGTTGGTTAAATATTCAGCTCTTAATTTCGGCTCAGGTCATAATAATCAGGGTCATGAGATTGAGCCCCATGCTGGGCTCTGCAGTAAGTGTGGAGCCTGCTTAAAATTCTCTCTCTCTTTCTCTGTAAAATAAATAAAATGAAAAAAAAATTTAAATAAAATCCTATTATTTTTTAAGTAAAGAATTCAGGGAGCACCTGAGTGGCTCAGTCAGTTGAGCATCTGACTTTGGCTTGGGTCACAATCTCACAGTTTGTGAGTTCGAGCCCCATCTAGGGCTGTGTGCTGACAGCTCAGAACCTGGAGCCTGCTTCGGATTCTGTGTCTCCATCTCTTTCTGCCCCTCCCCTGCTTGCTCTCTCTCTCTCTCTCTCTCAAAAATAAATAAACATTAAAAAATTAAAAAAAAAAAGAATTCAGAGACTTGGGATAGAATTTTTAAATGAAAATTTAAATCTGAAACTAGAATTTTATGTAGTTTGGATTATGACATGAAAATTATATTATTTGGTTTAGCAGGTGCATACTGAGTCCTTACTTCAAGCAGTATTAGCGAGACATAGCTCTACATTGAGAAATAAGTCTTGTACAAAATAACTACAATATTACACAGAAAGTATTTGTTCTAATAGAGGACTTAATAATGCCACTTAAAACAGATAAATAAGAGAGTTATTCCTGTTAGGAGGGATTATAAAAGATTTCAGAAAGGAAATGTTATCTGATTCAAAGCCAATGAAGGGGAAAAAATGTAGGGACATAACAAAACCAACCCAAGTATGTTACAGGCTGCCTTTAGAGACCAGCCAGTGATCCTACCTGACTGGAGTACTGAAGAAAAGTAAATAAATGCAGATGATTTGTAGTAGATTGTGGAGATCCCCAAATGTTATCACAGGAGCTGTGAGTTTATTTTGAAGCCCACTGAAAACCATGGGGGGGTTTTGAAACAAAGCATAATAACTAAAACTGTCTTAGAGAGATTAGTCTGACACCCATGTATAAAATAGATTTTAAAATATCAGAGATAGAAGACCAACATAGAGGCTTTTGTTTTATTTTATATTTTAAGTTTATTTACTTATTTTGAGAGAAAGAGACAGCAGGGGAAAGGGAGAAAGAGAGGGAGATGGAGAGAATCCCAAGCAGGCTCCATTCTGTCAATACAGAGCCCAACATGGGGCTCAAACTCATGAACTGTGAGATCATGACCTGAGCTGAAGTCAAGAGTCAGTCCCTTAACCACTAAGCCACGAAGGCACCCCTTGATGCTATTGTTACATTAGGCCACATGGGCCTAAACTAAGATAACAGAATCAGAGTAGATGGCAGTTCCATAAATATGAAACAGGAAATAGAATCCAGGGAATGGATGCAAGAGACAGTGGTGAGGGGTAACTAGAACTCGAGAATGCCTGTCAGCAGTGAAAGAGGGAGTACAAGATGTTTTGAAGTTTGATGTCTATGTGCCAGGGAAGCTGACAATGTTCTTAAAAAGAGAAAGATAAGGTTTAGGGAAAGAAGAAAAATAATGTTTAATTTATTTAATAAATATTTATTGAACACTTATTATGTGCCAGACACTGTTTCTGGGGAGATGAGAATTATGTTTGATTTTTAAAACATTTTATGTAGAAAAGGCACTGTTCCCAGTCTGAGTAACCCAAAAGGCAGAGCTGGAGCCAGTGAGTAGGAGCCAGGTAGGAAGTAAAAAATCTAATAAGTGGAGGCTTCCTGATAAGTAGTAAGAGCTCTGTTCCAGGCAGTATTCAAGCATAAATTGGATGATAATCTTCCAGGCACTCTGTGACAAGGGATTTCTGCCTTAAGAGAGGTTATACTAACTCTTCCACAAGTTCTCTCCCAGTCTTAAGTAAGAACATATATTCTTTCCTATGATCTGGTCCTGTGGGTTCTATTATTAATCTCTGGTTTCTTGTAATTATTAAATAAATTACTCAATCTGTCTGCCATTCAGTAAAACTCACACATTCGCATCTGTTATTCTTGAATTATTTTTGGTTAGGGCTCTTCTTCTTTATTAAAAATCTCTACCCAGTAATGTTACCTTTATAGCTAATTTAGAATGCTAACCCTGGTAGACTGGGTTATAAATATCAGAGGGGAAAGGGATTTCTTGTGCCTAACAATATTTTTGTTTGGAATAAGCCCTGCAAATGAGAAATGAATTATCTTGACTTCAAGATTGCGATGCAGTTTCTGTATTTTGCAGTAATTCAGAAAGGAAAAAAAAAATATCTCACAGAGGTTCATTTTGATACAGCATGTTAAAGAAAGAGAATAATTATTCTCAAAACCCTGTAAAGCTTTACATCAGAAGCATTTATCTGTGTTGCATTTAGAAAAGAAGAAAGGAAAGAGAAGAAAAGGAGAGGAAAAAAGAAACCTGTAGTGAGCTCCGCTATAAGCTATAGTTAAAGCTTTACATTTCCTGGTGTCTTTTGAAACGTAAAATTCCACAACAAATAGCCCTGTAACGTATAACCAGTATGAAGATTCAATTGAGATTTAAGCACTTTGGTTTGCTTTTGAATCTTGCTATTTTCTGCATTTGTTTTGACTGCTCTCATCATTCAGGATTGACGCTTGGATGGGTGTGTAGGAGGAAGCAGCAGCAGCAGGCTTACAGCTTGCAGACAAAAAAAAATCTGCCTTATCTGATGGCTATTATTGAAAATGCGAGGTGTAGCCTGGGCTGGGTAATGAAGGGGAGCGAGCGAGGGGGAGCAGGGAGCATGGAGCTGCATACTGATGAGTGTAGGAGTACTTGATAAAAAGAATTCTGGCTGCTGGCCGTGCATTGCTCATTGTGGAGTACTCCAACAATCACATAGAACGCAGACCAGCCTAAGCTGACAGCTTGATATGCCTTCTTCTGCTGCCTGGTTTTGGGGGCTGTATGACGTACTGGTCGGTAGTAAAGATTAATATGTAAGAAATGTGGAGCTAGGATCAAGTCATACTCCACAGCCTGCCTGGCAAACTATGTTTTACTTCTGACTTTGCTCTCTCGCTGAGAACATTAATCTGTCAAGCTGGCGGGCTCCTTTGATAGCAACTTTCCCAGGAGCATGATGTGGCAATGCCACCTCTCAGCCCAGGACTACCGCTATTACCCAGTGGACGGCTACTCCCTGCTTAAACGCTTCCCTCTTCATCCTCTTACAGGACCCAGATGCCCCGTCCAAACAGTGGGACAATGGTTGGAAAGCATTGGGCTACCTCAGTACGAGAACCACCTGATGGCTAATGGATTTGACAATGTACAGTTTATGGTAAGACGCTCTCTGTGTCCATGGAGCTGCCTTTTGTCTGTCTTTGCTTCTTATGTGTCTTACACGGCTCAGAGGCAGCCTGATTTGCACCAAAACCGGTCAATTTATATATGTAACTGCATCAGAAAATTGGATGCCCTTAGGACTGAACTTACTGTGTACATATAGACACTTGCTGAAAAATGAGATCTACGGGCATCCATATACATATGTATTATATGAATGAACCGGTGAGAGTACTATTTATAGGCAGTGAAAGAAGATTAACATTTATATTCTCCCTGTCATTCTTTGTGTGCTTTTTATAAATTTGTAATCTCAGAATACCCAGTTAGATTATAGTACTCTTCGGTCAATTCTAGATTCCTAAAACATATTTTTTTTCATTTGAGCATCAGCATTTAATGATTAATTTGACAATCTGTTATGTTTACGGTGTGAAGATTATTTTTTTTTCTGATAATTGTTCGATAAGCAGTTTAAATTGTGTGGATGACCTTTAATTTGTTAGCAAACTGCTTCAGATGGTCAATTATGGAGAACATTCACTTACTTACATATGCTGATTGAAGAGCACTGAAGTGTTTTTTATTACTTTAGGTAAAAAACAAACACTTCCGTCAATTACCTGTCTATTTAGAAAGAGAGGCTGATGGACCAAATACATTCATATACTTCTAAATACTAGTCTGCATGCAGTCTAAACCCGGTGTGTGCAAACTTCTCACTGTGATGAATATAGGCGAGGAAGGAGGGTGGGGAGATGTGCGGACCCATAATACAGCTTTCTAATCATTCATATATCTCCCCCAGTGCTCATCAGTTTCCCTTGTTAAGCTACGTCACAGTCCTTATTACCTTTCCTTGCTTTTAAGTTCCCATCACATATATTACTGATCCCTAAATTTAGAGACAGCTACATAATATAAGCATATAGCACACAAATGGCTTGAAGAAATAATTAATAGCTATTTCTAAATAAAATGCTGGGGCTGACATCTGAAGCTTATTCATAGGAGAACTGGTAACAGAATATGACAGCTAGTTATGTTTTTTTTTAATTTCCATTTGAGATGACTTTTCTCTGAGCTTAACTTCACTATTATAGATTTAAAAATTGGTCAAATTGTTAAACTTCTGCCTCTTTTCCAAAAAAAGTGTATCCTCCGTGAGCTTTTTTAAAAAGCTGCATAAATGTAAGAAGATGTATGAGCTCGAAGTAATTGTATACACAGAACTCTTTATGAACCTTTTTTTAATAATAGGATATGCAGCTACTGTTATTTTTCTCATGTTAAAGAGAACTGTCACTGATTAAACAGACAAGATATTGTGGGTATTGAAACAGGAAAAAAAGTGAAATGTCTTCAGTTGCTATGACAGTCTTAGGACACTGAGAAGATTTAGGACAGGCTTAGGACACTAAACAGAGAATACTAAGCATTTGGGGAACTATCAAACAGGATGGAGAGCTTTTCATCGTTATTTATATTTACTGTACATTTTGATGTCTTTATTCTTTCTCTCTGACTCTACCTGTGATAAGACTTTCTCATTCCCATTCTTCATACTCTTGTCCAAATTTATTCTGATCCCATGAGAAGTTAGGTCTTTGGATTCTGGCTACTTCCAAATATTTTAATTCAGCATAATTTTCCTCTGAATGTTAAACACATTTGAGCAAATATAACCCCTTTTTGAAAGCCTAAAACTGAAAGGTTAATTAAACAAGTTTCAAATAAGCATTTGGAGGTCTTAAAACAACGTTCAGGAATGAATTATGTATAAGCATTCCAAAGTGTATCTGGGAGGCAAAAATCCTGGGTATATGTGACAAAACCAAGGTTTGAGCTTCTCCATAGATTATTGTCTTTATTTTTTCAATTCTAAGTTTTATATATAATTTTCCAGAAAATTAGAAAACAGTTAATGCAAATAAGTCAAATACTTTCTTCATGAGACAATTAATTAAAAAAATAAAAACTTTGATCATTTAGAGGAGTTAATTATGAAAACTGAGCAAATCATAAAATGGTGTCATCAATTGTTGCTTTATCTGCTGCTATACACTATTTACTACTAGTGTCATAAAAAATCAGTTTCTACATTTACAAAATGTATTGATTGATTTCCATAATCAAACTTATTTAATTATGAATTTAGTTAAGTATACCAATATAATCAGCCCACTTTAAGAAACAGATTTCATTAATGGGGTGAAAAATTTGTTAGACCTGTTTAGTCTCCACTCAGTATCATATTCTAGCTTTTATTTTTCTTGAAGCACATTCTGACCTGCATTTATTCATCCTGTTGCCTAAGCAACAAGCACCACACTCCCATTAACTGTGATGTAGTGCAGGTCTTACTAGCTTTTTAGAACAAGACAGTAGAGACATCAAAAGGGTATAATTAATGTTGCTTGAAACTTCATTGTACATCCGCGCATAGTTATACTTTATTTAGGAAACATTCTCAAGAGTTATTTTTTTTATTTAATCAATATTCCATTATTGAATGTTTTCTATATAAGTGACTTCCAAAGTATTTATTGAAAGCTTAAATATTTTTTACCAACTCTGTTCTGCATACTCTCACACGTAAATACAATATATGGACAATTTATCCACATGGCTATGATTAACTGTAATAAAGATTTCTTATATCAATTCCTAGACATAGTTAGAAAAAGCAGGACTCCCATTTATTTTTGTATCTCTATCAATTATTGCTTCTCCTTTGGGCCCTTAATGCTTATCCATGATTTTATTGATGCATGAATTTTTTTTCAGTGCCTAAAATCAAAATACCAAACTTTTTCTTTATGTGCCTGGTCCTGCTTTGCTGCCATTTGTGCACATAGTTTTGACTTTCTTGTATCCTTAAATATATAAAATAAATTGAAATTGATCCAATTAAATAACTACAAAACTACAAAGTCCCTAAGACCTTGGGAGAGTCAGATCTATGTTGCACTCAAAAGCCCCTTTAACACAGTATTTTTCATCTGAAGACTTATCCAAGCCCCACTTACCTGCTCATCCCCTCTGAAGTCATACATCATCAGCTCCCCCCTTGTAAGACACATGCTGTTCACTAGCCTCTGGGAATGCTGCCGGGGCCCTAAAATATATGTGTTTCAACATTACTTTTTATTTTAAACCAAGAAGTTTTGATATGAAGTGTTTAATGTACAAAATGTATATGCTTATTTACTTCCTTATTGTGCAAGTTTCTATCATCCTCTCCTTTTTCCAAGTCTGATGACTGCTTGCTAAATTTTAAGACTCAAACTATCTATTCTTATCTTGATGACTGCTCATTTGTACTCTCCTCCCCCCATCCTCTACAGCTATTTCCTCTCCTTTCCCTCTTTCTTTTATCCTCAAAGGTCCAACTCAATCCCTGCCTTGTTTATGTAGCTTTCCTTAATGACACTAGTCCTTTGGAGCCTCTCATTTCTCTGAACTCATGTAGTGGTTGTATTCAGTATGAAAAATTACATTTGGCATGCCATTATTCACTCTCTAGAATTGTAAGTTTTCACTTGTATATATCTTCTCTCTCCCACTAGACTAGAAACTCTTCAAGTCCATGTTCTGTGTGTTCAATTGCCTTGCCTTTATCACAAGTCCTACCATAATGCTGTGTATATAGACATCATCCCATGACAACTAGATACACAGCAGACTGTTGTAGATGGATCACCAGCCTCTTGTTTAAACTGGAAGCCTTGTTTTACCAATGGAACATGAAGTTTTAGCCCCCTTCATTCATTCATTCATTCATTCATTCATGCAACAAACTCTTAAACATCTTGTATGTGCTAGGAACAGTGTTAATTCCTGGGAATGTAACCATGAACAATACATGCTTTTTGACCTCTATTAGGTTACAATATTGCTCTCAGACCTACATATCATTTGCATGCACGTTAGACACTCGTTCCGTCATGTGCTCACACACACACATACACTCTATCACAGGGATCTTGCCCTCATTCTTTTATATAGTCACCATCCTTCAGCACATTACTTACTAACAATTGCTTTTCCAGCAATAAATTACAGTAGGCAATGGAAGAAATAAAATTTCTCATAGCAGGGGGTAAAGAAAGATAAAGATACTGATAACAACAAAACACTGACAGTGTTATGGTAGATTTATGGTCCAAAAACTGAATCAAGAAGTTTATATTATTGGAGGAGGACTGACTCATATCCTCACCAGGATAACTAGCTAGTAGTTATATTTGTAAACTCTAATCAAAAAAAGGGAAAAAATGAAATTATGCCAACTCATTTTTTTTAACACTTCCTATGTTTCTAGCAGTTGCCATCTAGGTTGGCTTAGGATGCTTTGACCATTATTAAAATGTCCAATGCAGCCCTTACAGAGTAAAAAATAAAAATAATTCCAGAAGCCCTATGCGGTTTGGCATTTTTGTACACTTGGGTGAGTAGCATTCATAAAGGACTTCCTGAAGGTCAGCATGAGTAGTGCCTATTAGAAACTGAAGTAAAGCCACAGAGCTCTTGGAAGTCATCCATTTGGACAAAAGATTTAAGAAAGAGTCATCTTATAAGTATGTAGTTGAAATTTCCTTTTCCATTTTGTGGTGCATTTTATATGCTAATGCGCTTACTTCTCTTTTCCTCTTTTACATAACTTTTCTGTAGTAAGAGCACCATTTGCAGTTGACCTGATAAAATGACCTTTTATGTGTCTTAGCAGCATTATGATCCAAGAAAGAAGTTAAACTTGTGAAGCAGAAAAATAAATTGTCCCTAAAGGCCAAGACTAATAACCCCCAGGATGATTTCTTGTTTCAAATATTTCTTAAGAAAATTTTATAAAGTTACTGATATTTCAAGGTCCAAGAGAAAAATACCTGCCACACTCTTCCACTTCATCCTGTTTCTGCAACAGTCTAGGCTCTGAAGTGGGTGGCTTTATGGTGAATGTGCAGCTATAATTTTACAAACTCAGTCCAGTAGTTACACATCCACTTCTGCAAAATAAAAAAAAATTATTCTTTTTTCAACTACAGGCATTTAAAGTCTGTTGGCATCCAAAAGTGAAAGCCAGGAGGGAGTCATTCTTTATCTGGACAACAGCTTAATTACAAATGTAATAGGCAACAGCCTCGCAGTGGTGTGAGAGAGAACTCAAGTAAGACTTCTCATTTCCACTGCCTTGCTTCTCTATGATTCGGTTTACTCATCTGTAAAATCAACCTAATGAGGGATCTAGGAGAAATGTTCTTTGGACTTGTTATTTAATATTTTGAACCATTTAAAGTTTCAGGGTACAATATTGGTGCTGGCAGAGCTGTTAATTGTTTCTGTAGATCTCATTAGCCATGGAAGGACACTGATTGCTTGTGCAGTGGAAAGTCAGAAATGAAGGCATGTTCAGGGATGACCATCTTAGAAGAATGGCTTTCAGAAAAAACATTAGCTGAAATTCTAATCTGGTGATAGTGAGGAGGCCTTTTCTTCCACCTAGATGTTATTGCAGTTACCTTTTTAAGCATTAAAATAAGCTGCCCCATTTTCTAATAATGCAGTACTACGACTCCCATTACTAACTCGAATTGGCCTTTAATTTAGTCATGTAGCATATTTGCATAATTTCATCTCCAGTATTGCTTCAAATGACCAGATATTTGGGATGAAGAATTTACTTCATGAATCAGAAAACTTATTCAAACTGCTGAATTACAGACTAATTTTAAGAAATCCAGCCACAATTATATTTTTCGCTTCTTTAAAAAGACAGTTCTCTCAAACATGTGTTCACAGGCAATGACCTCCATTTTCTCACTCCCATCACCTCCTTAACCCCTATAATCCTGCCTGCTTCCCAGATCTTCTGCTAAAATTGTTCTCTTTGAAGTCAGCTGTGACCTGCTTCTTGCCAAATCCCAGCCCCCTTTCTTCTCACTTCATTTCTCTTGCCCTCGTTGCAATGTCTTATTTTCAGCACCCACTCTTTATTGACATTTACTCCCTTATTGATATTTGCTAGGGTTCTGTGACATTACACTGCCCTTTCCAATCATTCCTGTTCCTAATCCTCCTCCCACCTCCAAATGTGCACGGTGCTCTACCTGTCCATCCATTAGAGAGATCATTAGTTCTCATGAATCCATAGCTGTCCCTACTCTGCCTCTTTCTACCTGGCTTCCAATACTGTCCAGCTACTCAATAAACATTTCCATATACGTGTATGCATGCAAAGCATTTAGCACAGACTTGGCATAGAACAAATGCCCAACAAATGTTAAGTATTACTGCAGCCAGAGTGCTCTTTCTAAAGCACACGTTTGCTTTAGCACTACTCTGCTTAAAATAATTCAGTGATTCTCAGTTACTTACGGGAGATTATGTTTCCAAAATCCTTAATATGGCTTTCATATTCAGGATCCTTTATGGCCCCAATTTAATTTTCAGCCTCTTCTGTTACCATTTTCTCTCTACAGTTCTAGGGAACCATGTATTTTTTTTTTCACTGCCTGGCCTTTGCACCTGCTGCTCTCTGCCAAGAATGACCTTCCTTCCCCTCTTAACTCCTTTTTACCCTTTAGTTCTCAGCCTGGTTGTCACTTCTTTTAGTTGTCACTTCTTCCCTGACCCTCCAAGCATGGGTCAAGAATGCTTCTTCTGTAGTTCCCTTTCTTACAACTTTTTTTACTGTGCCATATTAGCTATTTACATGTCCACCTACCTACACACACAAATAATAGAACAGGGGTCAGCAAACTTGTTTTGTCAAAGGCCACATAGTAAATATATTTAGGCTTTGATAATCATATGGTCTCTGTTGCAACTATTCACCTCTGCTGTTTTAGTATGAAAAGAGCCATAGACAATATATAAATGATGGATGTGGCTATGTTCCAATAAAGCTTTATTTACAAAAATGCAGATTTGGTCAAAGAGCCATAGTTTGCTGCTTGATTAATGTACTCAATTATTTTTAACTCCTTGAGAATTAGAAATATGTTTTGATCCTCTATATCTCCAGAGACAACCCATGGCTTACACATGTAGGCACAGTAAATGTTTGCTGAAAGGAGGAAGAAAAAAGCAAACAAGGATGAATAAAAGAAAGAGAGAAGGAAAAAGGGAGTGAGGGAATCTGGCAAGTGACTACAGCAAGGTTCCTGAAGGCCTGTTTGGTTTAAAGAGAACCCAGTCAATAGCTGAGGATATTCAGAGCAAAAGCCAGCCTTCAGGAGTCTCATAAGAGCTAGAGAGGGTGTTTTTGCTCTAACCAATCAGATGGGAGTATATTTTCAGCAAGGGAAATGCACAGGCATAGGAACTAGAAAAACACAGCTGCAAAGGGAGCCTGTAGTTCACACTCTTTGGAATTCCTTTATCTTCCTTCTTCACCTAATTGTGCAGCATTGTTCATGATTCAGCTTGAGCACCACTTCCTCCAGGAAGTATTTCCTTATACCACCCTGTCATCTGGCTGTCATAATCACTCTGTCCCTGTGCACCCCAGCACGCTGCTCTTAGCCCTATGCTAATCTGTATTATATTGCACTGTAATTATGTTATATGTTCAGATGTCTACCTCCCACCCTAAAACATGAGTTCCTTTAGAGGCAGAGACCAGGTCTTATTTATCTCTTATTTATCTCTTATTATCTCTTATTTATCTTATTCCTAAAGCCTAGTAGAGTACCTGGCATATAGTGGCTTCTGATAAACATTGATTGGATGGAATTTTAAAGTTCTGTTTGGTTTCATATAAATTATCCCCTGGAATTCTCACCGTATCCTTTTCAGTAAGTATTAGTATCTCCATAGTTATAAATGAAGAGAATTATTTTAACATTATTATTATTATATTCATAAGTGAAACTCAACAAGTTTAAAAAAAAATTGCCCAGTACCACCTGGATTTCAAAACCAAACCTTTTTATTCTAAAAGTCCCTGCTCAATTCACTAAGACCACATTTATTTCATCATTCTTCCTATCACTCATTCAGTGACTGTTAAGAAAGCCCCTGTTAAATTGTAGATATGGAACAGGACACCAGCTCTGCCCTTGAAGCACTCTCAGTTTGTTGTACTTCTGGTCCTTTGAGGTACTTCTTTATCTTACTTCTTAATTTTCTACCTCATCCCCACTACTTCTCAAGAGGGCCTCTGCTTTAATCAGACTAGAACACTCACTGCCAAATATATACCTTTACTTTCTTCATAATTTCCCTTCTACCTAACATAGCTTATCTCCTCCAAATTGCCTATTCAAGAAAAACCCATTCCTCAAGGCCCTGCCCCCCACCCCACCCCCTCTGTGGAGACTTCTTCTACTGATTTGGATCCTGCCCACCTCTGCAGCTTCATCTTTTACCCCTCTTAAGCTCTGGCCATGTTGAATTATTACAATTCTACAACCGAGCCATACCTAATCACACATCCAAGTCTTTGCACACAGCATCTTATACACACTGTTCTCTACTCAGTTCCCTTCCTGCACTCATTCTTAGCCTGGTAACCCTTACTTCAAAAGCCCAGATCAGAGGTTCCTTCTTGGGAGCCTTTTACAAATTCTGTTGTGGTATTGCTCAACTACCCTTCACTGGCTTCCCATGGCACCCTGTACACATCCTTGAATGAAGCAGGCTTATCACACAGGCAGAATTATCTGCTTCTTTACCTCTTTCCCCTGAAAGAAAGAACAATGTTTTGGTCAGTATTATTTTCCTAGTACATAATAGGTCCTTGTATAGTTTGCTGTAGCTGCCTTAACCAACTGCCACAAACTGTGTGCTGTAGACAACAGAAATTTATCGTCACAGTTCTGGAGGCCAGAAGTCCAAGGTCAAGGTATTGGCAAGACTGGTTCCTCTGAGGGATATGACAGGAGGCTCTGTTCTAGGCCTTCACTTGCCAGTAGTCTTCTCCCTGTGTTTTCAAATCACAAATGTGTGTGTGTGTGTGTGTGTGTGTGTGTGTGTGTGTGTGTCCAAATTTCCTCTTCTTATAAGGGCACCAGTCATATTGGATTAGGTTCCACACTAATGGCCTCATTTTTAACTTGATTACCCCAGTAAAGACCTTATCTCCAAATAAAGTCACATTCTGAGGGACTGGGGGTTAGGACTTCAACATATGAATTTATGAGGAACACAATTAAGCCCATAAAAGTTCTTAATAAATATGTGTACATGCATATCCTTTATTATCCTTCATGTTGCCAAGCACAGTCCATAACGGTCACACAATAAGTACTTGATTAATTGAATTAATCTTAATGTACTTGAGGTTTACATGAGATTTAAAATGTTCAAAGAATCTGATGTTATTCTTTCATCAATGATAAATGCAATCTTCCTGATAACTTATAGTTTTGCACGCACGGGTAATCATGTACAAGGTCACACTGCTAGTCAACATGAGAAGCAGCAGGGCCACAGCTGAGAACTTCCTACCTCTCTAGCCCTGCGCTCTTTCTATTATACTTTGCAGTTCTGCTGGCCCCTAAATAAATTACACTTATAGGAAATATTCATTTGTTTGCCATCTTTATGATGACTATTGATAACTATTTGGTAGAAAAGTCTAAGGGAATAGATGATTAGATAAGTCATGTTTTATAGGAAGAAAAGAAAATATAACCAATTTAATAAAATAACTACTATTTTATCACAAAATTGTTATATATATTTTTACTACATTCTATTTACCTCTCCCACAAATGTTATGAAGTATGTAGTATTATTCCAGTTTACCAATTACAAAACTTAAAGAGAGACCAAATATCTGGCCCAAAGCACTCAAGATTCAAACCCTGGTCACAGTCCAAAGGGGAAAAAAATCAAGATTTGCTGGGGAAACATAATGTAGGTGAGCTAAGAAAGGTATGGGTTCTCAACAAACAAAAATAACATAAGCATCCCTTGTTCTTGGAGGGATTATTCAGAGTACCAAGAAGAAAGGTGAGAGAGAAGAAAAACCTTGCCTCATGTAGAGATGAGGAAGTCCAGACTAAGGAATCTCCCACCCTAAATAGGGTTATAAAAATCATGCACCGCCAGGTCAAGTCTGTCCTGAGACTATGAGACTACCTAAGTGGGAGTCATTCCATGCATACATGAGACACCACAGCAAACAGGAGTAGTGTTCATGGAAGCCATGATTTACCTTTCAGAATAATCTTTTCTAAAGTGTAATGAGTTGTCATTATGAATTGCTACATATTTTTATCCACCAGAAAACTCAAGCTAAAGAACACAGAAATAACCTTCCAGGTCATTGCCTGGACATGTTACTGACTTCATCCCAGACTTCCTCATCTGGTCTGTACGTACCATGCACATCATAGACATTGGAAACTATCCAATCACTTAACAGCATATGATCTAAAAGAGTTTTGAGAAACAAGAGTCCTTATAACTCTACTTAGAAGTTATGGAGGCATATTAGGAGAAGAGAAAAATATGATGAATAATTAATAAAGGCCTCTGAATATCAGGTCATTGATTTCTGCCCCTTGAGTCCACAGAATTAAATTTCAGATTGTTAAACTTTTACCTTCTGTCAGACTGAGTAAAGATGATTAGGATTCATATCCAAAGCATTGTGGAACATCTTGGGTTTATAAGCCAATGTCTGTTTAGATGGCTGGCAAGAAGAATTAGGTTTGTCCTTCCAGAATTTTGAAGGATATCTGAGAATAACAGGCCTAGAATCTAAAGTATCTCAAGTTTATTTGACAGTAGTTATATTACACATTCTTTTATCAGAAAGGAGTAATCCTATAGGGAAGGAGTTGAGCATTTAGTATTCATCAGGCCTATAACTATGTAACCCATCCTGTTATCTGCTAGCTCAGAACAAGTGAACAGAGAATACAGGCTGGCCAATATGTACTCCAGATATCCCCTACTCCTTAAAAAAAAAAAAAAAGCAAGCAGAAGATCATTCATATCAATTCAATCATTTAAGAACTGCTGGATAAATAACAATGAGGTTCTTTTGATGGCTAATGGAATGGAGGGTATGTTATACAGTAAAAAAAATGTAATCCAATTACTTCCTGGTAATTAATTATGAGGTAGTGGAAATGAGGATACCATATTAAGTTCCTGTTGCACTTCATAGTCTTTAAAACTCTTGTACATATATTATCTCAATTAATCTGGGAGACAATATAAATAAATTCTATTTTTAGTTCTAGCATAAATGGTATAACATTAGGCAAGCCTTCTTCTCTGCAATCTCTGAACAAACTCAGATATAACCTAATTTTTTTTCAAAACCCTCCCTCAATCCTATATCTGTTCTGGATGCTACCTGATTTCTCTTCTCTTCACAACCAAGCTTCTCCAAAGAAATGTCTAAATTGCTGGCTTGCACTTCAACTCAATATAATCAAGCCTTGATACAATTAGCCTCTGTCAACATCCTGAAATTATTTATACATGGTGACTAATGAACTTTTAATTCCCTAAGTACAATATATTCTTGCCAATCCTTATTTACTTCATCTTTCTATGGTCTTTGTTTCTGTTGACCACTTGCTTCCTCCTTGGCTTCTGTATCCTCAGCATCTCCTGCCCTGATAGTCACCCCTTCTCTGGCTCCTTTGTAGAACTCTCTGCCTCTACCTCCCTAGGGTTTAGCCCTTTTCCTCTTCTCTCACACTCCACACATTCACCTTAGATTACCTCACTTATACCCAACAAAGGCAAAAATTTTCTACTTCTATTTTGTCTGACACCTCCAACTCAAAGTGTCTAAAAGTGGAAAGATCTTTCCCCCAAAACTTGTTCCATGAGAAAGTGATCAATTGAACAGAATGATGATGAAGGATCAAGTGAAGTGAGACTAGAGAAAGAGCCACCAATCTGGCCACTCAGAGGCCACTAGAAAACTTAACAAGAGCACATGCAGTGGAGTAAGGGGTACAGAAGCCATATTACATTGGGTGTAAGATGTAGTAGAATGGACAACTATTGAAGGAAGTTTTGCTGAGAATGGGAGCACAGAAATTAGCAAGTAAGTGATTTGGAGGACAAAGGAAGATGGTTTTAAACTGGGGAGATTGGAGTCATGTTTTGCAACTAAAAGGAATGATCAGATAGAAAGGGAGATATTGTTGAGGGTTGCCTGGGTGGCTCAGTCAGTTGAGCATCCGACTCTTGGTTTTGGTTCAGGTCATGATCTCATGGTTTATGAGTTCAAGCCCCGCATCGGGCTCTGCACAGACAGTGCAGAGCCTTCCTGGGATTTTTCTCTCCCTCTCTCTCTCTCTGCCCCTCCCTGGCTTGCTCTCTCTCTCAAAAAATAAATAAATAAGCAAAAATTTTTTTTAAAAAGAAAGGGAGATATTGATATTGGTGAAGAAAGAAGGATTGAATGAATGAATGAAGGTGAGAGGGGTTGGAATCCAGAGATAAGTAGAGGAATTGTCTTTGATGGGGATGTTCCTATTGTAAAGGAAGGAAGACAGAAGATAGGAACTATAATGATTTTTATAGAGATGAAAATATGGATATATATATCCTCTAGTGGTTTCTATTTTCTAGCGAATTATGATACAAGGATGTGGATGATTTGAAGATGGAGGAGATATAGAGAGTCACTTCAGAAAATGGGGAAGGGAATTTACTAGGAAAATGAAGTAGAACTATAGGGCTATGTCAAGGGCTTATTTGAGATTTTTCATTATGCTAGTAGGAATTAGAAAGAAGACTACACTTTAAGGTACAGGATGCCTTTCGAAGTCTGGCTGTTTCTCCTACTTGGTGTGAGATCATGGGCTGGTCTCTTAACCTCCATGAGCATCAGTTTCCCAAGTGCAAATAGAAGATAGTACTACCTGGTTCTCAAGGTTGTGGTGAGAATCAGATTAAGGCTAGCTCTGTGCTTTCCGGTAAGCAGTGAATCATGATGGTGACAAGAGTCTTGTTCCATTTAGCTGTTAAGCCACTTTGGAATTACTGACAGCACAATGATACACAGAAATTGCCATAAGGCTTCATTTCTCTTGCCTTCACTGGATACACTGGATATAAGGAAAACGTTTACATGAATTATGCTAGGAACACCAAAATACTTATAACCCACCTATCTCATGACCTAATATTAACAGGTATTGGAAAGCTATGCCACCTTAATTCACTCTTATTCACCACAGACCTTGATTAATCTAGACTATACATACACTCAAAGAATTGAACCCTTCAGGTTTAGTGGGCATGCAGCAGTGCATGCTGTTGACAGAGTACTATGGGACTTGCAAGGAACCACATTGCATTTAGCGCTTTCCCTAAGAAGCATACTCAAGGACACTCACCTGCTCACAGCAATAAAATGTTCCCTTAATTATGGTTGATCAAATTGTGATAATTTTTAGGAGTATGTTTAAATATTCAAGAGTCTAGTAGCTTTGTCCTCAAGTGTACCTAGCCTAAATTTGCATCCGGACTATAAAGTATATTAACAAATATTATGAAGTGTATTAACAAACAAAGAATATGAAGACTAAAGCATTTTGAAATATAAATCCATGGTTTTTTAATGTTTATTTTTGAGAGAGAGAGAGAGAGAGAGAGAGAGAGAGAGAGAATGAGTGGGGGAGGGGCAGAGAGTAAGGGAGTCACAGAATCAGAAGCAGGCTCCAGGCTCTGAGCTGTCAGCACAGACCCTGTGACTGGGATCGAACCCACAAGCCATGAAATCATGACCTGAGCCAAAGTCAGACACTTAACCGACTAAGCCACCCAGGTACCCCTAAATCCATGTGTTTTAAACCTGAATGTTTTATCCTTTAACATGTGTTGACAATCTAAAGTAGAAGGTAAGCATTTATAAGGGGGTTCCCAGGAAAATCTTTTTGAATGGATTTCCTGGGAGATTTATCCATTCATTCGTAAGGAAATACCTATTGTGTACCTACTATACTCATCAAACTGTGCCAATTGTGGCAGAGACTACAGAGAGGCATAATACAGGCTCCTGTTAAAGATCCTGTGGTCTACTCAGGGAGCTAAATAGCTGTACACATTCAAATAGCAATAAAGGACAACAGTGTGTTTTCACAGCATAGAACATAACTATGGGAGAAATAAATGTTAGAATCTATGAATTTCTATGAGTCCTGAAAAGGAGGAGAGGTCTATGAGCCAGAGTAGTCAGAGAAGCCTCTCTGAAGGAAGTGAGCTTGGACAGGATTTGTGTAAACAGAGAAGAATGGGCCCAGTGATACAAGATTAAACAAAATCATGAACAAAGGTGGTAGGATTGCAAAATGCATGTAGGGTTTGAACAAAAGAAATGACTGGTCTGGTACAACCCTAGGGATCATGTAATGCCTCTGTGAAGGAAAGAGTTACCTACCTGTGACATCATGGTTCAGATGCTACTCAGGCTCCATATGGAAAAACAGCTTAATGATCCATCCTATCTGTGCCCAGATAGGCTCACCCAGATGGCAGCACACACGTGCACATCACACATACAGACAGCAAAGGAGGATGAGCATAGAAACATCTGTCTGGCTGATTGACCTTCTATTTCCAGGTAATCCTGAAGAAAACAAAGTTACTTGAGTAGCATTAACTGTTTCTCCCAACAAGCCCATCTTCTGAGGACTAGTATACTATTTCAAAGCCAACAGCAAACCTGTGTTCAATAGTCTCATGTCACCTGAAATACCCTCTTATCCTCCATAACTAACTTTATTCACCTGTTAGATCCTTTGCTTCTTCAAAGGTATTCTCTTCTTTACATTATCGATATTTAAAGAAATCATCCTCACTTTCACTATGGAACCATGACCACTGCCAAGACACCTACCAACCTCCTCATCTCTAAAATTCAGCTTGTTTGAAATGTTCCAATAATTCAAATGAAGAAGGATTTGCTTAGCCACCACTTTCACATGCCGGACATTATGTTGGAGCTCCTAAACACAAAGATTGATCATAATAATGATGATAATAATAATGATAATGATTATAAAAGCTTATATGCTTATATTCTAGGCACTGTTCTAAGTATTTTACATATATTAACTATTTTAATTCTTTTGGAATGAATAATACACCAGTCTCTCCTCTCCTGAAGCTTACAATCTACTAGAGAAACAAACCTGAAAATAGATTACTTCAGCACAATAATGGATTGTAGCTATAATTCAGAGTAGAGTGGAAGCATGAAAACAAGTGGCTCAGGCAGGGCTCCACAGAAGAGTTCAGATTTACACTAACTCTTGATGGATTGGGAAAATTCGCAGCCTGACAAAGGCTGAGTGATAGAGCAGCCTTTCAGGCAAGTAAACAGCATGTAATTAGCATGGAGGCACAGAAGGGGACATCCAGTAGTTTAGGTCCAGCTGGAAGGCAGGGGACAAAAACAAAAGAGGTAATACATAAAATCAGAGAGGTCAACATGGGCCAGATCAGGGAGAATCCATTTTTATTCCAACCCAACTTGGATCTCCAGGGCCCTGTGTGTGTAACTGAGAATATGTTTATTTATTTCTCTCCATTGATATGTGTGAATCTCTGTTTTTCTTCCTTGCTCCTCACCCTTGGCTCCTTTTAGTTTGCTGTGCCTTGGAGTAAGATCATTGCAGGGTCTTCTCTTTCCTTGGCACCCCTACAGAACCTCCCAGTGAGCATTCAATGTCAGTTGACTGACCAGCTAATCATCAGCCTGTGGTTGTTGGTGATTATCTGTGCTGCCTGGCAAGGCCAGGGTCTGGAAATAGTAATTACATTGGTGTCTGTGGCAACTTCTGGTGTCAGAGATCCTGTTAGAAATCATTTTATTGATACTAATTCGGAAGATTGTTCTTTAGCTCCAGGAAAACAGCGCACATTAAAAAGCTGTAATCAGAGCTTACTATTTCAATAGCAGTCTTCAGAGCCAAAGTGTAGATGCTAAAAATTAAGGCTCCTCAGCTTCCTGTCACCCCACAACCAAGACAATGACAGGACTAAATAGGGTCTTCCTCGTGTCCTAGAGAGCACTCTTGGAAATGAAAAAGAGGAAGAGGCTTAGAAAATGGATGAATGGATGCCCATGACTGGTTAATTATTTGATTTATTGCCTCACCCACTTCCAAGAAGGTGGTTTACAATAGACTTAAAAACAATTTAAACAACTCCACTGTAGCAAGGGAATTTGGACAGTAGGATTGGCATAAAAGGACATACTTTTTAAAAATTTTAGAAGGTATAGCTATATATAGATATATACATATATACAAACACACATATATGTATACATATATGTGTATATATATCGAAACAAATGTACAAATGAAACTTAAATGCAAACAATGTCCTATATCTTCTCCCCACTCCTAACCCCAGTTTCCAGAAACAAACATTTCTGTGCTTAGTGCCTCTGGAAATTCTCTCTATATGAGATGCATATATCCTCAGTTCTCACTCTAGACGTCATTTACTGACAGAGTAAACACTATGAGAGGTGAGGATTTAGCTCATTTATACCATCATCTTTTCTCTCTTCTACCTGCCCCATCCCCAGTAGAGTTGTAGATTGAATCTTGGCCCACAAACTCAGGTTTGAAATATAACTTTTTAATGTATTAAATCAACTTAGTTTTGTCTCCATGCTAGAGCTAGTATAAAATTCCACTGCCATCAGTACTGGCTTCTGATAATACTAGAGACCCATGATACTAGAGACCCAAGTGTTGCCAGACAAATAGGGGAATTGTGCTTTGTGGTGGTCCCTGCAAAAGTCTTCATTGTCCAAGCTTACTGTGGTACCATGAAGTATAGTGTTTCTCTGCTTCCATGCCTCTCATGGGGTATGGGAATGCTTAACAGAGCATACCTGAGTTCCTACTCCCACCCTGATGAGGGTGGGCATCAATGATCATGGCCATACACCAATCACACACTGAATGAACTATGAGAATTATCCTAGAACTTACCTTTTATTTTTAATAATTGTTTGCTTTTTCCTGTTATTTATGATTACTTTTCCTTTCTCTTGCATTTCTGCCCTTATTTGTCCTTAGGTTTTTACAGTCTCCATCATGATGTCTATTTTTCTGTCCTACTTTTTCTTAGGGACCCCCTTTCCCCAGTCTTCCTGCCCCAAGCTGCACTTGTTCTCTGGGGCTGCCTCATATTCGTCATTCTGGAACTCTCTTCATTACACTCCTGAATTGAATCCATTGTTTCTTGGATGTTTTCTCTCTCTTGATTTAATTATTTCATACTACTGGAGCACATACTCAGATAACTTTTTTAAAAAAAAGCTGAAAAAGACATGACAAGTGAATTTCTAAGCCCCTGTGACTCTGAAAATGCCTATATTCTGCCCCCATAGTTGATTAATATTGTGGTTTAGTGTGTAATTCCAGGCTGTATCTAATTTTTCTCAGAGCTTAGAGGATATTGCTCCTTTGTCTTGTTGCATTTGATGTGGTTGTGGGAAAATCTGAGGTTGGTTCCTTTATGGGTGACCTTTTTCCCTCTCAGAAGTTTTCAGGATCTTCTCTTTATCCTTGGTGTCCTCATGTGTCACCAACTTGTGACTAAGTGGGTATATTTTTCATCCCGTTTCACACTTGTTTGGCACTTTAAATATAAAGATACATTCTGAGAAATTCTATTATACCTTTGGTCATTTCTATCCTTTTATTTTCTTATTGCCTTTTTGCAGAATTTTATTAGCCAGATATTAGACTTACTCAGTTGTTCCTTGATTTTGCTTATCTTTTCTCTGACATTTACCATCTCTTTCTATTTTTATCTAATACTGTAAGAGATTGAATGCAATCTTTAAATTGATTTTTTTAACTTTGGCAATAAAATGTTTAATTTCCCAAAGCTCTTTCTTCTCTGTTCCTTTTTCATGGCACCCTTTTCTTTTTCCTTACATGTAACATTGCTTTGAATCTGTCAAAGGATGCCAGTCAGAGGTTATTTTTATTTTGAAATTCTCTCCTTTGAATTATCTGTAGAGTTAGTCTTTCTATTGTGCTTTGTTTTTAGCTTGATCTTTCTCAGTCATACCACAGGCTCTCCTTCAATGACTAGTAGCTTATGGTTTTCTGTTCATATTTCAGGAAGAAGCAGTGGAAAACCTAACTTGGAAGCTCTGTGCACATAGGCACATTTTTTGACTTCCAGGCTTCACTTTGTAGTGAGCAGGATCAGGGTGTCCCAAATACCACCACACTAACTGTTCTAGTTCTCTGAAGAAAGGTTTTTCAGATGTTTTTAGAGAATAAGCATCCATTTTCTTCTTGGCCTGAGGAGAGAGATAAATGCCTGAAAAGCGGGGGGGGTGGAGGGGGTGGGCAATGAGTGTGGGGGTAAGGAGGCAACTATTCTTTACACAGGTCATTAATTCTCCCCATTTTCTGTCCACTTCTCAGTATCTTCTTTCACTCTACCCTCCTCCTTTTTTCAGGCTGAAACCTCTTGGGTTCCAATGGGCAACTTGGGTTCCTTTTTTTGATTCAGAGAACACCTCAGGCTAAAGCTACCCCCACTTCATTGCACCATTCAATGCTTTTGCTTTTCCATGTTCTTTCTGACCTCTGGAGACTTATTAAAACCTCATATAGCTTTTCTCCAGTTATCTTCATTGTTGTAAGATTATGAGATTTTCTTCCTGTTCCAGATTTTTACTGGGACCTAAACCAGGAGGGAGGGGGAGTGTGGGGGGGGAGGGAATAAACCAATGGGTTCAGTACACATCTTGAAATGGAAGCCAGGGGGCATAGTCACACATTCTTACTTTATTCATTAAATGATACCAAGTGAGTTAAAAACAGTTGTCTCTAAAAAGCAGTAGTAGCAGCATTAAGCCACAGTTCCTAACAGAGCCCAGATATTTCTTCCACGGAGAAGTGGCACAGTGCAGTGATTAAAAGGATAGACTCTGCCTAGATTGCAAGACCAGCCCTGAGACTTACAAGTTATGTTACCTTGAGCAAATTTCATTTGTCTATGTACTTCAGTTTCCACATATGGAAACAGAGATGATACTAACTGCATATTAACCCCATTGGCTCAAGATCAGGATTATTAGTTCTTCCATATAAAGCACTTGGAACAACAAGCTCACGTGTTCGTTATCATTGTTGCTATTATCATCCCAATGTCAGGACAAGGAGGCAGAGAAATAGAGCCACTGCAGTAATATCATGTCTTTCTAAGATAGCACAGTCAGCCTATTGTATATCGACTTTTAGACATCTCTATTAGGCCACAACTTTTCTATCTTTTCTTGCCTTGGAGTCCTGAAGGAAGTGATGGCATGGACACTCATTCAAAATATCACTCATTCAAAAAATAAACATGACTGTGGACAAGGACTATTACCTTTGCAGCAACCTCTTGAACAAAGGGGAGAGAAGAAAAATGAGAAATTATGAGGCTAACAGTACTGTGGCTGTACAGGAAAGGAAATGAGCAAATATCATAAGGAGGATTTTTTAAAAGCTGAGATGAAGTTGTTTGAAGGAAAGGGATGATTCCCGTTTTCATGACTAAAGGGCTAGAACTAAATGTTGCTATGGCATCATGCACTCAGGTTCATATAACCATGATACCTTCAACTTAGGAGATGTGGAAAATTGAAATAAATGCACAAAGAAACCATGTAACAATGCTCCGTCTGCAATGAATTTTAGCTTAAATTTCCAACCTCAAATCCTCTTTGAAATACCATTCCTCAACCTCAAACAATGGTTAAAACAAAACAGACCAAACTATCTTATCCACTGTGAGTGGCCATTCAGTATCCTTTGATCCCCATGACTTCTGTAGGTAGATAATAAAAATTCCATTTTTTATGCTTATTTATTCTTTATTTTTGAGAGAGAGAGAGAGAGAGAGAGAGAGACAGAGCTGGGAGGGGCAGAGAGAAATCCCAAGCAGGCTCCACGCTGTCAGTGCAGAGCTTGATGTGGGACTTTAACCCATGAGCTGTGAGATCATAATCTGAGCAGAAAGCAAGAATCAGACACTTAACTGACTGAGCCACCCAGGCACCCCAATAATAATTCCATTTTAATAGATGAGCAAACAGAGAAGCAAACTCAGGCTCAGAGAAGATAAGTAACCCATGACCAATGATTAAAGGCACCAATTTACAAGCCCAGGTACATTATCATTGCTTTTATTTTTTACATATTATTATTTAGCTCTAACACCTCCTCTTTTTGCATTATACTTATTGCCTTCCACTACTTGCTTTTGAAATAAAAATCACCTATTCCCAGTGTGATACCTAATCTAACCCCTCAATCATTCACTATATTTAGAATTCTGCATTACTTTTTCCATGTCTTTCTTCCTGTTTCTTCCTCTCAGCTAGAGTTTCTAACCAATGTGATTTGCGCTTGCCAATGCACCTTCCCCTTGAGCACATTCCTCTTGTCTTCCTGTCCTCCAGGCTCCTCACCTGGCTTCTTCCCCTCCTCCCCCGCCCCCACCGCCGGTCACCTGGGTGCTCCCCTTTTCCCCATTCTGCAACCTCCAGAGAGGCCCACATTTCACCTCCTCCTCTCAGCCCCAACACTAGTTGCAGTTCAGCATTTTTGCTTCCCACCAACATTTTCTGTTGCTGTGGAAACCGAGAGGCAGTTCTGGAAGGAGGGGGAGTCTTGGAGCACAGTCACTGCTGGCCTTGGTGTAGGAGGAAGATGGTAGGCAGCTGGGGTGGGAGGGGGAGAAGAGGAGAGCCTAGAGAACTCGGGATCCGAACCCAACCAGTTCCTGATGGAGAAAGGGACTTCTCCGCTCCCTCGATGAGATAAAGAGAAGGCAGGGGGAGAGCAACCCAGTACCAGGCCGGCTTAGCAGCTGCATCTTTCGGATGGTTGAACAGAAGGAGGCTGAGTGGGCGGCCCCCTGTGGTGACAGAGCCTGGTTCCCAGGCTGCTTGTAATCTGTCCTTAATTTGCCACTGAGGAAGTTAACTTTATGTAGGTAGCTAAGAAAAAGGAAGGCTCAGGGGAGCCATCATCACAGAAAATAAATATGCTCCCATTATAAATGAAGTAACAGGATAATGTACGGTCTCAGAAGATGATGAGACGGGGAGAAATGGCCTGTATCTAATGAAAAAGTTTAAGCTAAAAATTAAGAGAAAGAGCTTTACAGAAATGGTTGTTCTGCAGAAACAACTGAGATAAAGTAAAGAACATTTTCACTGGCACAAAGTTTAGTCCATGGCTTCAAGAAGTGTATTATTTGAGCTTGGCAAAAAGCCTGGGACTCTCAGACTTTGTCATATAATTTGAAGACTAGGACTTCAGTATATACTGTGCAATCAATTTTGTGCCAAAGGGGAGAAATGACTGAGAACTGGAATCAAAAAGTCAGTAAAGTAGACCTGGAAGTGAATTTACCTGAATAAGCATTAAGTTAGTTAAGAAAGCTAAACTAAAGGGACTCATAAAATCCCATGCAATATAATCACTCATTCTTTAAACCGACAAGTTTTTTGGAGTATCTGGGACCATGCTAGACCCTGGAGATTAGAAGAGCAGGTGGGGAAGCAGGAGGAAGCCTAAAAGAAAGATAAATGAGCAATGGCCATTGGAGCTCCCAGCTGAGTGGAAGAGACAGACTCATAAACAAAATGTTACAATGCAGTATAGCTGGTTTTCCACACAGGTGCCCTCCAAATGCTCTCCAGTGTTGTGAAGGTCTTGCTTAGCTCTGACTGTGGGAAGGAGGGAAGATTTCACAGAAGTGGGTCTCTGAACCAGTCCTTAATGGATGAGTTGAAGGTGTCAGCTAGTCAGAAACCCAGGAAGAATTCCTGAGAAGAGGAAACAGCATTAACCAAGAGCCATGAAGATATGACTGTGCAGAGCATGTTGAGAAATACAAGGATGTTGCTAGAGGCTCAGGGTATGTGTGTTAGGGATGGGAAAGGCAGAAAAGGAGATTAAAAACCTAAATTAGGACCAGATCACCAGCCCCTCAAATGCCATCTGATGGGGTTTAAACTCAATTATGTAAAAAATGCTAGGAGTAGCATAGTGTCCTGATAAGATTATGTGTTAATACTCTGACTTTAGTGGCAATATCAAGGATAGATGGAGAGAAGAGAAGGACTCTAAACAGGAGGGCTGTTAGGAGGTGTGAAAAGTCATTGCCTTAGTGACAGACAGAAAAGACAGATTCAGAGATATTGTGGCAGAAGAATGGATGGAACATGGTAAAATTTGACCTTGGGAGTAAGAAAGAGGAGTCAAGGATGACTGAGGCTTATGAGTATAAATTCAGCTTGAGCAAGTAAAAGTTCCTTTTACAAAAATATGTTTGCTACCACCTAATCTGGGTTCACATCCTATTTCTTCAAGAGCTGCAGGGGGAAAAAAAAGTCAATTAAATTTTACTCTACCAGCATCCCTACCACATGGTTCCTAAATATAAGATTTATCTTTTGTGTTTTACAAAGAAAAATCGCATGCTAAGATATAAAAGTGGAACAAATTGCTAAAGATTATTTTTAAAGTTCGTAAGCAAGTGGCAACCATCAGTCTACCTTGAAGTGCCATTTAAACACATCATACTGTGGCAAATGGCAGAGGTCGTACAGCAACATCGGTAAGACTACATAATAGATTGACAAAATTGATGTAACTGGCCAGAAGATTTTTTAAAAGGAATTATCATGTTCCTCTAAAATTAACCATGACTAAAATCCCAAATTGGGTAGGGCTTATTACTTGTGATTTACTCAAATAATAAACACAGGAATAAATCTTAGGTGGGCAGTCATCCTGTTCTGTTTAAACGTAGAGTTTAAAGTTTTTGCTTTTTTCATTTTTGATGCAGTCGTCACTTAAAATCCAAATGTTATACCAACATCTTTTGAAATGCTGAGGATATGGGGCACCTGGGTGGCTCAGTCAGTTAAGCATCCAACTCTTGGTTTCACCTCAGGTCCTGATCTCATGACTCGTGAGTTCAAGCCCCGCATCAGGCCCTATGCTGACAGCCCGGAGCCTGCTTGGGATTCTCTGTCTCCCTCTCTCTCTCTGCCCCTCCCCCTGCTTGATCTCTCTCTCTCTCTCTCTCTCTCTCTCTCTCTCAAACATAAATAAATAAACATTAAAAATTAAAAAATAAATGCTTAGGAGATGAATGATTAAGTGACCTGATCATCACCATTTGAAAGGTTCTTCCCCTATTTAACTAGGCAGTATTACCTTGTTTATCTCATATGCAAATTAGGCAGATGCACTTAAAAGTATTAAACCAGTTTTTGAGTCTCGGTTTTTGAGACTGACAGCAAGGTAGAGCGTGAGGAGGAGAGAGAACTACCTTTCAGCTTGTATGCTCCCCATCTGAGTTCTAAATTTGAGCATACCTCCTCCTCACCACAGGTGGAATCACCACCTCTCCATCTCAAGACCGAGCCTTGCCCCTCCACCCACTCTCAAGTTCAAGCCATACCTAAAGCTGCAGATAACTAAACTCTAACCTACTTTCTATGACTGCACATCAAACCATTCTTGCTGCTAAGCTGGCCGTGTTGCAGGGCCCCTGTTCTCATCACCACAGGGGCCCTGTGTCATTCATCTGATTCCTGAGCCCTAATCTCAGCTCCCTCCTTGACTCTTGGTCCACCCTCCATGTCACATGGTCCATTTCCTTTTGTCAGAGGTTTTAACCAAGGGCTTACTTTGAGCTAACCCACCGACAGACTGTTGCCCTTCTGTCTGGAACTATGAGTATTGCCTAACACAGAATCCTATATGCCAGTGAAAAGGAAACATCACCCACATGCATGCACTTGAATGCTTCTTTATCTTGGGCTACCATTTGGAACTATCTGCTTGCACTGTGCTCTACTACTGACATACTCCCCTTGGGCACCATGCTCTACCCTTAGACTCAACCTCCTCTAACTACAACTACAACTGAATCAGTTCCTTGGCCCTCTTTCTGTCCCAGGAGGATTAAGGCTCCCTTTCCTGGCCCTGAAACAACTCTCTCACTGCCCCTTCCTGCTGCAGTACCTGATCATGAACAGAAGAATCCAGACATAGGGTGTTCTACTCTTTAACCATCCTCTCAGCCCTCAGCTGAAAAGTGGCTATATTCTCTGGGACATTGCATATTTTGACTTTCTCAGTCACTTCCTACTCCATTTCTCCAGATTACTACTGCGCAATGCCACTTCTCCCAGGCCTCGGAACTTTTTTGTTTGTTTGTTTTCTTGGATCTTGCCTCTGTACTCTCCCTCCCTTCTACCACAAACAGTGGCAGGATTGGATTACTTCCACCCAACAGACTGGAAAATTTCTCATAATGCCAGACCACACGCTGGTGCTGAGTGGCTGAGAACCAGGTCAGAAAATCAAGTGTTGAAGATTTATTTCAACCAATTTAAGAGGAATGTACAGATGAACGGGCCAGTTTCTGTTTATTGACTAGAATCTCTGGAGCCATTCAAACAGGTTCAAATAGGCCATCAATTGAGGCTAAGGGCTTCAACACAATTCTAAGCATGCACAACAACATTCTAATAGGAAATAACGAGCTCTTAGATAAAGGCTTCCTTCCCTATTGCCTGGCTGTCTGAATCAGAATTTTAGACAACCTATTCATGGTATGTGTCCTAATTTCACCAACCATGTGGTTGAGATAGGACACTAATGATGCTGTCTCTTCATATGGCAAGCTACAAGACTATTTATAGAATGTTGGCGTTTGAACTAGGTTTTTTCAGAATCCATTACAGTATGCAGCTACTGTGTGGTTTTTAACTAATTAGTACCATGAAGCAAGAAAATATCATGTACATTTTATAGTTGAAGAAATAGATTCAGAGAGTTTAAATGACTAGCCCAAGGTCATTCAACCAACAGATGGAAAGGATTTAGAGTTTCTTTGTAAGTGATGTTAATTTTTAGTTTTCAATGTATGTTTCCAACATAGCATCTTTTTATAATATGTTTTATAAGCATCTTTTCTTTTTTCTTTTTTAAAAAATGTTTATTTTTGAGAGAGAGAGAGAGAGAGAGAGAGAGTGTGTGTGTGTGTGTGTGTGTGTGTGTGTGTGTGTGTGCAAGTGGGGTAGGAGCAGAGAGAGAGGGAGACAGAGTGGAGAGTAGAGAACCCAGTGCGGGGCTCAAATTCACAAGCTATGAGATCATGACCTGAGCCAAATTCAGACACTTAATCAGACTGAGCCACCCAGGTGCCCCTAAATGTCTTTTCAAATAAATTTTGTTCATCCTTGTGTCAGCAAAAGAAGATTCAGTTTCATAAAAGGAAGTGTGATCTGTGGAGGGAAGTGGTAGACAAGGCCGAAAAAAAGGCTTCTCAACCCTCTGCTGAGAGAAGTATGGCATACACTGTGAGACCTAGAAGGCATACAAACATAGTAAGGGATAATTGGACCTTCAAAATTCCTAAGGAGAATGGGAGGCCAGCTAAGTATTTCCAAGACCATGTGGCCCTTTATACAGCCAGGTTTATCGATTGGGCATTGCCAATTCCCTTCAGGAAGGCAATGATTCCTCATGGGAGGCAATCCTTTCAGAGTGATATTATGTTTAAAGGGAACAACGATACTTTTATAAGTCTTCACTGGATAAAGCATCATGTACCCTTTATTTTTCTGATTCTAGGGATTTTCCCCCTAGAAACTCAGAGCTGTTTTCTTTCTTGTGAATGCTGATAAATGACAAGAATCGATTTGGATCATTGTTACTACCCCAGAAGCAGGAAGTATCAGCATTATTGGTGTCAAACTTAAAAAAAAAAAATGAGTGAGTGAGAGGAAGTACTTGATAATGGGATGGTGCTAGTCGTCCCAGATGTCATTTTGCCATTGCCATCTCCGTGAGCATCTCCAGTGCAGGCCCCCTCCTATGTGAACCTTTTCCCCACCATATGCAGCATATCAATCTCCATGTGATATTTTACAGGCAAGATTATTCAGTCTACTGAGGTAGGAGTTTGCCTGTGGGCTTGCTGAGGGTGCCTTGGAGGATTGATATCTTTCAGCAGAAAGTTGCAATTCCATTTCTCATGAAATAACCTCTTCTTATAGCACCTGTCAAGTATATGAATTCTGTGCTATAATCATCTCCCAAGGTTAGGGTTTTTTTTAATTCAAAGTTTTCATTATGACTCAAGCAAGCCTTAGCTGAATGTTTATTTTTCCCCCAAATGTTTATTGGATCTACTAATCTACCCATGATGTCATCATCCACTTAACCCCTGTTTCCATTTTGTTTGCACCAAAAGGAGCTAGAATCTTTATCTCTTAGAAATGAATTTAGAGATCATATAAAATAACCCCCTTGTTTTTATAAATAAGGAAACCAAGGCACAGAGTGTTTGTGATTTTCCAAAAGTCACACAGCTACTCCAAACTCCTATTGGAAGTAGTAGTAAATAAAATAAATAAATTCAAAGCTGGGATAGAAGAGCCCAGGCATCCTGAAACTTTGTTCTGTATTCTTTCCCCTTCCCTTGGGCTTCTCAATGTGCTCTGGGGGTGTGGCAAGATACAAGGACATAATCAAAGTCATTGGACAAAACATGCCATATCTTTCCAATGCATCAGTTTTGTTCAGTGATTTGAAGTAGGGTCAGTAAGGTGGGAGAAAGAGTAAAATCTATTCTTGCATTAAGGAATGGATATTTTAGGGAATTGAATTTAAAATTTATTTAAATGTTAAAATTAAAATGCCATACTTCAGAGAAATTTCATGTTTGCAACTAGATGCTTCAGGTTACCCTTTCCTCATCTGTCATCCAGGGGTGCTCATTCTCATCCCTCTGGCAATGGGAGCTCCTGAGTGGAAAAATTTGAAAGTACTTGATGCCACCATGAAGCTTACCGCTTAGCAGAATTAACCTGAAAGCAGGCACTTAGGTCAGCCATGCTCTCTTCTTCCCAAACTCCAAGACTACTTACAATGTTTTCATAGGGCTCATAAAGTCTGGGGCCACTGTGAACTGCAACTAGACGTTCCAATTAATTTTCATTGAATTTCTCAAGCTATTCTATGGGAAAAAAAAAATAAAGACATCAATTCAGGAGCTCTTTTTTTTTGTCTTTTATGTGGTGTCAAAAAGTATTCTAGACTTTCCTGTCTTTTAGTTTTCTTTTGTGTTTGTGATATTATATAGAGAGCAGTCCTATTTTTTCTCTTTATAGACAGAAATATCTGGCTCCTTTTAAAGCTTTTTGAAAGTATCAGGTAGACATTAAATTTCCTTTTAAAGAAAAGTCCCCAGATTCTTCTTCTCATCCATCACATGCTACCTTTTAATAATTTGTTCCCCAGCAGCCCCACCTCCAGGATCTTAAATATAAGAAAGCTGACATCATCCTTGATTCCCTCTTCTTTATCGTACTCCAGATCAGTTGGTCACCAAGTATTACTGATTTTTACCTCTGAACATTTCTCAGACCTGTAACCATTAATGTTATCTGTGCAGCCACAGCACCAAATCATGCTCAGAACTCAGTAGTTCAATCCAGAAAATGTCAATGCATTGTAACAATGAAGAACTTGAATTAGCTTATAGTTATATGGTAGACCAAGCATGCTGTGATGAAAAGGGTCCAGAACAGAGCCCTGGGTACATTTCTCAGACATTACCATTGCTACATTAAATGTGAATGGTTAGATTATAAAAGTACTTCTTCCCTCTCTCAAGAAAATGACCCCTTTGATAACAGGAAACATATTTTGTTCATTTCTGTGTCCCCTGTACTTAGCTGTAAATCTAGTACATGATAGATGCTCATTTAATTTTTTTGAATGGATAAATGAAATCTATCATATTTAAATGGCTCCTCTCAGGACACCTGGGTGGCTCAGTCAGTTAAGTGTCTGACTTCAGCCAGACCAGATCATGATCTCATGGTTCATGAGTTCGAGACCTACATTAGGCTCTGTGCTGACAACTCAGAGCCTGGAGCCTGCTTCAGATTCTGTGTCTCCCTCTCTCTCTCTCTCTCTCTCTCTCTCTCTCTCTCTCTCTGCCCCTCTCCCACTAACACTCTGTCTCTCTCAAAAAATGAATAAGCATAAAAAATTTTAAATAAAAATAAAAAAAATAAATGGCTCCTCTTGCTTACTCAAAGGTTTTCCTGTTCCTCCTCTGTCCTGTATCATCAAATTCTCCCTCTCTGTTGATTATCCCCATCAGCATACAAACATGTCTTAATAGATCCTAACTTGAATTTTTAAAACCCTTCTTTACCCTACATTGCCCCAGTTACTGCCCCATTTTTCAGCTCCCCTTATAGCAAAATCCCTCAAAAGACCTGCCAGTGGTAACTACCTGCCCTACTGTTCTCTCTTGCACAAGAGATGTATCTCTTTATCATACTACCAAAACTGCTCTAGAAACAGTCTCCAATGACTTCCACATTGCCAATTCTCAGTCCTCATTTTATATGGCTTATCAGTAGTATTGACTCAGCTGATAAGTTCTTGCATCTTGACAGAATTTTCCTCCAATACCTCGTTATTTCTTGCTTTTTCTACTTTGCTAGCCATTTCTTCTCATTCTGTCTTGTTAGACATTCCTCCTTTTTCCGACTTCTAACATTGGAGTTGTCTAAATTTCAGTGCTTTGTCTTCTTTTCTCTATCCATGTTCACTCCCTAGGTGATCTCATTCAGCTCCTATATTCCATCTGTACACTGATGACTCTCAAAATTATATTTTCAGACCAAACTTCTCCTCTGAACTCTGAAATATATGAAGGAATCTTTTATATATCCAATTGCCTGCTTGACATATTACTTAGATGTCTCACAAAAACCTCAAAATTAACATGTCCAGAAATCCACTCTAGTTCTACCTTATACACACACACACACACACACACACACACACACATAATTGCTTGTGCTTGCTTTTATTTTTCAGTCTTTCTTGAAAAAAAAATATATTATCTTCACTTTTCTAGTGCTTAAGAAAATCCTTGGAGTTATCCTTGAATTAATTCTTCTACCTCATGTGTATTCCATCACCAATTCCCACTGGCTCTACCTCCAAAGTACATCTAGAGTCTGCTGACTTCTCACCTCTGCTCTAAGCCATCATCTCCTCCCCTTTGTATTATTGCAATAACCTCCCTCACCCATCTCCCTCCCATCTTGATTTCCTGCAGTCTCTTTTTCACACAGGAGCCAAAGTATTCCTTCCTAAAACATAGATCAGATCATATTCCTCCTCTGCTCATGATCCTCTCTGGTTTCCCATTTTAGAATACAATCTAAAATCCTTAGAGTGGCTTCCAAGATCCTGTGTGAATAGATTCTCTCTTCATTTTCTGATTTCATCACCTATCATTCTTCCCCTGAGCACTCCATTCCAATCACCCAGGCCTCCTCGCTGGTCCAAATCCAGCCTGTACACTTGCTATCCTTCTTATTAAAATGTCTTCCACAAGTTATCTACAACTTTTTTTTAAACAATTTGTCTAAATCTTTGCTCAAATATCACCACATCAAGAGGCCTAAAGTAGCACTTCTCCCTTGTTGCTCTTGCTTTGTCTTCATGGTACATATTGTCCTACCTATATCCCTACATGTGTATTTATTGTTGCTTGTTTAGTGTCTGTCATCTCCATACCCTTCATACGTGATTACAATCACTTTTCATTATTTTTTATTTGTTTTGTTGTTCTTGTTTTACTGTTTTATCCATTACGTGTAGGACAGTCTGGTATATGACAGTCATTCAATAAATATTTTTGAATGAATGAACAAATTGCCTTGGAAGAGGGCCCATGGATGGAATTTTTAAATCCCCTACCTTGGCTTTATTAATACTGCGCTTTAAACAACTGAGCTAACAGGCCCAGACAAGGTAAGAATATTTCTCAGAAAAAAAAAAAATTAAATTAAATAAAAAAATAAAAAAATAAAAAATAAATAAAATAAAAAATTAAAAAAAATCTCAGAATGCAGCGTGCCAAAGCTGCTCAGAGGACTCCTGGTTGTTATAGCAACTCTTAAAGTCAGGCAAGTTGGCAGGCAGTATGCTTTTACAAAAACATGTTTATAGAGCCTCCTAAACATTTTTCTAAATTGATTAGACATGCATTTTGTTTGTTGTCTCATATTAGAATTTATTCATGTTGCATACACAGTAACGTTAGGGTACCCTGCAATATACTCTGGAAAGGGATTTTATTAGTTATTCTAAATACTTACATCTCTGCATCATCCAACTAAAAACTGAATGGAAGTTAGGAGAAAATGTGCTGATTAAAAATTCTTGAAGATTCATGTAAAAAAATAAGAAAATTTCTCAGAGTTGTAACAAACTAAGCAAATTGAATAACCCCAACAAAATTTTATATTTTGTTTCTTAAGGAATTTCCTTCCGTTTTTCCTGTATTGATTTTATTTTTTCAAAGACCTCTAGTTAACAGTCTTGATGAATATTTTGATGCAATTTCAAATATGGAAGGGAACTTACACATATTGTGTGTCTATTAAGTCTCATGCACTGAGTTTTCCATATATTATTTTATGAAGTTTTCACAACGTTATCCCCATTTTGCCTAAGGCTTAATTAAAGAGACTATATAATTTTCTCAAGATCACAGAATAGTAGTAATGGCACTCAAACTCTGGTCTGTCTGACTCCAAAGAATATATGTTTTCACTGTTTCACACTACCTTGCAAGTTTTTAAATATTCCAGAAATCATCCTGGTTATTTATAGAACCTTGGGTGCCTTTGCTAGGATAGTCCTTACACCTTACCAACTCTTGGTCAAGTCTGAAAATGATATTAAGAACTCCAAGATCAAAGTAACAATGCCTACCATCCATATCAGCTCAGCAGTGACCTCGGGAAGCAAATCTCCAAATAAACCTGTTAGTTACTCTTAGACTTCATAGTTCATTGAGTTTTAAGCACGCCTCATTTGTCAGCATCTCCATAAAGGGAATGAAGGGATAATTCTTTTCATTCACTTCTTGCCGGCCCTTAGCAACATGCTTAGTGAACAGCGCCATCCATCCTGTGGAGATGGTTGTTATTAACTTTCCTCTCAACTGCCAGGGTACAGCACTGCATGTCTCACTGATCCTGCTTCCACAAAGTTCTTGTAAATAAACTGGGTCATGCCATACACCGAATTTTTCCTCATGACATGTCACTTTTCTCTCTTTCCACATTTGGAGAAAATGCAAGACCTTTAATGCAGAAATAAACATTCAAAGATGTGACTTTGATACCAATTTTATTTAGTACATTTGGGACATATTCCAGGACCTCATTACCTTTTATCCTACATCATCACATTAACCTTCCAACTAAACTCCTCACCTTCAGTCTTTTCTTTCCAGCATTCATCCTCACAATATCCTGGGTTCACCTTATAAAGCATAGGTATAATCCTATCATTTCCCTAATCAAAACGCCTATTTATTACTTATGAAAAAAGTCTAAACTTTGAGTCTGGCATTTATGGCCATCCACATTGGAAAGACTTTTTAAGTTGATATATCAGACCCCTTTATCTCAAATGCATTTAGTTATCATTCCCTTCATAAGCCTGTACATGCTTTATGAGCCTGTACATTGAACACAATGTCCAGGGATAATCAGTTCCATCCCTAGGACTTAAATTACCAGCAGTACCCAAATAATTCCCAAATCTATAACTCTGTACTGAATCTGTCTTCTTCACACCAGATCCATTTTTCCATGTGCATGTTCCTAGAGGTGCTTCAAGTTCATCACTCTTCCAAAATCTGCTTCTCCTGCAGTTTCCATGTCAGTGAATGGCACCACTATTTTTTTCAGTTATCCAAGCCAGGAACCTGAGTGCCAACGTCTGCATTCTCTCCTCATGGTTTTTCCACACTCTGCTTTTTACTATTTGTGTGATATTATTTCTTTTTATCTCAGCAAGAATGTTCAGTGAGGCCAGGAAATGTGTCTTGTTTACCATTAAATCTCTAGGGCCTGGGTGGTTTAGTCAGTTAAGCACCCAACTCTTGATTTTGGCCCAGGTCATGATCTCACTGTTGTGAAATCAAGCCCTGCATCAAGCCCTGCATCAGACTCTGCACCGGGCATGGAGCCTGCTTAAAGTTCTCTCTCTTCCTCTCCCTTGCCCCTCTCCCATTCATGGTCTCTCTCTCTCTCTCAAAAAAAAAAAAGTATCTCTAGGGCCTAAATCAAGACTTACACATACAGGTTCTTACAATTTTGCTGGTAAAAAGAAACGATAAACTCATAAATCCATTTCTTATGTATTCTTATGCTTACAGATACTGCTATTTTTTAGATTATTAGTAGGTTAAAAATGTATGAGTGAATGAAATTTAAAAAATAAACAGTGAAATAACAGGATTTGTGATGCTACATTTAAGAAAATGTACTTAGGGAAAAAAACAAGGCATTTACGTCAGACTTTGACTCATTGTACCTCTGTGTCAATTCCAACTTATAAGTAGGTAGAGCTGACAATGGAAGAGATTTTACAAAAATGTCAGCAAGTGATGCTTAACATTGGAAGGATGCTTTAATAGCTCTATTCTCACCTGCAGCAGCCCCCACAGAACAAAAAAAAAATCAAGAGTTTGGGAGTCTGGTGAAGGAATCTCAGCAGTATTCTGATATTAGTTCTATGGTTGGATCCTTAAAAATCTGCTTCTTGTGGCTGCTGTAACAAATTACCACAAACTGGGGGCTGGGGATTAAAACAGAAACAATTTTTTCACTTAAAGTACTGGAAGCCAGGAGTCTGAAACTAGAATCACTTGGCCAAAAATCAAGGCATGGACAGGGCTTCTCTCTTGCTGGAGGCTCTAGAGGAGGATCTGTTTCTTATCTCTTCTAGCTTCTGGTTCCTGTTGTCATTTTTTTGATCTGTGGCTGCATCACTCCAATTTCTGTCTCTGTGGCCACATTGCCTCCTACTCTTCTGTTTGTCAAATATCCTTCTGCCTCTGTAAGGATATATGTGATTGTATGCAGGGCCCAACCAGATAATCCAGGATAATCTCCCCATTCCAGATTCTTAACTTGATCACATCTACAACTTTCTTTTTCCAAATAAGGTAGTATTTGTAGGCTCCAGGGATTAGGACCTGCTACTTTGACAGCCATTATTCACCCTACTGCAGAAGCTGAAGCCTTATATAAGTGCTGGCTTAAAGTCAATGCCCAGTGAATGGTGGTTGCTGTTATTTTTTTGGTGCTGCTACTGTTGTTATCCTGAGACCAAAAACTTTGATCCAACACTTCTGGACAAACACGAGAATTCCAGGAAATTCTTCACTCCTGCCAGCCCTTGAATCCTAATAGTAAGAGATTAGTTAATTCCAAATTGAGTATTTGCCCAAAATGCCTGATTTAATATTATTAAAGTTGACTATAATCATTTTTAGCTGCTCATTCATTTTCTTCTACTCTTTCTTTGTGTGTATATGCCATCACTTTTGATAGTGAGCTAGAAATATGCATAGTACTTAATCTGAACATATGAATAACAGCTCATCAGCAGTCTGATAGGTGGGTGGGCACACAACATTGAAACACATAATATTATATTTTAATTTGCTAAGCAGAATATTAACTTCATTTCTGAAACCTCCTTATAAAAGTGAAAAGACTTGAGTTAGCTACTGAATTTAGCACTAGGCACTGTATAGTCACTCTTTCAGGGAAAGGTGCTATATAAAGCTGCATAATAAAAAAAAATACTGCATTAAAATGTTCTCATATGCAGTATAACCAACTTCACTCCTTACTGAGATATGCCAACTTACAGAAGAAAATTCTCAAACTTTTTAATGTTAGAAAGTCATCTAAATACTCTTGATTCCTTTTTGGACAAGATAATAGAAATTTTATAATCTAAACCTGATATATTATAAGTTGTATGCATATTATATGCATTCATATTTTCCAGACCACCACCAGATCTATATTGTGTAATAAGTAGAATAGATACTTAAAAATGGCTTTTCCTAGAATTTAATGTTGTTCTTTTGGATCCTACTATATATCAACTTAGAATTTGGGGTTTTCTCTACAAAGATTAAGTTACATTTTTCTACTTAAGTCAAGTTTATTTAAAAGTCCCTGTACCTGAATATTTGGTTTTACTTTTAATTTTTTCTTAACATTTACTTATTTTTGAGAGATAGAGAGAGACAGAGCATGAGCTGGGGAAGGGGAGAGAGAGAGGGAGACACAGAATCCAAAGCAGGCTCCAGGCTCAGAGCTGTCAGCAGAAAGCCCGACGCAAGTCCCGAACTTACGGACTGTGAGATCATGACCTGGGCTCAAATCGGACGCTTAACTGACTGAGCCACCCGTGTGCCCTTGAATGTTTAGTTTTAAAATTCCACTGCATAGGAAGAATTAAGATAGGAGTAAAGTAAACAACAAAAAAAGTCAGATTCTAACCAGAAGAAGTTCAAAATATTATGGGTGAGATATTTATATGAGCAATAGTTAATATTAGCTACATTTTATTGAGCACTCGCTCTATTCCAATCACTGAGGGCCTTATGTGCACTAACAGCACAATTGCCATAACCCTTTTACATAAACACTATTGTTACCTTGGTGTTCCCACATGGTGAACTGTGAGTGGTCCTAATAAGGAGTAGATGTAAGCTCTCTGCATTGATTCTGAGCCAATACCTTACAGCAGCTATAGTGTCCACTACAAAGAAGATACAAACAAGATGCTACTGAATCACCAATAAGGAAGCAATTAATTTTGCTTCTTAAGACCAGGGAACACTCTAAAAAAGAAATTCTTATGCTGTATATTTGAAGGGACCAACAGTCATAACATTTAGGAATATTTGTTATGTATGAGATAATTCTAAGACCACATTTATTAAACTCATTCAACGCTTAGGGCAATTCTGTGCAATAGAGGCTATTGGTATCCCCATTATGATAATAAGTAAATTGAAGGACAAAGAGATCAAGTAACTCATCTAAGGCCACACAGCTAGGAAAGAGTAGAGCCAGGATTCCCACCAAGGCAATTTGGTTTCAGAGCCATCACTGTTAGCCTCCATGATAAAGAGACGAACAAATGTTGAACAGTAACATTTTGAAGTCACAGTTGTTATTTTAAATATGTTGATTTAATTATTCTATTATTTAACCATTATCACAGACAAAAATATTTTCCAACCTAATTCTTTTATTAAAGGTTATGATGAATCATTTAACCACTCTGATTTTTAATTTTCTAATCAGTGAAATGAAATGATATCTACCTACCATAGGGTTATTATGAAGTTTCAACGTATACAGAAGTGAATTCTTTACAAATTGCAAAGCATGTGCAAAGTATTATAGAACTACTATCATTTCACTAACTAGGCATGATGGCAAAAACTTCAGAAGTCCAAAAGTGTGTTTAGGGAATTGAAAAGCTAAAAGTCTATGGAGGGAGATGATTATAAATGAAACAGAAGGTCACCTTTTGAAGGATCCCAATTGCCATGCTGAAAGATTTCTTAATTAGAATATATATGAGTATAAATCCAAAATTTCTGACCAGAAGAGATATACATTGTTATTTGTGCTTAAAAAATAACAGTTCAGGCAATAATTTGGAATGGGAGAGCATGAAAAGAGAGAAGTTCAGTCAAGAACCTCCTACAAAAGTCTGGTTGAGAAAGGAGCTGAACAAAGCATGGCATTGGATGGAAAGAAAGGAACAAGTCCAAGACATTACAGAGGTAAAATACACCTGACTCCATGGTATGGAGATTGAGGAAAAAGTAAAGATATTCAGAATTTTTGTCTAGGCAATTGAGTACGTTGCAGGAAAGGAATCCAATCACATTTATTTAGCCCACTCATTTTAACAAATATTTATTGAGTACCTCCTAATGCTAGCACTATTCCAGGTATTAATATTATGTTTATCATTTTTCATCCTCATTGACAATGTTTTCACTAATCCGTTCACTTAGGAAATATTTTGAGCACTGTGTTTTGTGTCAGATACAAATGAAGACATACGTGGAGAGTGTAAGTAACTAACCCAAGCTGACATGTCACACAGAGTCAGAAGAGTCAGGAGTCCAACCTATTCGTCTGCCTACATCTACTCTACCCCAGCTGTGTAGGGCAGATACTAGGTTTCATTTCAGACATATTAAGTTTGAGGATTCTGTGGTAAGTTGGAAATGGTGATTTCACACTCAAGAAAAAAATCAACAGACAGAATTATTACTTGATCCTATATTGGCAACAGCTCAAGCATGTCTGGTTCTAAAACCTTGTATTAAAGGGGGGAATTAAAATATACTCCGACGATATTTTTTAAAGGGCCAACTAAATTGGGAAATAATCTAATGCATACTCAGTGTTTCATATAAGATTTTATTTTACCTACTTATTCGGGCAGAAAATTACCTGTAATATCTGTGAGTCCCGTGATGGTGAGAACTGTGTCTTACTTATTTTTGTATCCAAGCATCTATAACAGTGCTTGGTATATGAAGTGCAACCAACAGATGTTTCATGAATGGATGAAAGACTGAATAAAGAAATAAATGAAGGAATAAAGCAAACAGGATAATATGGAAAGAACACATGGCTGTGGTAGTAGAATTAAATTTCCTATCATTACATATGTGACCCCTATTTACTCATTCTTAAAATGGTTGATCATCATACCTGCTTTATCTACCTTCTGGGATTGTGTGAGAGTCAGATGAGTTAACTTTAACAAGCAACAAGCATTTATGGTTCATCTATTATGTACCAGGTAGTATGCCAGGAATAAGGACCTTCCAAGAATAAATATGATTCCTGCCTTCAAGGAACTCACAATGGGAAAATACGTGCAACTAATAATAATTTTTAAAAAGCAAGGCTGTGGTCAGTGAGCAAAGGGAAGCAGAAGCATCTATTTATGTAAACAGTATCAGAGAAGCCTTAAGAGAGAAGGTTGCCATGGGAGATGTAAATAGTATGAAGCATCACCCAAATGTAAAATAGTTGTATTTTCAAACTACATGTAGTTGTTATCATACACACACTTTAACAGTTTTAATTCAGATGCTTCAGGGTCTAACCGGTACACTTAAGAACATTTCCTAATACCCATCAATTTTCAACATGGGCATAAGGAAAAATGTGATTCTGATGCCAGAGGCCCCAGGTTGAAGTTTTAGCTCCATTGCAGAATTGCTTTACTACTTTACACAAGCATATTGCATGAGCCTCTATTTCCTCCTCTATAAAATGGGGTTAATAATGTCTATCCTGCCTAATGAAAATCGAAGTAGATACACGATATGAAAGCACTTTACAAATTCTAGAATGCCATAAAATATAAGATGTCATTGTAGGGAAAAATACTAACCTTTGTGAACATGCTTTTATCACCAGTTTAGAGCTATAATTGCTCAATATTTCCAGTAAATCAATCAAATGCTAATAAATCCTAAATCTATAACTAAATTATTGTCAAAATTATCCTCAAGCATAATGATCTGATGCTATTGACACAAGGCACATGAGATCATATTACAGCCACCATCATCTTGTTGCCATGGTAACCATAGCAGGCTGGCAAGAAAGCTCCCTGACAGTTGAATTGGAAAGAACAAGAAAATTCAGCCCACTTCCTGCATTAAATGAATTACAAGTACGTGTAAAGAAAGAAAAGAAAATTGCTAACCCTTAATCAACTGCTTTTATTTTTTTATACTTATAAGGAATACAGAGCAATAGGGGACATCACTTTCCCACACACTGGGTTCCAGCACTTTCATAAGGTTGGAAGGTGGCATTTAGGTACTGGATAAAAAAAAAAAAAAAAAACCTTAAAATACACATTAGCTTATATAATAGTCTTCTCTCTCAAGCTTGTGCAGTATTAAGCGGCAGCTGAGTCAAGCCTCTTTCATGTCTCTGAATTCAGAGCCAAAATAGAAAGCTATGAGGACACTAGCAAAAGTATCCTTCCAGCCTGAGAAATAGAAATGATACTTTAAAGAAATACTTTTTAATATTATATAAGCCAAATAGTGAAGACCTGGAAAATAAGACTCACTTTTTTCTTTCTTTTTTTTTCTTTTGATTAAAAAAAAATTATTATTGAAGTATAGCTGACATACAACTTACTTTTTTCTTTCATTTACAAGCCTTTGATTCCACTAGAAAATGGCATTTTTAATATACTCAATACACTTGAAATAATGAATTTTATGTGGGTGGAGGGAGTATTTCTATACTCAGGTTGTCATTTTAAAATTCAGTGTTTGTCGGTCAACATTTTCCTAGCTCTGGCTGTGAGCCAAGTGCTGATGATGCCAGGTGAATATAAGACAGGGTTCTTGTCCTGATCATCTTCTGAGGGCACAGATGTGCAGGCAGATAGCTTCTGTGTGGTGTGCTGTGGGCAGTGATGGATGGCAGTTTGTGCAGAGTGCTCCCGGAGCATAGAGGAAGGACATCTCAATTCTAATGTACAGTGAAAAAAAAGGCCACCTGGAGAAAGAGATGCCTGAGTCAAGTCTAGAAGGAAACATGATGTAGTAAGCAGTGCAGTGAGGTAATGTTTTTTATCATTTTTCCCCCTTCTTGAAATATTCAAGTTGCAGGAAGCTGCCCCCAAAAAGCAAAATTTCATAACCTACTCAGGTAAATCTAGCATCCTTATTAATGACAAAATTCACATTTCTAAAAAAACATTTTAGAGTTCTAATATTTCTCAGAAATGCTATTATTTTTCAAACCAAAAACAGAGACACTTCCTTCTTTATATTAATGTATAAAAACAAAATAAATTTTTATTCTTGCCTTTAAGCTCGACCCAGTGGCACAAAAGAAATGAGCATTAAAAGGGTAAATGAATAAATGGCCTAGAATGATGATAAATATTTTAGAACTCTTCATAATATAATTCTCCAATCAGTGCTTCCACTTCTGTCTCTACAGCAGAAAATGTCAGTGTTCATCCAAGAAACTCTTGGCACAGTTTCTTGGCTGCCTTTGATATCAGGCAGGATGTATTTCTATGATAGAATTTATTTCCAACTGCAGTAGGCTTATCTGATTTTATAGTGGCAATTTTACACCTTCTTAAAAATCCAATTTGTTTTAACCTGGGCTGATAGCACCACTCAGTAAGAGATAATTGACCAGTATCCCTGTGGTAAGGAGTTCAAATCTACTCATGAACTCATGCTTTCACTTTCGGTTTCTCATTCCTCTAAAGATACCTTGCCAAGCTTCAGCTTTGCTATTAGAGAACTTTAAAAGCAATGCAAAAAGACCTAGATAAACATGGATGATGTGGGTACCTATCCTGGACTCAGGGCTGGCTCTCTTTCTTATGTTTACATTCATGGTCATAAATGCTGCACGTAACTTCAGGTTCTGCCACTAATCTGTTATTTGGGTTTTGGCCAGTGAGTTACTTTCTCTGGGCTTAATTTTCCTCACCTAATGCTACCACAGGGTTGCTGTGAGGGTTAAATGAGATTAGTGAGTATCAAACTGCTTCACCACTGTGAGGAGCTGTACAAATGGTCATAGTCATGTCACTGTAGGTGGAAGCATCTGTTCACCTGGATGATTAAGTGTGTTGGTTAAGAATATGAAGACAAGGGGCCCCTGGGTGGCTCAGTCGGTTAAGCATCCAACTTCAGCTCAGGTCATGATCCCGAAGTTCGTGAGTTCGAACCCCGTGTTGGGCTCTGTGCTGACAACTCAGAGCTTGGAGCCTGCTTCAGATTCTGTGTCTCCCTCTCTCTCTGCCCCTCCCCTACTCACGTTCTGTCTTTCTTTCTCTAAAAAAAAAAAAAAAAAAAAAGAATATGAAGACTTATATGTGGGGTCTGGAATTTCCCAATTGTATGAACTTAGTCATGCCACCTTACCTCTCTGTGCCTCAGCTTTCCCTTTTAAAAGAGGGGGTACACAGATTAAGAAATGAATAAACAGTAAATAGCATTATTAACATTTACACATATTTTGAATCCTAAAGACAACCCTACAAAATAGGCAACATTATCTCTGTTTCATGAAGGATAAAAATCATTTCCTTACAAATAATCAATCAGATAAAGAATTCAAGGTCCAGAGAGAAGAGGATAACTTCCGTAGGCACATAGGCAGGAAATTGTGGATTGGACCTCTGTCTTTGGTGTGTCTGTCTCCAAAGTCCGTGTGCTACATTACTATATTTTGCTACATCTTAGCTTAGGGCCTGGCACACAAGGAATTCCATCTATTCATTTACTTTATGTTAATTCCACTGCACCAGGCAAGGTAAGCAGTAAGATAGCTAAGCCTGCAATAGGAATTACTTTACTTGAACCAGTTAGCTTCCTTTGTCTTTTTGTAGAAACAGGTATCCTGAGAGAATAAGATAGAGGCTGGGAAAATTCTGATGGTTGAAAACAAGTAAGGCCCAGAGCTTGGGAAAATTCCTGGCAGCCTGGCCAGTCAGGTTGCAGCCCTGAGAGCAGGTATCAAAGTAAAAGGAAAAAGCTGAAGACAGACCACTCATTCACAGTTGGCCTGGATTTCTGTGTTCATGACAGAAGGAATTTCTTGCTTGATGACAGGCATTTCTGTTTTGAGGCCATTTTCTTCCATTCTTATTTCCCTACAACTGATCATTGCCATACATCTCACATTCCCATCGCTTTTGTCCATTCCATGACTAATTTCTCCCCTCTGATCTCTCAACTTCTGAAATTCCCTAGAGTAGTGCCCACAGAATGCCCTCCTAAAAAATTATTCTTTTCTCCTTTCCCTGTCACTTATCTTTTCAATTCCCTTCTTACCTTTTTTCCATGTTTTAAACTCTGCTTCCTACTTTTTTTCATGAAAGATTCCTCTACTAACCTACCTTCTTACGTGTTCTCTTTTTAGCTCAAATACTATTACAATGTTTGTATATAAAATTGTGGATTTTAGAAGCAAAAACAAACAAAACAAAATGAACATGACTTCTTTTTTTATTTATAATCTATCTTACAGTATATGTTCTATTTCATTTTTTCCAGTATTAGTACTCAACTCAATGACCATGATCGTTCCACATTTTCTATCTTCTTTTGCATGCACCTCACTCTTTTTCTCAGAGCCCAATCCCCAAAAGCGAATTTTCCAGATTAGATCATGCTTTCAGTCACTCATTTATTCATTCTTCAATATTTATTGACTGTCTGCTATATGTTGGTTACTGTGCTAACCACTGGAGATATTGGATAGACTAAGACAGTTTCTATCCCCAAGGCACACAGTCTAGTTGGAGAGATAGAAACCTGGACCACTGGCTAAAATGCATTGTAGTAAGTACATGGAAGCTTGCACAAAGTGCATTTTCTGTCATAGAGGGTTATCTTCACAAGCTATCTTCACTGAACCTACTGTAGCTATTTAAGAATTATCTTCTACCATGATGGTACAATGAAAAAAATATTGGGGCATAAGTCATAGGGGCTATAAATGCTGCTCTTGCAGTTAATGGCTATGCAGTTAATGACCTTGCTGAGCCTCACATCTCATCTGTAGGGGAATGAATCAGTTCTTTATTCTCTCTATTTTTCCTGGGAGGACTAAAGAAAGTGTCAATGAGACAGAGATATGGAGATAGAGATAGAGATATCCTGGATCTTAAAGGATGAATTAACTTTAATGTCTCTGTAGTTAATAAATATTTAAGTCTATTATATGTTTTCCTTCTTCTTCTTCTAGCTTCTGTGGTCTAGATATCCATGTTGTTTATCTACTCAGACCTCTCTGTGCCTCTCTGGAAGTACTTTCTTGCAGGAATTCATTTTTTTATGGTAGACTCAGAAAGGAAGAAACTGAGTCCCAAGCAGATAATAGCTGGCCTGCAAGTGAGCCTGTGTTAGAACTCACTTAAGTGTTCTAGTCTACAAGCCAGGCCTGGCAGGCTCAGTCTTGATGCAAGGCAAATCCTATCTAGTCACTAGCTTCAGTTGAACCCTCTGAGTACAAGAAGTATTAACATTGCATAAGGCATTTCTGTTTTCATTATCCAATACTTTGGTCTAATACTACAAAGAGGAATGCCAGGTGTTCTTTCTATAGAAATAGATATCCCCAAAGACAGAGCTTGTAAAGTTAGGATATGCCAAGAACATCTAGCTAACGTTTTAATGTATGCTCCATTTATAAGTCTAAAACAACATGGTCAAGGTTCCTAACTTATCATCCGGTACTCCAATTGGCTTCTCTGTGCAGGAATATGCCAGTTTCCCATTCATATCACTTTTATAGGAAGTCATTACTCATATAGTTAGGGTGTAGCAACTACCCCTCAAAAATAAGAAATTGCTCCTGAGAAACATGTCTAAAAGTGGGAGATGGGGTTACTATTCATTATATTTTACAACATGTTAATTTATTTTAATATCTTGAGTTTAAATTTTTAGCTACAGTCTCCATCATTATGATATAGTGGAGGTGGAAGGAACACTACAGCAAAAGCAGATATCTGGATCACTATCTTTGCTGTAATAGTTGTTCTTAAGATAATCAGGGCCAAGCCAGTTAACTTAATGGTCTTTGCTACCCAATGAAATAATACAACTGAAGTCTTAATTGAAAAATGCTCTACAGCATATAAGTTATGATTCTGATTATTATTGTCAATGAGTCATTGAGTTCTAACAATTAAAAGACACTTTAGAGGGGCACCTGGGTGGCTCAGTCGGTTAAGCGTCCGACTTTGGCTCAGGTCATGATCTCACGGTCCGTGAGTTCGAGCCCCGCGTCGGGCTCTGTGCTGACAGCTCAAAGCCTGGAGCCTGCTTCAGATTCTGTGTCTCCCTCTCTCTCTGACCCTCCCCTGTTCATGCTCTGTCTCTCTCTGTCTCAAAAATAAGTAAAACATTAAAAAAATAAAAAAAAAAGACACTTTAGAAACTGGCAACAGCTTTAAAGGCACTCTTAACCAGCCCTACCATATATACTATATCTATTGTCTAACTACGTAGGCTCAGCACTTTTAAAATATCATCTGTTAAGACATAATCCAAAATAGGATTTAGAAGCCTACACTGCTTTAGGCCACTTGATGTAGGAGGATGAGTACCCTTGTCCCAATCTTAGATTTTTAACAATGAACCAGTAACCTCTCAATCACTTTCACAATTAGACTTTGGTGCACATAGTGGCTTATAAACTATGAATCCTTTTTTTTTTAACTTAAGTTAGTTAACAGACAGTGCAGTATTGGTTTCAGGAGTATAATTCAGTGATTCATCACTTACATACAACACCCAGTGCTCATCGCAACAAATACCCTCCTTAATAGCCATCACTTATCTAGCCCATCTCCCACCTACCTCCCTCCATCAACCTTCAGTGTGTTCTCTCTTGTTAGGAGTCTCTTGTGGTTTGTTTTCCTCCCTTCTTTTTTTCCCACCCTACTTTTAATCTAGTCCTTTTTAGCCATTCCAGGATGTATTTTCCATTACACCATGATGGTTGCTGATGATGCTAAAGAAGACATAGTAGACTTTTGAAGAAACTAGAATCAGGGAAATTTCTTTTTCTGGGAAATAAGGCTACCAGTAGTAATTGATCCCCTTGAAGTGCCTATTGGGAAAATAACAAAAAGTATCTGTATTGAAGTAAAGATGTGAGTCTTACAGAGACTCCTGGTAATGGATCTGTTAGAGAGAATTCCTCACCCCAAGTCACAGCCTATCTCACAGCCCACCCCTGAGATAAGGATGAGTATGTTTGTACAGAGCTGTATTCTCAGAAACCACTCATCTTATTGGGGACCAGTTTCAAAACTGGGTCCTGATCTGAGCCAACCTCTTCAAATCAGGTCACCACCAATTCTTTCATTCCTAGACACTAAGTTCCACGAGAACAAGAGCCATGCCTGATTGTCTTAACACCTCTGTCTCCAGGGCCAAAAATGGTACCAGGCAGTAAAAAGTGAAATGTTATTGTATGACTAAAATAAATGCCCCAGAGCAAAGGATTGTATTGCCTGTGATCTTGAATTGTCTGCAGAACACTAAAGCTGCACCTCTGAGGCTTTCTAAAATGGAATCTGGCTTTCTGATTTCTTTGTATTTTGCAGTCACATTTGTTTCCTAATGCTAAAATGATTTATACCCCCAGAGAAACTTACAAACTAAAAATGGTAGTGTGTATACATGAGAAAATAGGCAACCAAACAGATATTTTGTATGTTCCTGGGGGGTAGTATAGAAAAGTGACCCTTGAGCTGTCTTAGTGTTTTCCCTCCAGAATTATAATTGCAAAAAGTGCTCAAAAATATAATAATGTCTAATTGATTTCTAACTTGATTTAAAAGCATAAACAATAGGAGAGCCTTGGTGGATCAGTCAGTTAGTTAGGCGTCCGACTTGGCTCAGGTCAAGATCTCAGGGCTTGTGAGTTCAAACCCCGCACTTGGCTCTGTGCTGAGAGCTCAGAGCCTGGAGTCTGCTTTGGATTCTGTGTCTCCCTCTCTCTCTCAAAATAAATAAACATTAAAAAAAATAAAAAAACAAAAAATAATTTTAAAAAGAGCATAAAGAAGAAAAATACTTTTCTAGATGATCTCTACACTTTTTTGCATCATGAATCTTGGGCTTTGTATCCAAGTATTTAAAGATTAAAATATGAAAGTGTTCACATTCACAAATAAAAACTACACAAAGCCATCTTTATTTAACAAATATTTACTGAGCCATCACTGTATATGCCAGGCACTGTGCTGAAGCTGGGGATAAAATGATGAGCAAATTACTAAAGGATGCTCTACCTTTATGGAGCTAACAGGGAGAAAAAGAAGTTAGTAGACAATGCTATTTCGCAAAAGTATTTAACCCAAAGGAAGCAAATCAATCAATAAATCCTAGAGGAAGTGATGAAAAGGAACTAGTAAAGCAAAACTAGGTAAAGATAGTAGAGGGAGAGTGAAGAGAAAGAGAGAAAGGGTTCTAGGCACAGAGAGTAGCATTGCAGGGCCAAAGAGTGTGAGGACATCCAACTTTCAGTAAACCCCAGGGGATACCATTTAATTCAATATAACAACTATTTGTTTGGTTCACTATTTTTCTAACCTTCTTCCAAGTACTATGAAAAGTTAAAAGATGCATACTTATATGTATCCTTCCCTGAAGGATATATGAGCTCATGGGGTGCTCAAAACTTAAGATCTGAAACATTAAGAGAAGAACACTTGGTTGTATTGGATAAATTGCCAAAATCAGGCCTAGGGGATAATATGTGGTGAAGGAGAAATATTGATATTGTCTGGTTCTAGAGAAATGTGTTACCAAATATCCAATAAATTATACTCATTATTGCTGTTGGCCATTTAATATCTTTTAAAAAGTAATATCAACAAATGGTTTCTGGACACGTACTTAACCTTGCTCGCTACCTCCTCCCATCAACACACACACACACCATACACACACTCATATTTAATCTGTAACCAAGTTGCCCTTGTTTAACCTTTATCATCTCTCACCTAAACTATCACCTCCAGTTATAAAATAAAATGTCATGGGGATGTGAGGTTCCGCATGGTAACTATAGTTAATAATACTGTATTTGAAAATGCATATTTGGAAGTTGCTAAGAGTATATCTTAGAAGTTCTCATCTCAAGAAAAAAATTTGAAACCATATACAGTGACTGATGTTAGCTAGACTCATGATGGTGATCATTTTGCAATATATGCAAATATCGAATCATTATGTTGTACACCTGAAACTAATATGTTATTTGTCAGTTTTACCTCCAGAAAAAAAAGAACCTTTTTGTAGATCTACTGACCTCGAATCTTCTTTTCAAATTTGCCTTCCATCCTGCTGTCAGTAATCATTTAAAAGTACATATTTAATAATATTCTCTGCCTAAATACCTTTAAGAGCTGCCAGGTTTCCTATGGAGTAAATGTACTTTCATCGGTGTGCCATTCAAGCTCTCCCATTCTCTGATTCCAGACTGCATTTCTAGCTTTGCCCTCTGCCCATTTCACCCTTTCTTGAGGCCATGGTCTGCCATAGACTTGTGCCTTCTTCCCATTAAAATTCTATTCACACTAAAAGCCCATTCCTAATATTTATTAGTTCTTATGTACTAGTGTTAATCACACACACACATATATATTAGAATGCCCTACTGGATTTTGCATCATTGGAAGACAGAGACAGTTTTATCTTCATAAAATTGCTTAATTGCTCACAAGTAAGTGTCTATTAGGTATTGGATGAAGTTGATGTACTCTAGAGGATATAAATATTATATACGTGTATCTATCTATCTATCTATCTATCTATCATCTCTCTCTCTCTTTCCATCCTCCAGGAACTTATAATCCATTTATTGCAGTAGGTAGCTATTTACAGTGCATTGTTACTGCTAGAACAGATGCAAAAAAAAAAAAAAAAAAAAGAAAAAGAAAAATTCACCTGCCCTTCAGGGATTTAATAGCTTAGTAGAAGAATGATATTAATAAGCCAAAAAGATAAAGAAGACAAAAATGAAGACAAGTTTTTTTAAAAAAGACATCAGGGCAATTGGTTGGATGATTGAATCCCTTTCTTGTTCTAAAAAGTATTTAAAATAGCTTATAAAATAACATAAAAGACACCAAATGACTTAAAAATGTATATGTAAGATGAAAGTAGAACAGAGATAAGGGATATCACATGAGCTGGACTTTGAAAGATCAATAGAATTTTGAATATTATAAGAAAAAATTTGAGATGAAGGTGAAGACATAAGAAATTGAGAAAGAAAGGAGAGATGCTGAAGGCATTCACGACAGATAACCTCAGACCATTTACGATAGATAGCAGGGCATCTTGTAAGACCGAAGGATGTAAAGGTAAGATTAGAGACTTGGAGGATCATCACCAAGGAATTTTTGTAGGAACTCCCAAGAGAAGAAGACTGCCATGCAAGTGCAGTCTATCAGCAGTTAAATGATGTGAATCTTTAGAAAATTCATTCAGCACAGTTTCCTAACTTTTCCCAACAGTTTTGAAGCTCAGTTTGCGTAAGTAGTAAAGACAGCCTGGAGAATTGACATGGGTCAATGATGGCAGAAGTACCAGCAGTGTAGGCCTGCCGGATCCTCACGTGCCCTCACATCCCTTCCTGCAGGTGCCGAGGATGCACCATCTTACTCAAGGCCTACCCACCACCTTGAGTTTTCCTCCTCCTCTCCTGTATCTCAAACTTCCCCTCCCCACTAGTATTTTCTTCCTTCTGCCTGGAAACTTGCTTAAGTGTCTCCTATTCTTAGGAGAAAAAAGAAAGAAGAAAATAAAGCAACTCTCCCTTGATCTTGCTCCTTTCGCAGCCGTGCTCCAAATTTTCTCCTCCCTTACTCATTCAGACTTCTCAAAAGAGTAGTCTGTATTCACTGTCTCTACTTCTCTTACTTCACAATCCTCTCAGATCTGGTTTTGTTCCCATAGTTGTCCTGAAAAGACTCCTCCTATGATCCCTCACGAGCTGCTCTGTATTGCCAAATCAAAGGAAATTTTCCACTTCTTTTAGGATCTCTTTGCCATATTTAACAGCTGGTTCATGTCCTCATTTGTGACACTCTTTACCCTTTTGGTTTCTGTGGCAACATACTCTCCTTATCCTCATTACCTTTGTCGTGTCCTTCTCTCTTTCATGGTGTCTCCAATGCGTGTTTTTGTCCATCGCATAGTTACCACCTAGACTCTGGTCATCTCCAAATCTACAACTCCAGTCCAAACCTCTCCCCAAACTTCAGCCATGCCTAAATGTCTGTAAATGCCTCCACCTGTCAACTCCATAGCCCCTAACCACATCCAAACAGAACACACCCTTCTTCCCCACTCCACCTCCAAAGTCTGTCTCCTTCTGAAGTCATTCTCTGAGCTCTTAATCATCACCCCAAGCAAGAGACGTGACAATCATCCTTGCTCCTACCTTCCACTCACTCCCATATTTAATCAATAATCAAGTCCAGCCAGTTTTAACTCTCTAGTGTTTCTTTAATTCAGAACCAACCTTGCTACTACTACCCTAGTTCAGACCTTCATTGTCTCTTGTTTTATTGCTGTAAGAGCTTTTTAAACAGGCTTCAGCTTCTAATCTCTAAATTTATCCCTTTAAATCCACACTTCAAATAACCACTGGAGTATGCTTTCTAAATTGTAAATCCAACATCTCATTTCTAACTATAAAAGCATTCATTCACCAATTTCCCAGACCTGCAGGATGAAGCCCACTTAGTATCATAGTTTACAAAGGCCGCTACTTGGTCTTTCCTTGAATAACAGTAAGCTACTTGCTGGTTTTCACTCTCACTACACTGTTTGTTATCTCAGTGCCTTTGTTCGTGCTGTAACCCATCCATGCAATTCCCTCTCCTCCCTGCCTCTCCCATTTTTCTATATCCTGGCTAACTTTTATAAAATCGCTTAGTAGGTAACAGAGATGTCACCCGCCCCAAAATGTCTTTCTTGATTCATACCTATGTCCTTCAGAAATCTTTTCTTATTGCACTTCCTGTCACAGAAAATAATTACCTATGTGCTGCCCCCACCCTCATTGGCTGTGCTCCTTTAGGAGAGAGAGCATCTTAATCACTTTTGAATTCTCAGTGCCTAACAAAGTGTGTGCAACATGGTAAACATTCAGCACATATTGTGAAATGACAGCATAAATGAATGAGAGAATAAGTGAATGAATGAATTAACGAATGAGCCCCAGAAGACCAGGCAAATTACAATTATTTTCATAATTTTAAGCCAATCCCCAGATCTATAAATGGAAATTGTATCTAGTTAATGTCTAGTGAAGCATCATTCTTAGTGAGGATAAATGACCTCCATAGTCTCAAAGGTAATAGTCCCCATTTCTCCTTTTCTGCATTCTTGAAAAGGTAAAGATAAAGCCACAGATAACTGGATAGAGAGTGAACTGTTCATGGATCAGTCCAGCCATGTTCCCTAGAGCTTACAGACACTACAGGTATGACTGTGGAATGATGCAGCAACCAGGTGATTATGTCGAGCTTGGGTAGGTTGAGTAGGAGATGCCCAACCACATAATTTGTGGGATCTAGTGCAAAATGAAAATGTAGGGCCCCTTATTTAAAAAGTGAGAGTAAAAGTGCCATTAAGATACACAAAGGCTTTTTCCTTTCTTCCTTTTTTCTGGACTTACCATGGTGTTTTTTATTTACTATTTAATATTCTGAGTAAGGAAAAATTAAAATTTTATGTTATTAGCATGAATTTTGCCATTTATTTTTATATTGTGACATGCCAATTTTAAACACAAATATCAAAGCATTTAATTCATACACAGAATCACCAAAATCACACAACTTCTGTTTCATAGCTTTAATCCAAAGAGCTTTTGGGCCGGCTAAAAGAGACAAACACAAGGCAAACCCAGGAAGGTTGAAGGTTGGAAGGAAGGAAGGAGAAGATTCCAGGCATGAAACCAGCCAAGGGAGTACTTCCAGGCACAAGATACTGGCAGGGAGTGCAGACACTCATAAGCACCTAGGACCCTGCCCCCTAATGCAGACCAAAGTATCTCACTGCAGAGCCTGATACCTGCTGAGCCCCACCTTCCAACACCCTCTCACCAGTGCACAGCACCTTGAACTGTGCAGGGTCTGGAGAAGTCAAGCCAGACATCTTCCTTTCCTAGGACCCCATCACTTGAGCCTATGGGAGACAGGGGACCCCCAAAGATTTTTAAATCTGTGTCAGAACATGCTTGGTACCTGGATCAGGGGTAAACCTTGGTTCACTGCCCACCAGACATGCCATGGTACTGCCCCTAGGTACCCCCTACCCTACCCCTAGGTGCTATAGAGTATGAATGACTAATCTTAACCCCGCTGTGGATGCCCACACCCATGCTGGGAATAGAGAGCAGAGCAGCGAGAGAGGGGGACAGGCAAGCAGGTCCCAGGGCCAGTGAGCCCAGGAAGCAGTGAAGAGGTTTTCAGTAGAACCCATCTCTGAGAAGTAGTTAGAAACCCCAACACATACTCCATTATTCCATCAGTTCTTCATTTAGAAAATACAAATTCAAAGAAAAAAATTTGAAGAATTTTAAGCAGAAACCACAGAGCATTAAAACCCCAAGCACAGGGCCCTTCTGAGCCTGGGGCCTGGTGGGATGCCCAATTAAGCGACTTGCCCATGGCCACAAAGCTAAGTAAATGGCAGAGCTAGGAATAAAACCTACATTTTTTTTCCACCACACATGCTGCCTCTTTCAGAATAGACTATTTCTGGCAAAAACAACATGAAACTAGATTTATAGCTCTATGTTCTTAACGAAAAAAAATGGGGGAAAAAGTAGTTCCTAGCAGGCATGCTTTATTTTTAGCAATATTACTTTATAGTTTATAAAGCAATTTCATAAACATTATGTACCACATCCCTAAAAGGGAGGTGTCATTGTTACCTCCATTTTACAGACAAAGAAAGGAAGCTAACTTGCCCAGAGTCACTCAGCTATTAAAAAGCAAAACGGCAACGTGAACCTAGGAGCTCCAAATTCCATTCTCTTTATTAATCTCCAATTCCTTAGTAGAGATTGCAGGAAAGAGGGTTAATGCAGACCATGGGGCTATTAAGAAGAGACTTTCCCCATCTGATCTCTGCGAGGTGATTCCATGGGGAAGACACTTGTCTGGACACTGTGGGATGTGGGGGCATCCAGTTACCTGTTTCCATCATCCCCCTTTATTGCCACCTCAGTTGCCACAGCAACTCTACCACTTCCCGTGGGATCTCAGTCAAGTTTCCAGTTATCTCTGACCTTCAGCTTTGCCATCTGTAAAATGGAGATATTAATAGTAATATCTATCTCATGGAGTTTTTCTGAAGATTAAAGCAATGTCTGGCCCACGATCAATAGTCAAGGAATGTTGACAGTCATTGTTATTATTATTATTATTGCTGTTGTTATTATTACTAATTAAGTGGGTGCAATTGGCTGAGCCCAAGTCGTCTCTGTCCTCTCTCATCATTTTATAAATGTACCTTAGTACTCAACACTCATTTAAAGAAAATGACTTCCCCCAAACAAGGAGAAATATGCTTCAAACAATATGGGCATATGAGTAGACTTACTCTCAGCTAGAACCTCCACAGCAGATGCTGTGTTAAAAAGGAACATCTGGTCCAATTTTATCATTGTTCATCTGAGAAAACTAAGTCCCAAGGAAATTAAAAGACTTTTCCAGGTTTACACAATGAATTAGTGATAAGTCAGGACTCCTAATTCAGTGCTCATTTCCAATGAACGTTGCTTCCACACAACTAAATGTAACTCCATTGCTATCATTGTTTTGAAGTATACCTCTGCTTTTTCACAATGCAGCATGTGTATGAGAAATATATATTCTTCTTATTTTATTCACTGTAATTGACTCTGATGATCATTATAATGATTATTATGCCATCGATAATGATTTAAATTCATTTGTGCTCCTTGTACACAAACCAAAGGCTATACCAGTATTATTTTCACACTGTGTTCTCTTTTTCCTTGTCAGAGAGGAAATATTTTTGAGCCATATGGGATCCTAATTCTCTGAATGCTTTTAGATTATCAGATGTCTCAACTGACAGTCCTGGATGAAAGTCAAATCATAAGAATTTGCAAAACTGAAAAAAATTAAGAACATTTTGGTGTTATCATGTACCGGAAATTCCGTCTTTATCTTTTCTTCAATTAGGAAAAAAAAATCAGACATCCTGAATATTAGAATTTTCAGCCCAAACTTTTCAACCCTTTTGCTACAAACTTAGTGATCTTTAGACTGTATATTTTTATAAATTTATGATTCATGTTTCTACTTAACATTCATTCTTTCAAGTTTTTGTTTTATTCAAAAGTTTGGCAGACTGTAGGTAATAGGGATGATGCAAAGATGCTTAAACCATGATCATTTCTCCCCAAAATTTTGCTATTAAATGAGGAATACAGGACATGTAACACCAAATAGAAAGAAATAAGAAATTCTATGGCCTATTTAGCATCTGCTTTAACTTATACAAAATGGGTCCATTGTTAATAATGCTCAAATTAATATGAAGGAATTTGTAATGGTTGTGGTACCAACTGAATATTTTGGAAATAAAACTCCAAAGCTTCTCTCTTTAATTAGAAAAATTAGACAAGGGACATTTAATAATATTCATCATGAGAAAGAGTGTCTCCCTTTTCTTTCTCCTATCTCTTGTTCTTATTGAGTAGTATTATTTAGTGAAGAAAATGGTGGGAGAAAATGAGGAAAGAGTATTCTTCATAGTATAGATGCCAAAGAAAGAACAGAGGTGTTTGTGTCCCTTGCACAAATTTTCCCTTTGTGTTTAACCCAAGGCGAAATAGTGGAGCTAGATAGCTCTGCAACAGCCCAAAGGACTCTTCTTAGTTGTGATCTTGCTCAGCTTTCTTTAGCCCCTTGGTTGGGTTAACCTTCTGCCTGTCTAACCCACAGTGACCATCTCCTCATACTTAATTCCAGTGTTGTTGCATGTCTTCGTCCATTCACAGTGCTATAACAAAATACCATAGACTGCTTGGCTTATAAACAGCAGCAGTTTATTTCTCACAGTTCTGGAGGCTGGAAGTCCAAGATCAAGGCACCAGCAGATTTAGTGATTGATAGGGCCCATTTCCTAGTTCACAGAAGGCCATCTTTTCTCTGTCCTCACATGGCAGAAAGAGCAAGGATGCTCTCTGAAGCCTCTTTTATATGGCACTAATTCCGTTCAAAGGGGCTCCACCCTCAAGACCTGAGCACCTTCCAAAGGCCCTACCTACACGTACCATCACACTGGGACTTAAGTTTCAACATATGAATTTGGGGGACGGGGGACGCAAACATTCAGTGAGTTTTCCCAACACCACATTTTTTATTTTAGTATTTTATTACTTTTTAAGTTTATTCATTTTGAGAAGACAGAAACAGAGCACATGAGTAGGGGAGGGGCAAAGAGAGAAAGGAGGAAAGGAGAGAAAAAAGAAAAGAGGAAAGGAGAGAAAATCCCAAGCTGGCAGCACAGAGCTCAACATGGGACTCAAACCATGTTTGAACCATGAGATCATGACCTGAGCCAAAGTCAAGAGCCAGACGCTCAACCGACAGCCACCCAGGCGTCCCCACCATGCTTTTTTAAATAAAGCAAGCCAAAACAAAGTTTTCATGGGGGAAACAAATACTTTCTACTAAAACATTTCAAGAAAAATGTCTTCAAAACCAAGACTAAAACCAAAAATAAATGTGGAGAAAAGTCAGGATTATTCTGGTCAACTGTTTCAATAGGTAATCACCATTCACTGCCCACCAAAGGCACTCCAAGTTACAAAGGACCTGACCACAAACTTTGACATCTCAAGAGTTCAAGGAAAAGTCACACACTGAGGCCAGCCTAACATACCCCCAAATGTTCTCACTGTTTCTGCTCTGTTAAGATTATAATGTGTTCAAGTTTTAAGTGTAAAAATTCTTTCCTATAAAAAATCAAATTTATGTAAAAATGTGCTCCCTTTAGAATCACGATGACTATACAATCTCTAGATGCCTGTCATCTTCAATTAGAAGCTAAAAGCCACTCCCAGACTTAAAATCTGTCAACCCCATGAACACTTTGATAATTTCACATCCACTGAATGTTAACAGAAACCAAAATCCATAGGAAGAAAATCCCTTCAAGTAATTATTTCTGTGAGATTTCATAATTTTAAGTCAAAATTAGAACAGGCAGTTCTGTAGATTGACACACACATACACCCTCCCAATTTTGTTCTCATAACTTTCATTCTTTCTAATATCCTTCTCTGTTCTTCTCTGTGATTATCACACCAGGTCTGTCTAAAATAAATTGTGAATACCCTGCTGTCTCCACTATGACCTCTATTACATGCCATAGCCCACATCTTCATCATTATTTTCAAAACAACAGATCAACACTGGCCAGAGCAACTTGTATGCAAATTTGGAGATAGCTTTAAATAACCTTTCTTATTTAGGGACTAGCTTTCCCATAATTCACGCTTGCCCACTTACAGACATCAATAGGATTATTTGGTTTTGGTGGTTAACTGACTGTGAACCCATCTCTGTCACTTTATATGAACAATTGACTCCACTCGTTGGGAGAAAGTCCACAGCCAGTTTCTTATGGACACACTAGGATACCAGATGAATTTCTCCCTTCTAATCAGAAAAGCAACAGCTTTTCCAGAAGTTCCTAACTGGGTAAATTTTGTCACATGCCCACCCATAGCTTCAAGGGAGGCTGAAACATTTAATTTGTCCAAACTCCATGGTAGGAGATTGCAAAGGAGGGGATCAGCCTACCAACAATGTCGACCACAACCTAGTAATACAAATGCTGAGTCCATGGAGTATAGATGTTTATATTTGATTGGTATTATTCAATCTCTATCCATGGTTGTTTCAATTTGGACCCTATGTCAGAAGCAATTATGACTTTTATCTTTACCATCTGACTTTTCTTTTTGATTCAAATGAAAGATTGTATATAGTTTGGAAATTTGACTCTCCAGTGAGACCAGTTCCTGTGGTTCTCCAACAGATCATATTTCATCACATTTTCCTCAGATTTCAGTGTCTCCAGGCTATTGATTATTTCAATACAGGCTGTTTACCTCAAGTTCCATGTCACCCAATTCCTCCATCCATTCTTCATACTGTAGCCAGAGTATAGTAAAAAATGTAAGTCAGTTTATGTCCTTCAACATTTTCCATTGCACTTAGAATAAAATCAAAGCCCTTATCAGGGTCTGTGTTATCTATGCCCCTCCAATGTGTTATTTCCCCCTCCAATGTCCTCTTCACCCTCAATCACTAAATTTAGTCTTATTAGCCTTCTGTCTGTTCCTAGAATCTACCTGGCTCTTTTCCCACCTCAGTGCCTTTGCACCTGCTCTTCCTTCTACAATGCCTATCTAATGGCTCTTCTCACGGTTGCGTTGCTCCTTTTAATCACTCATGTGTCAATTTACATGTCACTTTCTCAGAGAGGCTTTCCTGACCATTCTTTCTAACATAAGTCTCCTTTGTAATTTTTTCTCTAACCACAACACTGTATTAATTTTCCTTAAGGCAGATTTTACTAAGCATGTACACTTGGGCAAATAATTAGCTTCTCTGTGCCTTCTTTATTTGTAAATAAGGGTAATAATTGTACCAACCACAGGGGTTGTTGTAAGCAATAAACAAAATAAAGCCCTTAATAGTTCGTGGCCTATATAAAACTTGGCTAAATAATAATTACTTGTGGGGTTTTTTTTACTTTGTTATTTTCCTGTTTTCGCCACTAGACTATAAGCTCTAAAAGCAAAGGAAGCCTATCTGCTCTGCTCTCACTGTGTCTCAGGACCTAGCCCAGTGTCTGGCACATAGTAAGTGCTCACAACGTATTAGGTGAACAAATATATGTTAAAGGCAGTCCTACATCAGTGGTTGTTTCAATTCTGGACTGGACTCCAGTAGCTCATTTCCAGTGTTCAGTAGCCTCCTCTCTGAGACTGCCAGATTAAGTAAATAAAAATATAAAATCCTAGATAAATTGGAATTTCTATGTTCTATCTGGCAACCCTACTTTCCTCACTACCACCCTCACCCTTAACAAGCAATACTTTTTCTCTTTCTCTCTCTCTCCGCCCCTGCCTTTCTCTTCCTCTTTGCTCTTCTCCTCCTAAGTTTATTTGACTGTTTCTGAATATAGCTCTCAGTATCAGGTGACCTCATCATCTTTAAATCTGGAGATATCTGCTCCTTGAGGACAACCATTTCTTTAATGGACTAATAAGTCGTCTTTATGATCAGTCTACCAGTTCCCAGAGGACTAAATTATCCACCTTCAGCATCCCAGCCTCCTTCAGCCTGGACAGGCTTCTCAGGAGACTACAACAGACTGTCTTTTCTCCAGATTCAGAACATGTTAAATTAGGGACACAAATGTCCTTTGTCCATTCCCAGACATTTTCTACCTTACTGGTTGATTTTCAGAAATCCCCCTCCCTAAATCCTGGCTTTGAAAGAGACCTAAAGAAAAGAAATGCAAACATGGCCTTTCCCAGTTGACCAGCCAGATAGTTTGACAAGGCTCTACAGAAGAGCTGAGAAATGCCAAATTGATGTCATGATGTTATTTCCCACCTACTAGCATAGTCCTGGCTCAGAACATGAGAAGTTACTTGGTGCTTTAGCCAGACTCTATCACTTATATTAACATGCTTGGCTCTAGATTACACTAAGGCAGTTGGAAGAACTAACTGCTTAACCTTTCAGAAGGTAAATAATTTATTTGAAATAAAATGTGTTGGAGAAACCATGGCAGTCAATCCCAGTGGTGTGTCAATATATATGTAAGGCTGTGGCTGAAAATAGCATCATGGGAGTTACTTCTTAGCAGTGTTACACATCCTTGACTGGAATCTCCATCTAGAAAGTGTCCTCTACTGAACATTTGGTTCCTTTTCGGTAGTGAAGGAAACATGAGTGTCACAATCCGAAAGAGTAAAACATTGATCTCAAATCCATCGTGTACTAACTGTGTGAACTTGCTAAATGGTTTCACAGCTCTGGGGGGCACCTGAGTGGCTCAATCCATTAAGTGTCTGACTTCAGCTCAGGTCATGATATGGTTTGTGAGTTCAAGCCCCACATTGGGCTCTCTGTTGTCAGCCCAGAAGCTCTTTCAGGTTTCACAGCTGTGGGACTCAGTTTCTTTGTCTGCAGTATGAAGATATTGCCTCCTGTGTTATAACTTAGAACTTAGAACTTATATTGCTTCTCGGCCTTTTGGCTAAGATCAAGTGTAGAGCTTAGAACTTACTAAGGTTCTAAATAAGGTGGACAAAGTACCTGGTACTCACTGAATGCTCAATGGCTGCTAGTTAACATTAATCATTTTAGGCACTTTTTTCCTGCTTCATACTGTGTGGCTGTGTTGGTTATACTCAGGACCAAATTCTGGTTGTTTCACCAGAGAGAAGCCTTCTTTTTAGGGCTCTGTATCACCAGTGAGAGGTCACTTGACGAGGACCCTGTTGCAAATATGACGGTGCCATGTTCCTCTTCTGTTAAGAGCAGGGTGTCCAAGCTAACCTAATTGCTGCTCATTTTTCTCTTGTGAGGCACTGGGGAATGTTCAGCATATTAGATGGAAGAACAAAACTCAGATACCTGCCAAGATTATGTACAGCCTACCCAAGGAAAAAAATTTTTTTAAACTTCACAGCTTATGATTGGAAAAGGACACAGGACAGCTGCTAACTGTTTTCATCTCTACTTTTGGCATGTTCTTCTAATAGCTCTCCTGTCACACTCAGTCTGCAATGCAGTGGGAACTAAAAGAGTAGGACTGAGGTGGCCCTCCAGCCCCATCCCACCCCCCTGCTCAAATTCAGCTATTGGGAAAGACCATTTAAAACATTTAATATCCTCCCTACCCCTTTGGGAATGGTGTAACCCAGCTAGACACCACGCTTCAAAAGAGAGAGGGAAGTTAAAGCTTTGCAGTTAGCGAGGGAACGTTTAGACAAGAAACCCCCCCAGGTCCCTGCCAACCCTGATTCCATGATTCAGTGAACAGAAAGGACTGGAGCAGAGGAGGGAAGAATAGGTCAGACAGCTTTCCAAATCCTGTTCTATAAAGAAAAAGTCATTGTTACTCAAACGTTGTGAAATCAAACGTAAACTATGTTGGAACACTTGCTTTCAAATGTGAATTTCATATGGCTCTAAAGCAAAATGCAAATGGTTTCGGTCTCGCTACATTTTTGTACTGAACCTTTTCTCTCCTAAACTAACTGCACTGGAGGTGGTACCAGATAATAGTTATAAGAAAGGCTCCCATTAGCTATGGAAGCAAGTTAACTGCCTACCTCAGAGAGCTATGGTGAGAATTAAATACAGTGATATGTCTAAGGCATAAGAACAGTGCCTGGCACAGAATAAGAACTCAGTGAGTGTGTAATTTACTCTATGCTTACACGAACTGCTATTAGTGTGAAAATCGAAAGAAGACAGTGGGTGTTCATAAGCTTTATATTTTCATATGAATGTATCTGGAAGAAAGTAAGAGCATACAAATACGTTTTGTTCACATCAGCATTTCTTCTTGTAGGACTTGTGGATTAACATCCTTAAAATTGAATAGGCTTTCTCTTGCATCTGTGAAACTTTTGACCAAGATAATACAAGTTACTGTATAAATGACTTTGAGGTATTTTATATATATGCATAATTCTAAAATCTACATGAAGACATGTCTCAAAGGAATTAGAATTGTAACTTATGGTATCATCAAACCTTGCACAATACTTTGAAAATAAATACCTGATTACTTAACTTCCTCCCCCCTCTGTCTTTCCATAGCGTCAGAACAGATGTTTCAAAGGGGATATAGGCCTGAAAGATAAAGAGGGGGAAACTGGTAGCATAAAACGCATTGTAATCACGTTCGCTGCTAAATAGTGATCCTAAAAACTAATTCTAAGGTATAAGTTATTTATTAAAATATATACCTTACATATATAAGATGCTCTCTAACTTATTGCTCAGTGATGTGACATTTACTTGAATCAATAATCCATGTGGTCTTAAGAACTTAGAAAACTCTCTTCCTAAGCTAAGAATGTGAAGATTTAGTTAAGTTTTGAGCAAGAAATTCCCTTGCAGTAGACAGAATATTTTCAAATGGAGGGCTAAGGTAGAGAGGTAAAAAATATACACTATTTTCCTCCACTGTCATTTCATTCATGTAAGAGAGGGAATTAAAATTGGAAGAAGCACGTGCGCGCACACACACACACACACACACACACTTTTAAAATTTTTAAAAATAAAATTGGAAGAAGCACATCATCCATTATCTGATCACTTATGGTACCCATATTTCTGTCTGATAAACAAAATAAAGCTTTGTTCCAACACTGATAGGGGAATTATAAATCTGGGACTTATCCCAATAGTTACCATCCTAATCATGCAGAAAAGACATGTATTGGGTTTACTTGTAAGTTGATATCAAATTGACTCAAAGCCTTTATAGAGGCTAAGAGGTAGCATTATTCCAAGAATATTATATGTGTGTCTCCATGTGTGAGTTTGCAAGATCTTACTATCATTCTATTATACAAATATTCTCTTTTGAATATTTCAGGCCATTCAAATTGTGGAGAAGAATCTAATTTAGTTAATTATATAGACCAAAAGAAATTTTCTCCAATTGACAGCATCCTCTTGATTTTTTCAGTCTTTGAGTAAAGAGAGAGAATAAATAACATCCAACTTAAGCCTATATTAAAAAGAAACAAGTTCCCTATAGTGCTTAAATATGTTTCCCTAGCATTTGTAGGCACTTATTATATATAATATGCAATGTGAAGGAAAGTTTGCTAAATCAATATGATATGATACTGAGGTTATGAAAATAAGAGGAGCTCTGAGAGAAACAAATTATTAATTTAGATATATTTGAGATGATTTCAATAAATAGCTGTTCTATTTCTTATGTAGAATTAAGAACAAAACACTGCTTTTTATTCTGTTTGGTCATCTTCTTTGCTTATCACTGCTGGAAAAAATCTAATACATAAAGTATGCTCCCCAGAGTCAGAGAAATTTCAGTTTTCAGTGCATAAAATATATTATTTTTCCTCATTACATGACTTAAGAAAGCAATAAAGACCCCCTGGATTAGATATTTCTTGTCAGTAAAAGAACAGCTATTCTAAAAACACTGCCTTGGGCCTTTGATCCTTCTATTAGGTCATTAACTAAGCAACTTTATCTACTCATTATTATTCCTTAAACGCCTTGTGCAATGTGCCTGGTAGCATGCTAACAAAATAATAAATTACTCCTCAATTGGGCTTGTCATTTTGATAGCATATATTTCTAGCCCTGTAATAAAGAAACACTAATGAAAATAGAATGGCTACTATTTTTTCTTAATGGCTGAAAAATCAGAAGAAAATTTGCTAAACGTCCTTAAATTTTATGTTCATGAACTTTGACTAAGAAGCACATCAATTATATCCTAAGGATGACTCATGAGTATTTCTGACTCCCTGTTCTGATTCCCTTGCAATCCCCATTTTTGCCCCATCTCTGTGATTCAACTATAGTTTAAATGCCTTTAATTGTGGAGAAGTACTGTCTAGTAGAATTTTCTAAGATAACAGAAAAATTCTCTGTTTGTGTTGTCCAGTATTGTAGCCACCAGCCACGTGTGGCCAATGCATTTTTTTGAAATCAGGTTTGAAAAGAATCAATTAGATATGGCAATTTAGAAGTCTTTCTTACCATTTGGCAGAGACATTCTATGGAGTTAGTGAGGGTAAAGGCTTATTGTGGTGGGTTGACAAGTAAATGGGAGATGCAGAAGTAGACACAGCACGCGTACTGGTGATGAGGAGGTAGAGAGTGCAGTATAGTAGATGGTTAAGCAGAAGACACACATAATGAAGCTCTACTCCAAAAAACATTGATCTAGCAGCCATGTGAAAAATGAATGGAGGAGGGAGAAAGCTAGAGTTTACGTTCAGCTATTATTGAGGGAAAAAAAAAGCTGGGATTTTTCTAACATTTAGTGAAGGCAGGTGATAACATGAGAATAAATTCCAGCTCCCCAGGAAGAATGGAAATGTTTATTGTCCTTGATGGCACATCTGTTACCCAAATGCAAATGAAATGGTTAGTTGCAAGATGTGAAATATTTTATTTTTCTCCAAAAAGCTGTAAGAATCCATGATATTACAAAACTAAGGTATTCTATCATTTATTTTAATAAGAAATGTTATAAATTCCTACCTAGTCCTGAGATTAATTTGTCAAGAAAAAAAGTGCATTCTTGCACTTCTCTGTAATTACTGTTGACCCTTGAACAATGCAGGGGTTCAGGGTGCTGACCTCACCCCCCACACCTGAACCGTGCAGCCAAAACTCTGCATATAATTTTTGATTGCCCCAAAGCTTAACTACTAATACCTTCTGTTGACAGGAAGCCTTAGTAATAGCATTAACAGTCAATTTACATAGATTTTGCATGTTATGTGTATCATATACTGTATTTTTATAATAAAGTAACAGAGAAAAGAAAATTTTATTAAGAAAGTCATAAGGAAAAGCCAATAGATCTGCAGTACTGTACTGTATTTGTTTTAAAAATCAAGGTTTAAATGGACCCTTGTAGTTCAAACCCATGTTGTTCAAGAGTCAACTGTACTTCTTAAAGCTATCTTTAGGTTGCAAGTTCTGAAACACTAAAATGTAATTGCAATGTAAATGTAACTTCAAATTATACAATCTATATTTATACATAAAGATACTAATCAAAAGTTGGACATGACTGAAATCATACCGCTTTAGAACTGAATGAGTATTCATTGAACTACATTTTACGGGTGAGGACCATGAGGCCTAGAAATAATACATGACTTAACCAAGTTTACCCAAACAAGATTTAGATCCAGATCTTCAGATTCCAAGCCTACTGGTGTTTCAAAAAAAAAAAAAAAAAAAAAAAAAAAAGACTGGCTAGATGATGCACAGGATATTTCTGGTATCTCTATATATTACAATAAGAGAGAAAATAGAAAATTTCTAACAGCATGCCTCATTGGGGACAGTGAATCCTTTTCTTTATGTTTCCAAAATTAGTACCATTTCCCCTTGGGCACATTCTCACCATTTGCACTGTGCTTCCCAAATTTTCACTCATTTTTCAAAAGTGTTTGGTAATTATTCCATATGCTAGGAAATTTGCCCCAAAGAGATGTCTAACTTCCCTACAATTTTTCAAAAAGGTTCTTCCTACTGAAGATAGAGAAAACAGTATATTGGTAGTTTAGAAGAACAGTGGTTTTAAGGATTTAATTCTTCAAATAATTTCAGTATTCAAACACTAAAAACAAATTCTCAGGATTACCTATAGATACTAGGTATCTATATTTACTGAAACAGAAGACACAGACAGAAGACAAACACAAGACACATCAGAATTCTGGTCTGTTTTGTGTATGCACAAAGAAACCAGTACATTTCGTATGAGCTGAAGTTGTAGGCTGGTAATTTAGCCCATGGAAAACCTGGTAGTGATCTAACACATAGATGGACAATGTTTTTTGTTTCTTATTTTTTGTCTTCTGTTTTTGTTTTTGTTTTTTTTTTTTCAACGTTTATTTATTTTTGGGACAGAGAGAGACAGAGCATGAACGGGGAAGGGGCAGAGAGAGAGGGAGACACAGAATCGGAAACAGGCTCCAGGCTCTGAGCCATCAGCCCAGAGCCTGACGCGGGGCTCGAACTCATGGACGGCGAGATCGTGAACTGGTTGAAGTCGGACGCTTAACCGACTGCGCCACCCAGCGCCCCTGTTTTTGTTTTTTAAGATCCTTTTAACTCCTTTTGGAAAACCCTTTAGAGACTAAAAGTCAAATATAGAGTGGTATCATATATCCTACTCATGACATGCTAGTCCATTTCTGAAAATAAAAACACTTTCTCAAAATGAAGCCATTTATATTCTTAGCCATGCTCTATTGTGTGCACAGAGTAATTTCTTGAGAGCAATGTTTCCTGTGGCATTTTGCCAAGACTGGCTTTATTTGTTTTTCATTAGGCTTTTCATTATCATGCTGCTATATACCTGGCTCGTTCTGCTTCCTCTGAGAAGGCCAGGATAGCTTAAGCATAGGAATGATACCATGAGTAGGTGGAATGTTTGTGTCCAGTGAATGCCCACTTTAAATCTCTAACTATGGTACCATTCTTACAGCTTTAATCTTTCTAAGAACAATCAATTATCCATTATAATGTAGTATGATATTAAATTGTTTATATCCATCTGTTCTGTCCCTGTACAGAGAAAGATATTAGTCTCACTTTGTACCACACTAGACTGGCCCATCCTCTTTTATTATCTCAGGAAAAGGCATCATGATCCACCCCCACTGCCCAAGACTAGAACTAATGTGTGTCCTGCGTTTCTCCATCATTCAATATATTCAGTCACTGAATCAAGCTTCTTGATAGTTTTCAAACCCACCCATTTCTTTCTATCTCCCATGGTCACCACCTTGGTCTAAGCCCACATTGTCTCTAGAACAACCACAATAGCCTCCCAAGAGTCTCCATGCTCTCAGGATTGCCCTTTCCAATTCACTCTCTTTTGCTTTAACTGTCTATCAGCACCACCGCTCTCCATAAATATGTGTTCTGTAATTTCTACTCACAAGTGTTTTTGTGTTACACATTAGTAGGACAGTTTGATTTGTTCAGAAGAGGAGTGATCCAGTTCTGAGCTTCTCTACAGACCTCTCAATTTAAAGGAAAACTCTAGCTTACAAACTACAAAAGACTAAAATCTTTAGGTACAAAATAAGCAATTTATAAATTTTTGTATTAGAATATTAATCAAAGGCCTAAAAAATCATTGAAATCAGAGAATTTCAGGATTAGGTTGGTCCTTGGAGACCCTGTAGCTCAACTTTGTCATTTTATAGGTAAGGAAACAGAGGCCCAGCCACAGAATCTAAAATTGATCTTTCCAAATTTGAAATATCATCATGTAACTCCTCTTCTTAAAATTTGTCCATGGCTTCCTGTTACGGTCAGGATGAAGTCTGAATTCCTCAGCCTGGTGTACAATGTCTGAACAGTCTGCTTTGGCTTACCTTTCCAGCCTTACCTTTTGTTCCTCTCTCCAACTCAGCCAAGAAGCCAGTGCTTCCAAATGTGCTGTGTTCTTTCTCACCCATAGGACATTGCACATAATTCCACTTTTGTCCTTCCTCTTTTCAGTGCTAGGTCCTAACCAGGCTTCAGTCATGATCTCCAACTGAAAACACATCCCGGATCCCTTCAGGGCCCCCAAGCACATGCTACCACCATAGCATATTCACAGCATCTTAACTGAGTTTGAAAATCTGTTTCCATACCTGGAATGGAAAGAATAAAGACAGGGGCCTGCAAATTATTCATTGTTGTATCACCATATCTTGATCAGAGATGTCTGGCATTCAGTGTTTTAAGATTAATTATTAATTTTCACTTTTAACCTGCCTAGTATGCTATAATTTTTAATCAGTTTTCTTCTCAAAAACTATTTTAAAAATTGTTTTTATTATTTATATATTTTTTGAGACACAGAGAGCACATGCACAAGTGGGGAAGGGGCAGAGAAAGGGGGATAGAGGATCTGAAGCAGGCTCTGCACCCACAGCGGACAACCCAATGTGGGGCTCAAACTCACAAACTGCAAGATCATGACGTGGGCCAAAGTCGGACACTTAATCAACTGAGCCACCCAGGCGCCCCTCAAAATCTATTTTTAGGGGAAGACAAAACTGATTCATTCATATCAACATATAGGCAGATCACTGATGATCCTAAACAGCAGCTCTTCCTAGAAGCATTTACATTCTTCCAGGAACAGAGTTTGAAGCCACAGGAATGAATCCCCAATACAGATAACCCAACCATAAATAGTAAGTCATGAGAGCATTTCTGGGGGGAAGGAAGCTTTCCCAGAACCTTCAACTCAGTCACATAGGTGACCTCTTACTTGCCCTCACCCTCACTGAAGAATGACTGTTTTGTATGTAGAAATCAGATCACTTGTTGGTTATTTTTCTCTGCATTAAATAAATCATTATTTACCCATAGTAAAAATGCCTGAATTAACTTGTAACATTTCTGGCTTTGTTTCAGGGAAGTAATGTTATGGAAGATCAGGATTTATTGGAAATTGGAATCCTTAATTCTGGGCACAGACAAAGAATTCTACAGGCAATCCAGCTCCTTCCAAAGGTAAGCAATGCTTTCTTACCCTGGCCCTATGTACAGCAGTTTTGAGTCCAGATGTGCAAGGGTTATTAGTACTTAGGACAACATTTCTACATTTTGATGCAACTCCCAAAAGCAGTTCTTATTAGGTCCAGCCAAACATTCAGACTCACAAGACTACTATGGGCCATGCTTGGCTTTAGGTTTACCAGAAGGATGTCACAGAGGAAACTCCACTGACCATCAGGGTACCTTCAGAGTTTCTCTTCAGTGAGAGTCCTTTATATTGGTACAAACATCAGCACAGGCCTCTCAGGTGACAGCTCAGGTACAAGAAGACAAGATCAATATTGGATGAGTGTGAGAATGGTCCTGGATTTGAAGTGTCATGTCCCATAAGAGGCAATATCTCTTGTACAATTCTGTAAACTTAGCCTCCAGGGGCAAGGAATCCACCTAATTATAAGCGTCATCACTCAAGAAAGACCAAAGTATCACATCCCCATCAGGTATTTATAGTTCATGTATAAATCCTCCCAGTCAAGATGCAATTTGCCAACCAAGGTGGCATTTTAACTGTAAGCACTGTTACCTAGCAACAGAGTTGACCTTCTGTTTCCAGATAAGGTTTCATAGGAGCCTAAAGCAAGAGGTAGGATCCTAGCACTGGTCTGCAAGATATGTAGGACTTTAACTGATAAGGAAAGGGAAAACGTTTCAGGGGTCAGCAGAAATCATATAAATATAAATATAAATTGCAAGGAGTATTAGGGGAATGGCAATACTGTGTGATTTAAAATGCAATGGGATTTGCACAACAATGTGAATGTCTTCAATCATTGCCACTAAATTGTACACTTAAAAATGGTTAAGGGGGTAAATTTTATGTTTTATTATTTCACCACAGTTTAATAATTTTTAGAAAAATAAAAAAATCCAGTGTAATTAAAACAATTAGAGAGTAGAGAGTATAGTCAGAGATAAAGCAGTAAAAGTAGGTTGGGTTAGTTTGTGTCAGGCTAAGGAATTTGAAATTTGTTCTGTAGATACTAGGGAACAGACATGACTGGACTGCTTTAGGCCAGTCAATTTGGGAGGCAGTATACAACAGGAATTAGAAGGAGGAAAAGTTGAAGTTGGGTCAACCAGCTGGGAAAAGATTCAGGGGGCAAGACTGAAAGCAGATGAGCAGTAATACTTACACCTAGATATGAAAACTTATATACTTTGTATTCTCCTCTGCTCTTTTCCTTCCTAATGAGGCTATAATTTCTCAGAATGAGAAAGATAAATATTAACCACTGTTTCTAAGGAAGTGATCTGATGAAATTTGCCAACTGACAGTGAACTGAGTTTCTACTGATAGAAAGTTAACACTTTTGCAAATTCAAGGAGAGTTAAGCATACAAAGGAGTTGCATCATACAATATTCTACAGTAAAAGGAAAACAATAAAGCGACCTTAGAACTAATTCCAGAAGTAATTCTTATAAGCGTATTGTTCACCTCACTACTTTTGTATCTTAAAATATTACTTGCTCAGCAAGTTGCTCCTCATTGTCTACAAGGACTTCGGCACTACTGTATCCCCAACACTCAGTCCAGTGTGCAGTGCATCATAGGCACTCAATAAACTAAGTGACTACCCCCTTGTCACAATGCTACCCATCATTTAAAGTTCAGTTCAAGTAGCTCCATATCACTTCCTTTGTGAAACTTCCCCTAAAAGGGAACCACTCCTCTCACATTGGTAATTATCACCCTAGTCCAAACCAACCACCTCTAACTGGACTAGCATGATGGGTTCTAATCTATCATCTCTAAGTTAGACTACTGGAGTCAATTTCTCATTGGTTCTCTCTAGCTTGGATAATTAATTCATAGACACCTAATCTCTGTACTAGTTACCTTTCTTATGACTCTACATTTGAATTTCCACACAGCATCCAGAATGATCCTTCTCCTTCTCAAATGTAAATCAGATCATGCCACACCCTGTTTAAAATATCCAATGGATTCCCTTCTCACTTAGAATAAAATCCTTATCGTAGCCTACAGAAGTCAATAGGATCTGGCCCGTTCCCACCTCTATGACCTCATCTCTCACTCTCCTATTTCCCTAAACTCTAGTTATGTGGCTTCTTCTTGTTCCAGAATATACCAAGCTCATTTTTGCCTCAAGCCCTTTCCATACTGGTCTCTGTCTGGAAAGCCTTTTATTCAGATTTTCACACTTGCTCCTATACATCATCAAACCTCTGTTGGGCTACGATCTCCTCACGGAGGCTTTCAGACCTCAAAGTCACACTCCTCACATACTATCACTGTCCTTCCCATTGCCCTGCATTAGTTTCTCCATGGCACCTATGGCTATCCAAAGTTACATTATTTATTTGTTTGTTTTTTCCTTATTTTTCATCTCTCTCCCAAAATTCAGGACCCATGAGCTTAGGGACCTTGACTATCTTGTTCCCTTCTATATACCCAGCCCTAGAACAGTGCCAATAACATCTAGGTGGTCAAAAAAACAAAAAAAAATGTTTGTAGAAGGCAGGAAAACACTGCTGTCTCTTTCCTCGGATATTCGATAGCTCTATGCCTGTCCTGAAGGTACTAATAACACTCTACCACTTCTGACGTTAGAAACATCCTGAAGGCAGAGACAGTGTCGCATCCATCCGTGAATTTCCCAGTGTTCTTAGCCCAATACATGTGCATTAGCAGAGTGAAAGAATGAGTGACTGACTGAATGAATATATTCCTCATGGTATTCAAATATACATTTTTTCAAATCAGTGTGCTCAATAAGATATATCTGTAATAGTGTACAGGCCATTTGATAATGAGAAACAGAAGAACCTGAACTCAGAATTATTTGGAGAATAAATGGAGTGTTTATTTTTAAGACAGAATATCATTCCCATTAGAGAAAACAATGTAACCGAAACAATACAAAATTAAGCTTTTATCAAGAGGCTGATGCAAAAGTGCTTACCATGCACCCAAATGAGTAGAGAATATATAAAAACATCCACACACGTGTTCAGCAGCACAAACAGAATGTTATAATGCTACAAATTGATGCTTTGCCTTCTTAGGTAATGAGCCCAATCTTCAGATGGTTAATAGTGTAATTTTACTGCCAGCACATTCATTTGCATTCACTCTAACTTTGCGCTGCTGCAAAAGGGACACAATGTCTCTTTGTTGTGTTTATGCAATTTTAGTGTTCAGAGTATCTGTTCTTCATCTGTCACGAAAAATATTCCATGATTGCTACCTGAAATCCTTTAATTAACATATTGTGTTTTGGAATCCGTGAGATTGTTCCTAAACAGAGAAAAGGTGGTTTGCTAAATGCAATCTTGATCTGTTAGCACACTTCAAAGCATGTTTTTTCATGCTTTATTTGTATTTGTTGTTTCAAGTTTCAAAGTCAAAGTTTATTCCTTTGGTAATAGTGATTTTTCTTTCCTGTATCCTTTTTAATATTGAAATATTGGCCAGTGCAAAGGTCTGCATGTTCTCGAGTACATTTGATACATCAAACACATGGAAAGTATTCCAGTGTTCTAAGCGCAGACATAGAAGTGCATTAAGCACATGAATTCCTCTCTTCCACTCATTATTTCCCTCTGTCTTTTATAATGCTTGACCTTTAGTAGCAAAGCTTAATTATCCAGTTTCACCCAATATCCACTTTCCTCACCAACCCCAGTTCAGTCTTTTCTTAGGTCTAAAAGTTTCCCAGGACTTCTGAAGATCAAATTTCACCCTTTTTCTCTTTTTAAGAAAGGAACCATAACATGAGAATGTGACTTATTTTTCACTCTCCTAGAAACTGTAAGCATATTAGACTTTTTCTGTCCCCTAGACTTGGGGAAATTATCTGATTACTTATTTTGCAACACATAATTTACCTTTTCTTAGGTAAGAATTCCATGTGACCAAGTATTTGGATAATCCTCTAAAAACCTTTTAAAAAGGCATAATGTCTTTTGTCCTTTGACAATATAACACTTGGAAGTCAGGAATTCAAAAACACTTTCATTTTAAAGGTTTACAAGACTGTGTCAAAGCCCATATTATGTCAGCTGTCTTAATCTCTGTCATCCTGAATCAAATGTATTCTTGGCACACTAGCAACTTTTATGTCACCTGCCCACTTTTTCAATATTTCCTTTCCTGATATTTTTATGTTTTTTCTCTTTTGGATGTTTTGAGTAGTTGTTTATACTCACTATCCCCCCCTTTTTTTTTGCTCCCATTAATTTTTCAACCTTCTTGGGTCTAACTAGTTCCTCTGCTACCACTGCACACAACCAGCGCTAAGGTTACCAGTAGGGAAGAAAGTCCATATACCCCCTTCCACCTTCACTTGCTTTAGCTGTAGTAGATTCTCATACTCATGTTAACTGTCTTATTGTTGTCTTTTGGCTTCTCCAATATCTGGTTATCTTCATGCATCTCTGACACTCCCTCTCCTCCCCTGTGCATTTTCCTCAGTTAAATGTTGGAGTTCCTCAAAACTCCCAACTCAACAATATTGTGACTAGTAAACGTTGTTATCACAGGACTCTTGATCATAGTACATTTTCTGATAGTCACTGTTTGGTTCATCATTGCCATAGCCCACTTCTACTTTACAGCATAACAAATATTTAACATTTCAGCTGCTCATTATCTCTCAGTTCAGTTCAATTTAACCAGTATTTGTTGGGCTACATATTTTCAATTATTTTTTCACGAATGACCCTGAACACCTCTGGTTGGACTAAAAAACACCTTTCCTATCTTCATTTTAAGATTTTGGTTAAAAAAAACAACAACAGAGTTATCTGTTATTTCAATAGAAAAACAAGATTCTGTGCTAGTTATCTATTGCTATATAACAAATTACCCAAACCTTAGTGGCATATAAAAACAACATTTATTATTTCAGAGTTTCTGTGGGCCAAGAATCCAGGAGCTGCATAACTGGGTCCTTGGTTCTGGGTCTCTCACAGAGCTGTAGTCATCTCAAGACCCAAGTGGGAGGGTCCCACTGCCTAGCTCACTCTTGTGGTTGTAGGCAAGTTTCTGTTCCTCAAGGGTTTTTGGACAGAAGTCTTAACACTTCACAAGCTGTTGGCCTCTGTCAATTCCTGTCATATAGGCCTCACCATAAAGTATCTCACAATGGGTATCTGGTTCCAACAGTACAGCAAGTGAAAGGACAAGAGAGGGCTAGGGAGATGGAAGTCACGGTCTTTGGAACATGCCATCCTTTTGCCATATTCTGTTCATGAGAACCAAGTCACTAGATTAAGCCCACATACAAGAGGAAGTGTTTACAGATGCTGTAAATACCTGGAGGTGAGATCACTGGGGGACCACATCAGAAGACTGCTCACTGCAAATATACTTTATACTGATCCACTTTACAGTCTAGTTGCCATGTCTACATTTGTGGTTAAAGTGGAATAACCCATCAGTAATAACAACAAAAAAAGATTCTTTTATTTCCATGGGCCATCTTTTTTTTATATTTGTTTGTTTCTTTGTTTACTAAATGCTTATTTTTTATTATTTTTTATTTTTTAATACAATTTATCTTCATGGGGCTGTGATATTCACAGTTAGATGATTTAGAAGGCACATTTGCAATTGCCTCTCAAAAAAGAGACACATGTCTCTGGTCTGTAGAGTCAAGTGTGAAATAGCATCATACAATCATACACAAATCAGAGACCTTGGAGATGAGATGAATACACATAAAGACTTCACAATCTAAACAACACTAATCTAAGTGATAACACACAAATCAAAAATCCCACAAAACATTATAAATTCTTAAAACATGTTTAATCTTTATTGGTGCCTCACCACTGAAAGGAGCATATTTCCATCTATATTAGGAAAGTGAATTGGTCAAAGTCTATTGGACAAGACGTTAAGGATGTTAGCAAACACATTTTTAAAATTTATTTTGAAACAGAGAGAAAGAGAGAGAGCAGAGTAGGGGCAGAGAGAGAATCCCAAGCAGGCTCTGTGCTGTCAGTGCAGAGCCCAAGGCAGGGCTCAGTTTCACAACCTGTGAGATCATGCATGACCTGAGCTGAAATCAAAAGTTGGACGCCACCCAGGTGCCCCACATTTTTGAAAACAACCAAAGCTAGAAGTAAAAGGGACCATGTAACCTTAAGCCTGATCAGAACAAATAGAAAAAGGAAACAGTTGACCAAAGAAACCAACCAACCAAACAAACAAACAAACCAGCTGGTGAGCAGGACTGTAGAGATAAACTGGCAGGGACTGAGAACTCAAACACTTTTAAGGACAGGACATAGGGAGTGGTAGAAACTGTGGTGAAATAGAGAACACAAGCCCTGCCCCCCCCCAAAAAAATACTAGGTTTTTCCCCCGACTTTATAAATAAAACAAAGCACTGGGGACCAAAGTTGGTTATAGCTGTTACAATGGATTCACAGGTTATTTCAGATATCAAGAGAAGTATTATGGATGTGACATTATCTCAGTTTGGCTTCCTGTCTAAAACTTTTCTCTTAAAGACTCTAGTTCTTTCAAGTTCCTTAAAATTCATATGTGTGTTAATTCTAGTCTTGATGGTTGATGAAGATGTGTATAAGCTTTAGGGAAAAAGTGTTTAACCAGTATAATTTCTTTAGAAGTCTAAAATGGAAGGTTCAGTCTTATTTCCCTGACACTTAGAAAAATGACAGACACTTATTCCTGTTTCTTCTGGTATTTTTCAGAAGGGCAATGACAAAATGTAGGCTGCAGGCACAGAAGCTCTCAAGGTACATTTGACAGGGTAACTTTTCATTCTCCCATGCCATCACTCACTTTCCATCTACCCTCATTCTTTTTACTTGCATTTCTTTGTTTTTGCCAGCTGGCATCTTAAACTTTGTGCCACCCAATGTTGACCTACCAGCCTATGAACATCTTGCTGAAAATATACTCTTCAACAAAATCCCACACACATATATGCACCATTAGCATTAGGGGTCTTAACTTAAAGTTAATACACAATTGGACCCAGAGTCTAGAGTATTCTACTTCCTTTAGGTCTGGTGAGACAAACTGTGGTGGTCTGAGAGTCTTTTCAAGTTCTATTTAGTTCTGCAAATGTCTTATGATTCTGGGACAAGCAGATATGCTCACTTAGGTCAGTGTAAAAACTTACTTACTTCTTAGGAGAAGTATTGGTGCCATTGGAGAATAGGGAAGGCAGAAAGACTAATTGACCTTAAAGTGAAAAACTTAGGTAATTTGTAGTCTGTAAATCTTAAAGTGAGAGCAAATCATTCAGATCTTTCCTATTATCTCTTACCCCAGCAACTCTGATGTCCTCTGAAGCATTTTCCTCATGCTTCATGCCTACTGCTCATACATGGAGCCTGTAACTACTCTGTTCTTCAGGGGTACCTTGGGAGAAGGCGTGACTGATGTTCCTCAAGTTCTCTGGGCCCTTTCAAATGACAAAGCCCAGTACATACAGTGTATAAAATAACTATAGCTGTTTGGCCTGGACAGATATCCAAAGAGAAGCTGAATGTGAGAGAAGCGCGATTCTAACATGTTTACCGATGTACCAACATCCTTCTGCAGTTTCAGAAGGCAAAATGACAGCTGCAGTCTTCCTAAGCTAAAGCGGGGAGGTCTTTTAACATTCTCTTTTAAATGAATTTATCTTGGAATAGTTCATTATGTAGACCACAGAGCTAAAATATCATTTTTACTCATAATCCCCCCCAATATTTATAGAGAAAAAGTGGAGGAATTTTGTAAGTAAATAGGTTTTGATCTATTGCCATCCCCAGCAACTGTCATCCTTCAATTTTGAGAAATTCACCCTCATTTAATAAAGAACAATGGCTCCCTTGGAATGATGCCAAAATCAGTAGTAATAGAAGAGAAACTCTAATATCTGGGCACTTTCTCTTCCTTACATAATTCTTCCAAGAAGATCACAATTTAGAGCTGCAGAAGACCTTAAAACGTCTAGCTCAATATCTCTCCTGAGTCTTTCACAGGTGAGGAAACCAAGTCTGGGTCATATTAAATGACTTGCCCCAAGGCAGATTGTTTCTAAGTGACAAAAGTGGCACCGAATCCCAAGTGTCTGTATTCATGACAATTGCCTCCTGGGTGAATACTGTGCTCTATCAGAGACCCAAGGCTCTGAGGATGCTTGTGTATCTGGGACAGAAACTGTAAAAGGACAAGAAAGGACCAAATGACTAAACATAAGAAAAGGAATTATTTATAATATTGGGCTTTTTTTTAAGTTTCGTGTTTAAGAGGTAGTTTTTACAACCTCCATACATCACTAAACTCCCTTTTCAAGGGTGGAAGGGAAGGATTGTTCCAGGGACCCAAAAGCTCTAGAAAATCAGGAAGAAAACAGACATGAAAAAGAAGAAAGGCAGACATAGACCATGTCCACTGTCCAGTGGCCCGTGGGAGTCAAACCACTTGTTTACCCCTGAAGGTGGCCTTAGAAAAGCTTTATTAACAGTAGGCATTGCTGTTTCAAAGAAGGAAAAGCATAATGGAATAAAATAAAATAACTGAAATCATTTATTTTCTTCTTTAATCTGGGTAGAAAGGAAGGAAAGATGGGCAAGATAGAAGGGCACTCTCTAGGGCAATGAAGACACATCTTTAGAGCATTAAGCTCCACGGAGATGACATTTTTTATAATAATTGACAGGGAAGCTGCATGGTTTCATGGTTGGGAATATAGCCAGAATCCCCAAGTTTGGTTTTACCTACTTCACCAGGGAGTTGTGAGACTTACGTGAGTCAATATTTATAAAGTACTTAAAATAGACCCTGGTGTATCATATGTGCTATATTTATGTTTACTAAATAAAATTTTTTAAAAGACTGAAGGTAAACCATGAAAAAGGTGAGGTTCCTTCATCCCATTAATTATGTCCAAAAATTACTAGTCCAGGCATACACAACAAGCAGAGTGAGTCTCCTTTTATTCATTCAATAGATATATTATGAAATACCTACCATATAGGTACTGTTCGAGATGTTGAGGATTTGATGTTAGGAAACAAAGCCTACATGGTCACTGTCCCCTTGCAGCTTACATTCTAGAGGGGAGTGCAGACAAAAAGAAGTAAACACACATAATTTCAAGTAATGATAAATGCTATAGAGAAATATTAAACAGGGAGTAGACAGAGTGAAGAGGATGTTCAAAATTTTGATTGTAGATGGACAAAGTAGGATTCACACCCAGGCAGTTTACCTGAGGTTCTTTACCACCTCACCGTGTTGTCTAAATGCTATATTTCAAAGCACAATACGGGTACTAAGGAGATATTGAAACGACCAAGCTAAACAGTCCAAGTCCAGGGCACCTTCAAGGAACTTGGAATTTGGCAAAAATGTACTCTTAGAAGCTTTTGATTTAACCTAATTTAATCTTAGTCTAGCCACCTTCTACTTGTGTCACTTGGGCAAACTATTAAATTCTCCAGTCCACAGTTTCCTCATCAGTAAAATGGGGATGATAGCAGAACCTACCATGTTAGGTTATTGTGCATTGTAAATTTAAAACTCCTTATGAAGTGCCTGGCATTTAGAGGCACGAAATTAATACTAGTTATAGCTATTGTGTTTGTTCGGTAATGCTCATTAAATTAACAAAACTCAAGGAATTATTGCCATTGCTCTTGCCTGGGTCCACGTAGAAACAAAATGGACTCACTTTTTGATATAAGCCTATGCCTAAAAATGCCTATGACTGCATTGCATAGTGGGCTTCCCATTCTTACGGATTTCTCATAAGGGCAGATTATTCATTTTCTAGATAAGAAGAAGGCAAAACTTTCAAATCTGATCATCACCCACTAAATTAATTTTTTTACTATATTTAGGATTATTGTTTAACCCACTAGTAACTAGAAGAAAAGGTGTTTAAAGTCATAACTAGGACCTTCCTATTTAAGAAATTAAGTGAATAAACATAGGGCTGAGAGGGCATCCTGACTGCCTCTCTTAGAGGTAACGTAATCAGTTCCCAGCACCACATGGAAAGTGACAGAGGAGTACATATATATGGAGAGTACCTTGAACAGCAAGAGCTCAATAAAGATACGTGGCATAGAATAATAGCACAGAAGTGAACTGAGAAGCTGAGTGGGCGGAACTTGCCAGTGCAGTTCCATTAAATTGCTAAAGGCATTGTGATTTCGTAGAAAAGCAGAACTATGTAAATTTATAGATGAGATCTAAAAGAACATATCCACCATTTTGAATGAGCCATCTTCCCCCTTACTGTATAATTGAATTAAGTGCTAATTTAATAGTTGAATATAATTTGGCTGTATTTCTTATTTTTGATCAGCAGCACTCAAGTGAGAAGTCTGTGTTCAATTTATATCTGCAAATGCAGCGAGCATCTACTTATGTCTCAGACACAGTGCAAGGAGAAAAAAGTTGAGATTATACAGTATCTGCCTTCAGAGAAATTACAGTCTAGCAAAGGAGGTTGAACCAATATCCAAGTGATTTTAATGCAAAGCAGAGTGTGAACAGCTATAATAGAAGTAAAAATACATGCTCTGAATGTTAAGTGTAAGGGGAGGTCTCTCATGTACAGGAAATCTAGCTCATGGTACTCTGAGCAGAAAGTGACCCGAAGCATTTGCTTACTTGTTCAGGCAGATAGATACGCTATTTGTTTCTCATTTGTAATAACCATCCTCTGAAATACAGCCAGTGCCACCAATCCAGCTATGAATTTCATCCATCACTTTGCCCTTCAAGCTATAATAAGTCAAATACTACTTCAAACCCTAGCAGTTTTCTATACTCGGCTTCAATGGAGCAGGCTAAACTAGTAACAGAGTTAATATTCTCCCACCCTAAGCTAAGCACTTTTTAATTACCTGGTATTTCTTTGTGATAATTTTCTTTTTTGGCGGTAAATGGGATTTTAGATTTCTATCTTTTGACTTTAGGTTCTAATCTGATGTTTGATCTTTAGATCCATAGTGAACATGGTAGAACTACATAAGAATCCATGTTCCCCTGGGAGTTTCTAAACATGCTCAGAAAGACACCATAGGCAAACACCTATGTTAATAGCCAACACTTAAACACAAATTTTCTGTGTGCCAGGCACTGTTCTAGGTACTGTTATATTAACTACACATTAACTCATTTAAATCTTAAAATTTATTCTCTATCTTACAGTTGAAGAAACTGTAAGACACAGAAAAGTGAAGTAACATTCCTAAGGTTACACAGTTAGTAAGTGGCAGAGTCGGGATTTGAACCAGGCAGCCTGGCTCCAGAGTCTATGCTTTTAGCTGCTTTCCCCTACTGCTTCTATCACCAGAGTATCACATGTCTGTGCTTTGGGAATAGCCTATCAATGCCTTCACCTTTGAAAAAATGAGTGACTATTTTCATTACCTCCCACAGATCTAGCATCTTCCATTTTAATGAGTAGAAATTTAACTTTTATTTTTTTAACAAATAACTACTGTTCTTATCAGAGAAAATGAGTGCTCAATAAACTATCAGATTCCTTCTTTCGTGTCTTCAAGAGAAAATGCAGTTTAGCTTTACTTGTTCTATGCATTGATAATGGTATAAATGCTAAATAGATAACTTTAAATGATCTTTAAGCTTATAATTTATAAGCCACAGAGTCCCAACAGGTTAAAAGTCTTTTCTTCAATGCATCACCAGATTTAACCCTCAATTCCTTCTTTACTTAGAGACTATTGCTTGCTGGGAAAAGGTTGTATTTATAGTTTTACTAATACTAAGAGGTAAATGTATTATAGAAATTTTTGAATGTGAAATTCTCTCCACAAAAGTATAAGAGGTTATTGCATAGATATGGAAAAGATTGATTTCCCTGCCTTTTACCTCTGGGACTCAATTTCATCATCATCTATCAACATTTCTGGTGTCCATTTTTGACAGAGCACTTTTCTAAGTGCTACTGATGTAGATGCAAAGTAAGAATTGACCTCACTTCTTAGTATCCCTAGTAAGGCTGAGCCAGATGAAAGAGGTCTAGGGCAACTCCAGACACATAATGTATGCAAACACCCACATTCCCAGATGTTCATCAGTGAATCTATGATTCGTACATCCATTCAATCAGTCAGTTCATTTTGGCCCTATGCTAGCTTCGGAGATGAGGATGCAAAAATGGATAACATTTGGACCCTGCCTCAAGGATTTCTACATACATTTTGGACACAGATAAATATGTAAAAAGTTAAACTACTGTTTGAGAGGGGAAAGAAGTCCTACTACAGAGGAGGTTAAAGCTAAATACATGAGGGTCAAGGAAGGTTTTCTGGATAGGTAGATGGCACTTGAGCTGAATCTCAAAGAATTAGTATTTTTAGCCAAATAGACCCTTGAGTGTGTCAGTCCAGCTAGAAGTTGCTGCCCGTGTTCCTGCTAGGTCTAGAGACAGTAAGGAGAAATGGATGCCCATATTCATCCATTCTCTATCTCTCACTGCATCTCTGCCTCTCTGTCTCCCTCTCTTGTGCATCCATGCTTACTTTCACACACACACACACACACACACACACACACACACACACACACAAAGGGACAGTCACTACCTCCCCCATATATTAACCCCAAGAGAAATTACAGAAGAGACACTTCCCAAATTTCTCCCATCCACTCAAGGTCCTTTTATTTTCTGTAGCTTATAAAAACATTGACACTTAATTTTTTTATATATTCAAATATATACCCAAGGAAATTACATATTCCTGGAAAGAAGGAACCTTAGACCCTTTTACATTTTGATAATGCCTAGGATGATATGACATATATATTTCGTGATTAAAAGTTGTTATTGAAATAAATAAATAATAACTATTAGAACTATTGTTAAGAGCTGACTCCACTGGGGGTTCACATGAGTACAGCTGAAAATTCTAAGTCACTTTAATGTCTAGGTCAGTTAAAACTTCTAAACTGACAAAAAAAAATCCAAGACAATGAGGCTGGGAACATTTTCATAAGGGCAAAGATATTGTTTTTTGTGACTGCTGTTCTCACCTCAATTGTAGTGAAATAGTTCTTAGATTATTCCCTCACCATAAATATAAAAGGTGTTCTCAGCAACTCAGCCAGGGGTTCAAAGTGGGGTTACACTTCTCCGTCTTCTAACCCTTCCTGAAATCCCTCCTACTAATTCATTCGGGTGTCTCATATCACACATGCACCATTAACCAGACTGCTCACTGACCATGTGGCATCTGCTCTTTTCTGCCTCTCTTGCTCTAGCTTATCACCAAAGCTTGAAGTAGTGCCACCAGGACTTACCAAAAGTGCTCTCAATGCTGTTAATACCCACTGAGGGTGCCAAATCTGCTATTAATGACTGCCAAAGGCTGCTTCATAGCTGCAGGTGCCCAAAGTGTCAAAGGTACTGATGTTTCTGCTGCTGGCTACAATGCCTAGTATCTACCCATCAAAAGCACCTTAGCCAGTGCCAACTGAATGTTCTGCCAGTGCCACTGAAGCCTGCCAATGTGGGCACCACCACCAAGTGGCCGGTGCCCAATGGTTGAGGGCACCGATGTCTAAAATATAGCACCATCTCTGCTTGCTGATGAAGTTGTCAGTGCCAATTATGCTGACTCCTTTTGTTCCCGATGTCCCAAAAATGTTCCATGATGCAGCTTTTTTATTGAAGCTTCTTCTTAAGGCTGATCCATTGGAGCTAGGCCAGGACCTAGTCAGAGCACCAGATCCTGAAATCCATTCGGATTAACGCATTCCCTGTGACACTTGTCTATTGTCCTTTGAATCAAATACATATGCATTGGCCACCTTCTTTGAGCAGAAGAGTCTTTTGAGGACTCTGGATTCCTAATTGAAAGCACACCCGTGCAAGCCCAATCCTGCCAGTTATCCATACATTCCCACACATGATAGATGAACACAGTCCTATTCAAACTGAAATCCATGCACACAGCTGTGGTCATCAAGCTGACAGATTCCCAGTCTATGTTAGAGAACAAGGAACATTCTATTTTGTGTTTCAGAAAATCATACAGAATCTGACCTCTTCTCATCACCTCTACTCCAGCTCCCTGTCCAAGCCAAGTAATGTCTTGCATTACTTCCAGAGCTTCCCAGCAGGTCTCCCTATTCCTACTCATGCCTCCCTGTGAACGATTCTCAACAAAGCAGCCAGAGTGACTCTACTGAAACAGAAGCTAAACCATGTTATGCATCTGCTCAAATTCTTGGACTGGCTACCTGTTTCTCTCCAAATGAAAGCCAAAGCTTTCCAAGTCCTTCAGAGCTGTACCTTCTCTGGCCCCTGATTACCTCTCTCTGACTTGCTCCCCCCTACTCTCTTCCTGTACATGCTGCTCTCACCCCTTTGGTTTCCTTGATATTCCTTGAACAGGTACTAGTCTCTAGTCTCACTCCTTCCTGAAGGTCTTTGCCTCACCTGTTTCCTCTGCTTGGAATCTTCTCCCCCTAATTGCCAGCACAACCACTTTACCATCCTTAAATCTTTTTTCAAATCTTGCCTTGTGAGTGAAGCTTTCCCCAACCACCCTGTGTAATTCCACACCTTCCTTACTCCACAGACACTCCAACATATCCAATCCTCCTACTCTACTTTCTCTTTTTTCACAACACATCACTTATTGATTAATTTCCTTATTTATTATGTGTGTTAGTTATCTGTCTCCCCCACTAGAAGGTAAGCCCCATAAGGACTGGCACTTTTATATGTTTTGTTCATTGATGCATCCAGAACAGTACCTAGAATATAGTAGGGATGCTGTAAGTATCTGAGTGAACAAATGAATGAATAGATGAGTGGCTGGCTGGATGGATGGATAGATGGATAGATGGAGAGATGGAGAGATGGATAGATGGATGGACAGATGGATGAATGTATGGTAGGTCCCCAAATTTGTAATTCCTGTACTAATTTTTGGCCACCATGTGAATGATATCCTTTGTATTTCCTTACCCAGGCAGAACATAAGTTACTCATTTGTATACTGCTAACTTTGGTTGTATGGCACATTTATCCGTTTGAAGTACTTCAGTGGGTGATGTTATTATGCATATGCCTGGAGGCTCTGAGAAAGGACATGGTTTTTAAATATCAAATAAATAGAATTGGTATTCAGAACATTCATTATTTTCTAAAGACTCAAGTTTGGGGAATTTTTTTTTGTTGAGATGAATAACATGCAAACAGTTTTCCTGACTGATAGTAGCATTTAAAATTTCTGTTTTAAGAGCAAAGCAGTGTGCTACATAACCATTAAATATCTACATGAATGTCAGAAGATATGTACCATCAGAGGAAAAAAAAGTGATCCTGTATCTTTTTCCAAATATAATTCATATCACTGGTGGAGCTTGAAAATGTGAATGATGGTGAGCATTGTTCAGCACCTTACTCTACTTGCAGTAAATCCCCTTCATCTTTAATCTGAGCTTTTGTTTCGTAGAAGAGCTTTGAAGCAAGGAAATACATCAAAATAAATAGTGATGTTTAACAAAAGTACCTAGGGTCAAAATTATCTCCACAAGGATTTTAGAAATGAAAAGATGGTTAGAAAAAACATGTCCTTTCACTGAATTTTTAAAAAAGCTTTTACAAAAAAACTTCAGAGTTTTAAAACTATTCAATGATATCATTCAACTCCATAACCATGTTTATGGTGTACTGAATGGTGGCTCTCTTGGTCTCTTCACCACAACCCCACAGATCTTACCTGGCGGATAACTGCCAGGTTGTTGGTGATGCTGCTGATAGCAGTTACTCGATGTGTGCATAGAGATGAAGCTGCTGAGGCCAATGTCTGGCTGGCAGCACACACACTGCTTGCAAAGCAATAAAGAGATAGTTGTGTAGTTGTTGCTATTGTTGCCATTGTTTTTTCCTAGCATGATTTGTAGAGGTTGTGTGTTTGGGAAGCTTCACTTCTTAAACTTGTGGTGAGTCCAGTGCCTTTGATCAACAGGGGTGCTAGGGGTACCTCAGTCAGATAACCGCCCAACTTCTCAAGTCATGATCTCACAGTTCGTAAGTTTGAGCCCCATGTCAGGCTCTGTGCTGACAGCTCAGGGCCTGGAGCCTGCTTTGGATTCTGTCTCCCTCTCTCTCTGCCCCTCCCCAGCTCATGCGCACGCTCTCTCTCTCTCTCTCTCTCTCTCTCTCTCAAAAATAAGTAAACATTAAAAAAGATTTTTTAATGGGCTGCCCCCTAACCCTGATGGCCAGAGTTAGGACTGGTCTGGCCAATAACATCATTCCCTGAAGTTCACCAGCCTACTATTCTGTGCTACTGGAAGTTGATCACCTCTGTGTCTTGAAAATGTTTTTTTAATAACGCATACTTAGTTGTTCATTGCTTCACTTGCAGTTTAGTACACGGTCTAAGGTTTGTCAAAATAAGGGATACCTCAGGCCCTCTCTGGGAAAGACTTTAGTTTGCTTCTTTTATTCCTGAGATAGTAATCAAAGGGCATTAAGAGACCATCCAAAGCACTTTACCTTTACTCCCCCAAAATGTGGTGCCAAGTAATATCCGGATATCACTCCTACACTGCTCCTGCCCTGTGCCTAAAGCAAGGAGTCTTCAATTGTCTGATTACTCAAGAGACCCCATGTTAGCAAGGCTTAGTTGCTGATGGGAAAAAATACAGACGCTACCATTACGTGCAACTGTAAGTGCATGATGACATCCAAACACAATTTGCTTACCTCTGAGGGTTTAAATTTCTTCCTATTCTTCTATAGAAATTATACCCATAACAGAGCCTGATTCTAAACAAAGGGACTGCAAGCCACAGATTTGTACATGTTACATGTCTCCCTCACCTGCTGCATATGTACAACCAGAGACCTGCCACACCTCATTTCTTAACAGTAGTCACAGTGTTTTAATTGTTTTGGTTCCCACAGAAAGAATCTCATTACATGGAGCATCCAGACTCTCAAACTCCGTAAAGGATATTTTCCTGAAGATCTCCTAAAACCCCTCACAAATGAGATAACGTATGTGAGAGCACTTTGGGGTCTTCAGAGTCTCATATTGTTAGGTGACATTTTCATCATTAATAGTCCTATCCATTCTGCAGACGTATCTCTCCTAGCAAAGTTGCACTGCAATAGCACTTAGATGGCAATGGATAGACTTTTTTCCGGGGCCCTGTGGTCAGTGGATCTACCTTTCTCTTTCATGTTCAGTCAGTCTTTTAAGAGCCACTGATGACACAGCACAGTGATGTCTAAGCCCAAGTCTCAAAGCCTATGGGAGATCTGATCCTCACACTGCTTGATGGACCTGCATTTGGACTGGGCAGCATGCACCTGCTAGCCCTGCTTGTCCCAGTTTATTTTCAGGGCTGCTGTTAGTCTGAGTCTTGTGTAGCAGCAGGACAGAGCAAAAGAGGCTAGAACAAAGAGCAGGAATAGAGGGGGGCATTGGACGACATCAGCTGTCTGCATTACAAAAGTCATATCAGGGAGTCTGTGAGTACAAAGTACGTCCAGGTGGGAAAAGAGAAGCCACAGTCCATTGTAGCTTCATAGGCAAGTTTAAGTCTCACTGAGACTGGTCCATTGGGGCTGTTGCAACCAGTAGGTTTACATAAATGATGGTCAGGTTTGTGTGTTTGTTTCCAGGGATGACTGCCCCTGACTATGGGAGGATCTTTACCAGTATTTCACATACAAGGATCCAGCTCTCACCAAGTCCAAGCCCTTACAACTGTTTTAACACAAAGATTATTAACCCCAAAGTTACTCCAGCTATGCCTCTCATCCTATAATCTCCAAGAAAGGCCAGCAAAATCTCAAAGCAAAAGACAAGCCCTCTATGTCATCTCAATCTCCATAGCACCCTTGGACTTATATTCCCTTGTATTTCAGACCTTCCTCAACCCCGAGTCCTCATTTCTCACTTTTTTCCAATGCCTTTTCCTTGTGCTTTCTCAAACCTTCCATCTCCCTCCTTCTCTTTCCATGCAGACTCCATTTATGTAATTCAAATAGCTCTGCTTGCACTTTCTACTTTCTCATCTCTAACCTATACCTCAACCCAGGGCAGCCTAGCCTCAGGCTAGATCCCATGAACCCTTCTCCGTCCTCATCTTAGTAGACCTTTCTGCAGCATTCCATCACTGCTGACTATACCTTCTTTGAAACTAAATTTCCCCCACTTTCCTTCTTGTCTTGACTATTCCTTTTTTGGCCTCCTGAGTATACTTCTTATCTTTCACTTTGCAAGTATTGGTTTGTCCTCACACCACTTCTCTTCTCACACTACACACCCTCTGCGGTCTCATCCATGCATGATTTCAGCTCCCACTTACGGTAAAAATAACTAAGATTTATTGAGTGTTTCTGTGTGCCAAGTACGGTGCTAAACTCTACTTGCATTGTTTCACTGAATGCCTATGACTACCCCCATAGGTAGATGTTAATTTTATCTCTCACATTACTAATCAGAAAATGGATGCTAGGGAAGATTGAGTAGCTTACTCAAGGTCATACAGCTAATAAGTGGAGGAGCCAAGACACCCACCTATACTCTTATGAGGCCCAAAGTTACGTCTCCTCAGACTTCTCCCCCAAATTTAGAGCACAATTCCACAGCATCTATAATTTCTCATATCTCAGAATCATGCACGTCACCTCAGTCTATTTTTTTCTCTTTCTCAGCTAGTAACATCACCATGTACCCAGATACAAGGTGTCAAAGCTAGATACTTGAGGTTTTCCCACAGCTTCCCCCTCTTATCGCTTGCATAGTTTATCACAAAGGGATGACAGTGTGATTGACAAAAAGATGCCAACAAACACAGTAAAAGGAAATGAGGTTTCTTTTAATGGCAACGGATGTGAAAATTAATGGCCTCACAAAACAAGAGACAGTGCAACATACTGTCAAATGGAAGTATAGGCTTCCTTAAATGTTATGTATGAAATTCCCTTATTTTCAATTCTGTTTGTATTAGAGGAAAGGCTAAGCTGCTAGAATAGAAACCTCCATAATGTAGTGGTTTAAAGAATAGAACATTTACTTCTCCCACGTAACAATCTTGAAGTAAGCAGTCCAGGTTTACAAGTTGGCTCTGCTCTATGCAATTCTTGAAGAACCCAGGACCCTCCATCTGTTGCTCTGTCATCCTCTAAAGCACTGCTACTCAAAGTATGGTCCACGGACTGACAGCATTAGCATTACTGGAAGCTTGTTAGAAATACAGAATCTCAAATTCTCCATCCAACCTATTGAATTAGAACCTGAATGTTAACAAGATTTCCCACGTGATTTTTTTGTACATTAAGGTTTGAGAAGCATTTCCCAAACTCTGGGGTATTACTTTGCCTGTATAGTCAAAGCTGGGCTACAGACCCTTTATGTTCCAGCTCATGGGAAGACAAAAAAAAAAAAGGCAACTCTAGAGCAAGGAACCTATCTTTTAGATTGAAGGTGACCCGGAAGCTTCTTTCACTGCTGACTCCAATTTCTGTCCCAGCTTAGATTTCCCCCACACTTTGGGATTCAACGTGTTGAATCAGATGGCCTTGCTGTGACCCTCTGTTAGGAATGCCTACTGCCTACCCACCATTCTGCCTCTCAGATTACAGACTGTGCCTCGCTCCCATTCATATTCAGCAGTTCTGCAGGCCTGGCAGCTACTGGAGCTGTCTCTGTCTAGCTCTGTCCTGCCAGATGTTCCTGCTGGAAAAAGAGTCACAGTGCTCCTTGTGGATGCTTCTGGCGACTCATGAAACAAGTATGGATGCCATCTTATCTTTAGCCTAAATGTCCTGTGTTGTATTTTTTATTTTATTTTATTTAGTTTTGCCTTTGGGCTTCTTATTTTCTTTACTGGATAAATAAATCGGACACTAATTTGACATTAACTTACAAAATATAGAATTGCAAGATTTATGAATTATGTAGGAACTTTGAGATCATTTTCCCAACACCATCATTTTATGGATGAGAATGCTGAAGCTTGGAGAGGTGAGGTAACTTGCCCTCAGTTACACAGCTTGTTAATCGAAGATTTGAGATGCTGGGCTATGGAAACAAAGCCCAATGCATTTTGTAACACAGCATATTACCTGTAATTGGGTCTTGGTTTGTAATAATTTTAAGTAGTTGTGCAACATTAATGTTAGGCATAAATATAGCCCTCATTTTCATAATATGTCGTACAAAATACAAATCTCCTTTACAACTGGATTCCATGCCACTAAAGTTAATTTGTCACTTAATCTTCATGTGTTCATTAAATCACTTAATTTAATAAACATTTGGCAAATACCTGATATGTATGAGATGCTCCACTAGGCACATAAAAGACGACAAAATGGCTAAGACCTCGTTTCTTCATCAAAAGGGTGACAGTCTAATGAAGAAGATGGATGCTCACATCTCTAGCTATAATAGAATTATATGAAAATTACTGCAAAAATCTTGGGGAAGATATGATTAATTTTGACTTGGGAGTAGGAGTAGCATTGGAGAAGCCTTCACAGAAGAAGCAATATTTAAATAAGACCTTTTAAGAATGGATAGAATTTCAACAGGAGAACAGAGGAGAAACAGTATTCCTGGCAGAGGGAATGGCTTGAGCAAAGGTACAGAGGTATGTGAGCTATAAAATGGATTATGCCCCCTGAAATCATACTCCTAAGATCCAGAATTACTGAGTTTTGGATTAGTAAAGCTGCAGGACATAGATGTTTACTAGATGACAGCCAGAAAGCTTGGGAAGGATGTTGATGTTAGCTCAGCTCTGCATCCCTGGCCTTTCTCAGTCTCATGGAGATGCCTTTGGACTCGTAAATTAAACAATCTGGATCACTTTATGTGTCATCTTGGCTAGGCCATGATATCCAGATGTTTGGTCAAATTCCAGCCTACATGTCACCATGAAAGCATTAGTTAGATGAAATAAACATTTAAATCAGTGGGCTCTGAGTAAAGCAGACTGCCCTCCATTATATGGAGGGACTCCATCCAATCAACTGAATGCCTTACAAGAACCAAGACTGAGGTCTTCCACAGAAAAAGAGGGAATTCTGCTTCCAGACTGTTTTCAGGCTTGGGCTGCAACATCAGCTCTTCCCGGGTCTCCAGTCTGACAGCCTGCCTGCAGATCTCAGACTTGCCAGATTTCGAACTTGTGCATGTGTGTATACACATCCTATTAGCTCTATTTGGAGAACCCTGGCTCATATAAATACCAAGGATTTTGAAATTTAAAAATGACTGTATTAGTTTTCCCTTACATGTCAAAATTTCAAAGCTTTACAGCAACGAAAAAATACATTTATTTTTCTTACAAGTTTGTAGGGCAGCTGTAGTTCATCTAACTTCAGCTGGATTTGCCCAAACTCTAGTGACCCAGGGTAGACTCTAAGCTCTGGGTTACATTTAGGTTTGCTCCACAAGTCTTCATCTTTCTCCTGGGACCAGCAGTTATGTGACTGCTCAGCCACTTGTTATTCTTATACTAGAGCATAAAAACACAAAAGGAGGAGTAGGTCACAGAAGTACAGAGCCTTCCTTACCTATAAATTGTCACACTGACACTTCTACCTGTACCATTGGCCAAGCAAGTACATGGCCAACATCAGTGGATGGAGAAGTGACTCCAATCACAGTGGATACAATGCAGATCCCTTGGCAAAGGGCACAGAGACATAATTCTAATACAGGAAGAAAGTGAGGAATTATAAATAACAATTCAATCTACCTGAGTGGCCTTGTTAGATGAATTTCTGAAAAGTAGCTATCTGCTGGGGGAAGGCAGAGTATAAAGAGGTTAGCAGGCATAAACCCTTTTTAAAACAAGATAGGAAAGGAATGAAGTGAGGAAAAGAGAGGGATGACAGAGGAAAGAAGAATCTTGATTAGAAGTTGAAAGGATTAGCAGCCAAAGGATTCAATATTATGCAGTTTCAAAGCATAGGCTAAAAAAACACACAAATAAATAAATAAAAATAAGCACGAACCTAAATTAGAGCAGTGGTGAGGAAAGAAAACTGAGCTATTGAAGACGTATTATATTCAAAGTACTGTGATAGGCAATTTACATGCCCTATATCATATAATCTTTACAACAACACTTGAAGTAGATATTATTGTCAGGTTCCAAAGTCCACTTTGGAAGGAGGGAACTAAAATCAAATTTATGAGACTTGTTGCCTAATTAAATATGATAGTAAAACAGAAAGAGGAAAGTAAGATGACTCCTGAGCATCTACGTGGGAAATGGTGTAATACTTCCCCCCTAACTGAGATTGGAAACTGAGAGGGAGGGCCGGTTGTGAGCTGAAGTAGATACATTTTTGACTTGTGTTATGTGATAGCTATAGGCCCTCTATGTGAGAAATCCTGCAAATTTTTGGAAATTTGTATCTTCAAGCTCAAGAAGAGAAACCAATCCTGAAGAAACACTATAGAAATAGAAGCCAAAGCATTCCAAGCATGGAAAATAATATTAGCAAAAATACAAAAGTGTCTTGCACATGTTCATGGCATGGCTAGCAACTTAATATACTGTTTAGGGTACACATGGCAGAGTAGTATGGGATTAATTTGAAAACATAAGTTTGTACTTGATCGCAGTTGTCCTAGAATTCTGGAATAGGACATTTGCATTTTTACCGAGAAGGAGCCACTATAGGTTTTTGTGCAAGCGTTGACTTAAAAGCCTGGCTTTTTGGAAAACTGATGCAGCAGCATGATATAAGCGAAACCAAAAGTGGGAGGCCACGTGGAAGGCTCTTGCGTTAGTTTTTGTAAGCACTAACAAGAACCTAAACAGGGTAGTGACAGTAGGAACAGAAATGAAAGAACAGATGGAAGAATTGCTTCTAAAGAAATTATTGTGCAGCACAGTAACCACTCTGCATACCATTAAATGCGTGTCAAGTTAATTTTGTAACTTCATTTGGCTCTAATGCTTTCCTCTATTCAGGTATGCAGAGCCTTCATAATTGATTGGTCATCTGTTTATATACTTTCTAATTAAGAGTTATTAATTTCCCTGAGGGAGAGACTATGACTGTTTTGTTCTGTACTGTTCCACAACATTCATCAGAACAGACACTAACTAAATATTTATCAAGTCAGTGGCTGGATCAATGCTGCCCCCGTATACATCAGCATGTTCATCTCCAGGTTCTCTTCACTCTTGCTCTCTACCTTGTTCCCATCTCCCATTCTCCCACCAAACACGTTCCTCCCTCTCACCTCCTTAAGGTTGCTCAGGGAGAACTCGCCTCACGGGAGTAACCAGATTACTTAGCAGTCTGCGTTTAGTCAGATACTGATATGATTTATTTTTTTTTCAATCCTACCTTCAACCAAGTTCAGCTGCTCTGTCATTTTTAATGTCATTCAGACATATCCAATAACTTTCCAGTCATGTAAAATATTGGAAACTCAGTTCCAATCCACTTAAGCCTCTAATTTTATTCCCCTTGACCTTCCCCTTCCCAAGTTTAGGCTTACCCCAAGGGACTGGTACCTCTCTCTTTTCTGATTCTAAATTTGCTGCCACTGGGGCAAGAAGGAGGGATTGGAGGGGAAAACAAACTTTTTTTTTTGTTTGTTTGTTTTTATATATGAAATTTATTGTCAAATTGGTTTCCATACAATACCCAGTGCTCATCCCAAAAGGTGCCCTCCTCAATACCCATCACCCACCCTCTCCTCCCTCCCACCCCCCCATCAACCCTCAGTTTGAAAACAAACTTTTTTTACACTAATAGGGTTTGCTTTGAAGAGGTCTAGTTGGTATCCCCACCACCACTCTTTGGCCAACTCTGATCATCAACCAACCTGTGTGTGTGTGCGCGCGCGTGCGCGCTGAGTTCTCTGGTATGGGACATCTGACTCCACCCCAGACTGATTCAAGGCTTCCTAAGTTTATCCCCTGTATCTACTGCTGGGGTCATCAGATCCTGGATGGCTAACAGTAAGACCTTTGCCAAGCTGCTAATTTCAACTCCAATGAGCTTCTCTTCCTTCCTTCTTGCCCTTTCTCCAGTTATTTCCTTCTGTCAACTGGGACAGTCAGGAGTTTCCTAAGCTGCAGTGAGTAATCAGCATAGTAGCATTGGATCAACCACCTCTTAATAAGTACTGGAGAATATCCCTAGCCCAATGTTTTTATAACTCTATAGAATATGAGGTACTTAATACTTTGTGCCTCTGCTTTGGATCCTAATCTTCAATTTTACACATACACAACATTCAGTTATTTGCAACTGGCACTAAACTTCATTTTACAAACCGTGAGTTGTCATTTACATTTGTAGCTACTGCATAATAAACATTGTGTTAAGTGTTACTGAACAAACATTCAGTGAGTAGTTAAACTGGGTCAGTCCAATGTACAAGTGACATACAAAAAGCCTGATGCAGTTCAGACTGTCATGCAAATGATGAGTTACACCATAACTCCCAATAGAGGACATTTAAGCCTCAAAATGGAAAATAGATTGGGAACGATAGGAAAGAGGAAAGGAGAAAAAGTAATTTAAAAATGATGGAGTAAACATAATCCCAGAAGAATAAGAGAGAAAAAGGCAGAAGAAATCCTTAAAAATATAATTGCCTTGACTTTTGATTGAGCTTGTCCAGAAGGAAAATAAGTTACAAGTTCTATTTGGCATATATGTGGGGAATTTAAATATGGACTGTATATTAGATAATATAACTTTATCAATGATAAACTTCTTGAGTGTGATGCTGCTATGGCTATGTAGGAGCATGCCCTTATTCTTGGAAGATGCATACTGAAGCATCAAGGGGTGAAGTTTCATGATGTCTGCAAATAGTGTTAGGTGAAAAAACATCTTTCTAATGGTTCACCTAAAACAAAGTGTGTTGTGTGCATGTGAATGAGGAAGTGGGTGTAGAGAAAAAGGTAGAAACCAAATGTGGCAAAACGTTAACCTTAGGTGACTCCGGGTCCAGAATATTCTGGAAAACACGGAAATGCTCCTCCAGGCTCTGTCATCAAGGAAGGACTTGCCCAGCAGCAGGGAGAGTGGTCAGCAGACAGCCTCCAGCTGTCAGCATCTGCAGGGTCTGCCTCTGCTATGGAGAGCAGCCTCGCTAGAGTCATGCTTCTCCCATGGCAGCCATATCCAGCTGAATGATGGGGCGCAAAGGCTGCCCAGCACATGACCTCGAATAGCATGACCTTTGCCACAGAGGCTTCGCCAGGACCCATCACAATCCATCTCCTCTTCTGCCCAACTCTGCTTCTCATCCCTCCTTTTCACAGGTGTTGATCCCTAATGAACACCTTGAATCCAAAAAAACAAATGGAAGAGTGAGAAGAATCTCCAAAATGAGAATGCTGCATAGTGACAGAAAGCCTACCATGTTTAGGATTAAAATCTGAATCCCTGACAACCAGACTAATCTTTTCTCTGCTAACAAATCAGAATCATCTAGATTTCCATTAATATTTATCTCCTTGAATCTGAAGGGAGAGGAAAATCTATGTATTTTGCCCAGTTTGCTATTCCCATCATGAATTTCACTGAAGGATCACATCCGGTTGCTGAAGCACCACCTGTCCATAATAGCTGAAGTATTAGATACACCGCATGGCATCCAGAGCAACGCCAAGCCTTAGAAGTGAGTTACTTCAAAATCCAAGAACCACAAATTCAACTAAAATTCCAAATAAAAGCTAAAAGACTAGAATAATCATACAAAATTTTAAACCCAGAAGTTTCTCTTGCTTAAATTACTTTCACACTCCAATTTAAACTGAGAAACATTATGCTGCTGTCACACTTCTTTGTTCTCCTAAAGAAAAAAAAAATCTGTATATAGCTGACAAAAAATAGGAACCTGTCTGCCAGCAAGTTCTCTATTCATGTCTAACATACTGTAGAGTCTATGCAGAACACATGGTCTCTAAACACCCAAAAGCCTCTTCTTCACTGCTTCACACGGCAGTATGTTTCTCCAGCGTGTTTGCACTACCTACAATACATGTCTTGCATAAGCATGAATTCCTTTGGATGTTTAAGTCATGCATTATTTTCACATGCTTTGATGTTATACATATGAGAATTATCATCTACATTTTGGGAGCACAGTTTCTTGTGCCTTCAGCATTGAATTTAATACTGCTCAACTGACATGATTTTAAATTCCATCCAACAGACTGTCAATAATGTTTATAACAGAAATTTGACATATTTTGTTTTCTCAAATAGGGAGTGGAGATAGCAACTACATTAGAAATTTCTGGGTGCAGTTTTGAAAACTAATTCAGCGTGAAAATTATCAATGATTTAGAATTGTGCGTAAAGTATTTTGGTTTTCCTTATTTTCTTATCCAAAAAGATCTGTTGCTTCACATCAGATGAATTTCCAAGTGGCAAAATCCATTGTTTGACAGAACACAAAGTAACCTAATCCTAATGTGATTTTTTAAATTACAGATGAGACCCATTGGCCATGATGGCTATCATCCCACTTCTGTTGCTGAGTGGCTGGATTCCATTGAACTAGGTGACTACACCAAAGCCTTTCTAATTAATGGCTACACATCGATGGACCTGTTGAAAAAAATCTGGGAGGTTGAACTTATTAACGTAAGTTGGTCTCTTAAAGACACCTTCTCATTCACCCTTTGTAAATGAACTTCCTGTTGTAGGTGGGTAATTTTTTCTTTCTTTGTTGCTGTTTGGACATCCATCAAGAATTTGCAGATATGCCTTCTGCTTTAAATGTATTCAAGCCCAAAGAGATCAACGAGGTCCGCATAAATAGTTTTAATGCTGATACTTTACTCATTTCATTTTTACTGCTCTTTTATTTCTCATGGCATCAAGGAATGAAAGAAATGAAGAGGTAACATGTAATTATCCTGCCTTCACATTATATTTGGCATCATGAACACTTCTTTGCTAAAGGCAGTGAAAAATCATTTAATCTTTTAGAGAATTTCTTAGATTTAAATTTTATATTCTAAAACTGAAGAAAAACACTCATAAACTGAAAGATAAAGCATATAAATACCTAATCATTCAAAAGAGATTTTTTTCTACTGTTTATACCACTTTCTCTCCAAAAGTCCAGTCTCCACATATTTCATGTCATTAATTATTTTAAATGATCGTTATTTGTAGTAACTAAGTAACTAATTATTCTTTGCTTTTAAAAGTCTGTTTTAAAAATAATATCTTTTCTAGAACATCCACTAAAAACTATTCTTTAATCCAAAAATCACTTTAAATGGACAAATTCTTGGCTGCTTCTTCCAATTTGCCATCAGCTCCTCTTTGCTTTCTGTCCTTACTCCCTCACAAAAGCTATCATTATTTCAGAAGAAACCCATTGTCTGACTAAAAGCCTCTGATTAATTTTGTTCTTAGTCTGTGTGGCAACACAGTGGAACTAACAGAAACTGTATTGCATTTTAGTTGCATCAAGAAGATTTCAGTTCTCCACTGAGAATCCAATATTCATTTGATGACTACTCTTAGCCATTTGTTAAAGGGGCACCTTCCATAGATCAAACAAACATGTTTCCAATTAAGTGACATTCTAGTCAATGGTAATGATACAACTTGACAAATATCTCTATATATCGTCTCCTGAATACTGTTGTTCCCCACTGAAGAACAAACACTTAGATAGCACATGAGTCACTCACTTAACTGGCATTAGCAGTAATCCCTCATTGAAAAGAAGGGATTCCAATAGAACTCTATTATAAAATGTCTTCTTTGAAGCAAGGATCACTGAAGCAGGTTGATAAGTCTCTCAAAATCCAAATGCCAGGGCTAACATTTAAGATGTGAGCTGGAACCACACTTTTCCCAGTGCTGGGAGTGCCAGCAGCCTAGGCATCCTTGTTCAATCACTGTGTCCCTTGAGGATGGCTACAATGACTGTGGGTCAGTGGTGCTCTGAGGCCCCAGGTTTGATGTCAGGGCTCAGAGATTGATCCACCACCACCCATACACCAGCCAACCTTAAGCTGGGACAGAATAATAGCCTTTTCCACCCATACAGAGTCTTTAAGTATTTTCCCTTTGGTTACATTTGCTGTAATACAGTCTGACTTCAATCTGGGGACAAGTGCCTGTCACAAGCATTGTATCAGAATTGGACAACATAGTCACTGTGTCTTACCTCTTGAGGCCAGTTCTTTAGGCCTGGAGTGCATCTGCATCTGACACCAACCCGGTGTATTTTCCTTAAGCTGATAGAATTCAAAGTTTACGACATCTATATGGGCAAGTTCATCCCTTGATGAGGAGGCTACGCAAGTCATTTAATTCCATCGATATTTTTATTATAAACAAAAATTGGTCTGCACCTTTAGACTTGGAAATCAGAGAACAAAATTTTTATGCTCACTGGTACTGCTACAAGGGTAGTTCATTTGATAGTTCAGGGTTGTTGGGTTTTCAAATGAAAGAAAGTCACAATGTGTGCCTTCTGGCTTACAAAGCTTTGGTCTCAAATTAAAGACTTTAATTTATCCCAAATAATGAGGGAAGACATCCAAATATAAAATAATCACATATATAATATATGGGCCCAGTAATTCTATATTAAGTATCCATAATTTGTGGTTTTCTAGCCTGAAGAGAATGTGCAGTTACTTTGATTTAGAGCACAGCTTTTTAGAGAAATTCACATCCTGAATCTTTGTAATGAGTGTTTCATTTTAAGGAAACCAAATGACTTCAATAACTATTGTTGTGTATAAAGTGAAGAGAAAAGTGCAAGGGTAGGCTGTCTTTGATACAGAGGTCTGTTGGTGGAGGGGAGGAGAGGAAAGGGAGGGGAGACTGGCTGCTGCTATAATTACAAATACCTTCAGCATCATTGAATCGTATCGATTAAACCTCCAATGCCACATGGTATTTTGCTTGATATTTGAAAACAGTAACTCAGTGAGTGTAAGTTTATTTGAAGTATTTCCATGAAAAAATGAAAACTATACAAAATTGTGATTTGAAAACTACAAATACAGGGGCGCCTGGGTGGCTCAGTCGGTTGAGCGTCCGACTTCGGCTCAGGTCACGATCTCACGGTCTGTGAGTTCGAGCCCCGCGTCAGGCTCTGGGCTGATGGCTCAGAGCCTGGAGCCTGCTTCCAATTCTGTGTCTCCCTCTCTCTCTGCCCCTTCCCCGTTCATGCTCTGTCTCTCTCTGTCTCAAAAATAAATAAATATTAAAAAAAAATTAAAAAAAAAAGAAAACTACAAATACATTTGAAATTGTAATCTTTCAAAAAGACCCCAAAGATCTTTCTTTTGGCAGAGTGCATTATTGCCTTTGAAAAACAAGGTTTTTTGAATAATCTATAGAAGATTTTGGTCACAACACCACCCAAAGTATAGGGATGAGAGAGTAGTGGAACTCCTATTTCTTAATATCAGCATTCTCAGTAGTGGGAATCAAGCACAAAGAAACTTTTAAGACGTAAGGTTTTACAGGCCCATGTGTGTCTAGACTTAGAGAATTGAGCAGATGCCAATAATTCTTCCTTTTATTACCTAATCTATGCTTCCTATTCAGAAGCTGTTTAATAGCTCTGTTTTGTCTGTGTCTGCTACTATCATTAATAACATCATTAATACTACTTTTACTTTTGTATTGATATTTTCATGTTCTATGAATATATGGAGACAATTGTCAGGCAAATTGTTCCCTCTGCAGATGCTAGTGGGATAAATCTCTACCTTGAATTATAGTCTTCTCCAAAGGCTTGTTAAGAGAGCTAAAAACTCGTTAACAGTGCATAAGTACATGAATTTTCTTTACTCAGAAGGTCACTCAGGCCTTGCACAAGGTATTACCAAGTGTACACAACAGTTCCTACTGCTATTGATAACCTCGACAACTCTACATGGCGGGGGGGGGGGGAGGGGTAGATAAAAGGACTACATATTTCCTCCATGAAATATGTATGGATAATTATGAAATTGATCCATTTCCCAAACAAAAAAAAGGATTGCAATTATGAAAAACAACATTAACTTATTTTACCACTGTGTACCTACTAAAGAGATTTGGTTAGATGAAATAAATTTTAACACTGCCCAATTTATTAATGTGTAGGGGCGCCTCAGGAGGTTAAGTGTCCAACTCTTGATTTCAGCTCAGGTCATGATCTCAAGGGTTGTAAGATCAAGCCCTGCATAGGGCTCTGTGATGGGCATGGAGCCTGCTTAAGTTTCTCTCTCCCTAATCTTCTACCCCTGCCCTGCTCATGTGTACACTCACTCTCTAAAAAAAAATTAAAATTAAAAATTAAATTTATTAATGTGTGAATTTCAGTGCAGAACGTGTAATTCATTTCTTTCCGTTGGCTTTATCATTATTTACTAAGGAAATAATTCTAACCCATGCTTATGATACCCTACAATATTGATAATGATAAAAGTACCCATCAAAAAAATGAATAAATAAAATTCAGCTTTAGAGCATTTTTAATTCTCTGCTCAGAAGTACAAGAATAGCTTTAAAAATCTAACTACAGTGGTTGTGGTTTTTTTAATTTTTTTAATTTTTTTTAATATATGAAATTTGTTGCCAAATTGGTTTCCATACAACACCCAGTGCTCATCCCAAAAGGTGCCCTCCTCAATACCCATCACCCACCCTCCTCTCCCTCCCACCCCCCATCAAGCCTCAGTTTGTTCTGTTTTTAAGAGTCTCTTATGCTTTGGCTTTCTCTCCCACTCTAACCTCTTTTTTTTTTTCCTTCCCCTTCCCCATGGGTTTCTGTTAAGTTTCTCAGGATCCACAGAAGAGTGAAAACATATGGTATCTGTCTTTCTCTGTATGGCTTATTTCACTTAGCATCACACTCTCCAGTGCCATCCACGTTGTTGCAAAGGGCCATATTTCATTCTTTCTCATTGCCACGTAGTACTCCATTGTGTATATAAACCACAATTTCTTTATCCATTCATCAGTTGATGGATATTTAGGCTCTTTCCACAATTTGGCTATTGTTGAGAGTGCTGCTATAAACATTGGGGTACAAGTGCCCCTATGCATCAGTACTCCTGTAGCCCTTGGGTAAATTCCTAGCAGTACTACTGCTGGGTTACAGGGTAGGTCTATTTTTAATTTTTTGAGGAACCTCCAGACTGTTTTCCAGAGTGGCTGCACCAATTTGCATTCCCACCAACAGTGCAAGAGGGTTCCCGTTTCTCCACATCCTCTCCAGCATCTATAGTCTCCTGATTTGTTCATTTTGGCCACTCTGACTGGCGTGAGGTGATATCTGAGTGTGGTTTTGATTTGTATTTCCCTGATGAGGAGCGACGTTGAGCATCTTTTCATGTGCCTGTTGGCCATCCGGATGTCTTCTTTACAGAAATGTCTATTCATGTTTTCTGCCCATTTCTTCACTGGATAATTTGTTTTTCAGGTGTGGAGTTTGGTGAGCTCTTTATAGATTTTGGATACTAGCCCTTTGTCCGATATGTCATTTGCAAATATCTTTTCCCATTCCGTTGGTTGCCTTTTAGTTTTGTTGATTGTTTCCTTTGCTGTGCAGAAGCTTTTTATCTTCATGAGGTCCCAATAGTTCATTTTGCCTTTAATTCCTTTGCCTTTGGAGATGTGTCAAGTAAGAAATTGCTGCGGCTGAGGTCAGAGTGGTCTTTTCCTGCTTTCTCCTCTAGGGTTTTGATGGTTTCCTGTCTCACATTCAGGTCCTTTATCCCAGTGGTTGTGTTTTAAATACCTTTGGGTAGAATCAAAATAATTCAGGTAGCAATACCCATATGTGTCTCTTGAAAATCATTTGACTTATTTTTACAGCAGTAACTTGATTAGAAGATCATTTGCTTCTTGCGTAGTAGCTGCTGAAACTGTACTTTCATCATGCTTTTATTTAGGACTGTCAGATTTTTGTTTGTTCAGTTTTTTGGTTTTGGGTTTTGTTTTTGTTTTTGTTGCAGCGTTATTGATTTAATTTCTACTTTTCCAGGGAAATTTCGTGATAATCTAATCACTTGGAGATATACTAAGAATTTTTCAAATTTCATATTCTAATATTGTGTTAAATCTTTACTTTGGTGACTTAATTTGTTTTAAATACTGTAGAAATATAGTCCCATCAGTATCAAATTTAGACTCATTACTTACTTTGATGTTTTTATTTCATGATCAGCATTATAAACTCTCACTCCTTTCTATCCTACCCTTATTTCTATAACTGCAATTAAATTACTCTTTGAAAGTCTTTTTTGCATCGTATGAGTGTGTGTGTTTGTGTCTGTGTACATGTATTGGGTAAAGGCAAATGGTAATTTATACTCCCAACCAAGAAGAATAATCAGCAAATTCATAAATTGAAGGCGATGTAAGGGGAAGATAAATGTTATAATTCCATTTCCAAACCAATTATTTTAAGTAAAAGGTTATGTCTTCACTATAGGACATTAATCAATGAGAAAAATATTCATATTTCCACACCAGGGAGGCTACATTATTAAACACTTCAAATGTTAACAACTTTAATCAAAGCCAAAGGCTTTAAACTAAATAACTGGATATGAGTATTCAAGTGTAGAACAAACTTTGCAAATTCTCTGTGGATTTAATATTTCACTTACACCCATATATAGTACAGCTTGCTCTTCACAAGACTTCAGGACAGCTAGCTTCAGACTTTATCAGGTCCATATCGGACAAAGCTCATGAACTCTATTACTCTTACTCCCTGCATCTAAACTGCAAGCTCTTCTAGGAATTCTCTGGAAGCTTCCCTCATTTGGCTCAAGTTTTGGAAAAAGCACCCTTTTCCCTTCCATACATGAGAGGAATAATCGTCTCCCAAATAAATACCCCCGTTCCAGTGGTTTTTAGCCCTTTCATATATGGCCTGGGGGTGGTGATGCGCTATTCTGGCATTATTGGCTCCACTACCTTTCAGCATATTTTGCATATCTGCACCTATTATGCTGCTTTCAACTTTAGAGCCTTGCTCTACACTCAGATTGAATTATACTACAGTAGAATACACTTATATGTTAAAACTTCACTGGAAGCAATATAGCTTTTGTTTTGAATTCAAAGTAAATTTACAAACTTGCAGTGCCTTGGGGTCAATATTATGGAATAGGCACTACTGAAGTGTTGATGTCAGAATTAGTAAAACACACACACACACACACAGAGAGAGAGAGAGAGAGAGAGAGAGAGAGAGAGAGAGAGAGAGAAACTAAACAAGGTATTTGGGCCTGAAGAGAGCACTCAGCAAACAAATGAATTTCATGAAGAACTAAAACCCTCTGATCATAACCATTTATGAACCACCTCTGTACAAAAAAGAAAATCATGTTCTATCTAGAAATGTCTACTGTAAAAAAAGTTATTTTAGTGGACAACTGTTGTTTTTTCCCCACCCAGATTTCATTCACTCTTCTGATTAAAATCAAAACATTCCTAATTTCCTCCAAAGGAGCTTCCTATAGCCTTCCACATTCCACACCTGAACCTATGACCTAAGCCAAGCTCAGCATCCCAGCCTTTCCCCCACTCTCATCTCATGGGCTGCAAAGTATTCTCTTCATTAGGACCATTATTAATTCTTCATAATTTGGGGGTCCCGTGAAATATGAAAATAGGGGACCCGTTGTTCAAAACTTATTTGAAACTTTTAACACAATGACAGCAGAACATTAAGCCAAGCATAGACTCCTTGGAAGAACAGGCTCTTGTGTAATCTCACAGGTCACACACCCACAAAGCCATTCCTGCTCTTCATTCCTTTGTTTTATAACTATATTTCCATCTGCTGTCATTCTCCTACCCGAACACCTTCCTTTAACATTTTTTATTCTGTGGGACTGCTGGTAGAAAGACTTTATTTTGCCTTTATTTTAAAGAACTGTTTTTGCTGAATATAGAATTTTAGAGTAACAGTATTTTAGAGATGTAGACCCACCATCCTCTCTCCTGCATTATTTGTGACGAGACATCTGCTGTTATCCTTTCTTTTTTTGGTTTTGTTGTTGTTGCTGTTCCTCTGTATATAACTTGTCTTTTTTTCCCTCTGACTGCACTTAATGGTGTTCTCTTTATTACTGGTTTTGAACAATTTGATTAGGATATATCTTGATGTCTTGTTTCTTATGTTTCCTGTGTGTAAAGTTTTTTTTTTTGAGCTTTTAGATATGAGGTCTATAGTTTTCACTAACTTTGGAAATTTTGGGGTCATTCTCTTTTTAATTTTTTTGGTTTCCCCTTAAATTCTTGTATTTCTCCTTTTCCCTTCAAGTTTTCAAAACGTTTTTTATGGAAGTATAACATACACACAAAAATCCATATACTGTATGTCATTGTATTTTTGCCAAAAATTTACACACATGTAACTAGCACCCAGAACAAGAACTTGAAAATTACCAGCATCCAAAAGGCCCCTCATGGCCCTTTCTAGTCACTAATCTCCCCACAGTCCCCTAAAGCAACTACCCTCCTTACTTTAAAAAAAAAAAAATTTAACATTTTTATTTATTTTTGAGAGACCGAGATAGAGAGCAAACAGGGAAGAGGGGGAGAGAGAGAGAGGGAGACACAGAATCCAAAGCAGGCTCCAGGCTCTGAGCTATCAGCACAGAGCCTGATGTGGGGCTCGAACTCACAAACCATGAGATCATGACCTGAGCTGAAGTCTGACAGTTAACTGACCGAGCCACCCAGGCACCCCTACCCTCCTTACTTTTAACAGCAGAGGTCAGTTTGCTTCATTTTGTATGGTGTGTTCTCGCATGGAGCTTCTTCGTTTATATCACATGGCACGTAGTTGTGGGACTATTTATTCTCTCTCATTACTGTGTAATATCCTGAACTTTTTACAGCGTTATTGATATGTAATCCACATATCATACAGTTTCCTCATTTATAGTGTACAATTCGATCATTTTTAGTATATTCACAGTTATGCAACCATCCCCACAGTTATTTTTGCTGTAGTCAAAAACACATAGAATTTGCCATGTTAACCATTTTTGAGTATAAGTACAGTGGTTTATGCACATTGTTGTGTAACAGATCTCTAGAATTTTCATCTTGTGAAACTGAAACTATATCCATTGAACAAAAATTCCCCTATTCTTTCTCTCCCCATGCCTTGCAACCACTATTCTATTTTCTGTTTCTAAGAGTTTGACTACTACATCAGATAACCTCACATAAGTAAAATCATGCAGTATTTGTCTTTTTGTGACTTAATTCCCTCAAAGTTCATCCATGTTATGGCATATAACAGGATTTCCTTCTTTTTAAGGCTGAATAATATTCCATTGCATGTATATACCACATTTTCTTTATGCATTCATCTGTTGGCAGACATTTAGTTTCTTCCACCTCTTGAATATTATGGATAATGTCTCAATGAACATCAGTGTGCTAATATCTCCTTGAGATCCTGTTTGTAATTCTTTTGGATATACACCTGGAAGTTGGATTGCTGGGTCATATGTAATTCTATTTTTAAATTTTTGTAGACCATCCATACTGTTTTCCATAGTTGCTGCACCATCGTCATTATTTCTTAAAATATTATTTTCTGTCCCACATTCTCTCTCCTCTGCTTTGGAAACTCCAATCATATGTATATTAGGCTATTCGAAGTTGGACCACAGCTCACCAATGCTCTGTTCATTTTCTTCAATATTTTTTCTCTCTGTGATTCATTTGGATAGTTTCTATTATATGACTTCAAGTTCACTAATCTTTTCTCCTTGTAATATCTAATCTGCCATTATTAACACCCAGTGTATTTTTATCTTAGTGATTATAGTTTTCATCTCCAGAAGTTAGACATGAGTCTTTTTTATCTTTTTTCATATGTGTATTTAACATGCTCGATCTTTCCTGGAACATATCGAACATATGGAATGCAGATACAATAACTGTTTAATTCCTTCATCTTCTAACTCCAATATCTCTTATCAGTTTGGGATTGGTTTCAGTTGACTTATTTTTCTCCTCAATTTTTTGGCGTGCCTGATAATTTTTATTGCATGCCAGACATTGTTAATTTTACTTTGTTGGGTGTAGAATATTTTTGTACTCTTGTAAATATTCTTGACCTTTGTTCTGGGACATAGAAAAGCTCTGTGGATATACTCTGGTCCTTTCAGGTCTTGCTTTGAATATTTGTCAAGCAAGCCTAGAGCATCATTTATTTAGTCCATGGCTAATACTTCCATTAATGGGACAATATGCTTCTGAATATTCTAACAATGTCCTATGAATTTCCAGATTTCCCAGTCTGAATAGTGCAAACTATTACCCACCCCATTTGAACTCTGTCTACTATCCCCATTAATCTTTTCAGGTAGGTGTTTTTTTTAATTTGGCCTCAGATAGTTCCCTCATATGCATGTGCTGATCAGTACTTCCTCTGCTCTAATACTCTGCCCAAAACACAGCAGCCACTTCAGTCTCCCTAGACCCTCATCTCCAGCCTCTCAATTCAAAGAGTCTTCCAGGCTCCCTGGACTCCTCCTCCTGCATCATCGCCTGGGAATTCCCTCAAGGTGGTAAACTGGGGCAACTGTAGGTCTCACTATGTTTCTCATCTTTCAGGGATCAAAGCCCTTCATTGCCTCATTCCAACATCTTCAAAATCAATGTTTCAAATATTGTCAGGCTTTTTAGTAGTTTCAGGTGAAAGCAGGGTGCGGATGAATCCAATCCCTGTGACTCCATCTTGGCGGGAAGCCCAAATCCATGCTACTTTGGTTAATCCCCATAAACTAGGGCCCATAGCTAAACAATTGAATTGAAATCATTGATGATGGCATCTGGGCACTTGGAGTCTTTTAAAAGCTCCCCAGGTGATTTTAATGTGCTGCTGGGTTGAAAACCATGGCTATAATCAGTGGAGAGCCGTTAAAAAGATTTTAATCAGGAGAATGACATGATCAGAAGAGTAGGCAGGGGCCAGAAGCCAACACTCAAGAAGAACTGACTGGGAGGGAAGGAGCTGAGTCAGCTGATTCTGCCATACAGCTATTTCAAGCCACAAACGTATTAGGCGTGACAGCAATAAAATCTGCCTGTCTCCTTAGAACCTGGGAGTATCTCTCAATTGGAAATACATAAATATAGACTCAATTTTCATCATTATATCCCTCATATCAAGCAGAGGGTAAATTATAGTCAGTATTCAAAGAAGGTTAGGACAAATATAAAACATTTCAGAAATGCTTTTCAATAGTGGCTAAAACTTTTCAGGTTTGACCCTTAAAAAGCTAAGCCCTGGTTATGTAAAAAATTTACTTACTGTTTATAAAGTAAAGGTAGGACATGTGGTATGTGTCAGTGTTTCAAATGCACCCTCTCTTCTTTCATCTGTATCTTGAAATCAGGTCACTCAACTTGGAGTGCTACCTCTGCCACTCAGTGTGTGACCTTAAGTCACTTCCAACTCTGGGCCTCCATTAACAGTCTACAGCCCACTGGCTTCACAGGTTTTCTGTGAGACTCAAAATCATATGAGAGTTTTACCACCCATCCCTTTCTCTTCCCTCTCTATTTTATTTTCTTTTGCCTCAATTTCTCTCTTTCTCTCTTCCTCAGCTCTGTCTCCCAGAGTTAGGCTGGTTGCTGGCCAGCTCTCCTGGAGCTTGCATTCACAGCTTAGTTGCCATTTGCTTCTCACTCTCAGTCCTCACCTTCTGGAACCCAGAAAGCCCTGTTTAATATGCAAAGTCCAGTCTCTAAGAATCACTGCTCAACCTCTGTCTTGCCCTCTTCCCAACTCCAGCCCCTTTCTGCTGTGCTGTCCTCTCAGTCTCCCCCTCCCAACAGATAGCATCTTTCCCTACCAGCCCCACCCAAACCCTCACTGCTTAGCACTGCTCAAAATCTGCACTCCAGGAGTGGGTGAATGTCAGGGAGAATGACTCTCAGCTCGTGTAGCAACATTCAGGATAAAGCTGCTGAGGATCTTCCCCCAACTTTTTTTTTCCGACCACCCTGAGGTACAGAATTGCTAGTTTCTTTTTGTTTTCTCCCCCAACTACATAGCACTGACCCTTGATTCTCAGCCGTTCAGTCCTCTTTATTCTTGAAACAAAACACTGTAGGGCAGAGCAGGGGAGTGGCTCAGTATAGGGGTGTACTCATTCTCAACTTATCATCCATAATCTTAAACCTTCTAGAATCTGTTCCAAAGTTTCTGCTTGATGACCCATAGAGTGGGAACTTCTGACTGCTGCTCAAAGTAGTTGATACTTTCTTTACATTGAAATTGCTCCTTGTAAATATACAGTATTATTAATTATAATGAAGTCCATTAACTTTTTATTCTGCATTTTGCTTAGATTTCTAATATGGTTTGAAGACTTTTATTTCTTTAAGAACTCTTCTCTGGAGATACTTAGCCTGTTGCTAAGGAGATTCATTGATGTTGCAGTTAAATAGGTAAATACAGTAAACTAGCTCTGTGGAGCTTTGAGAGGGGAAAAATTCTAATGAATTATTCCTATAATGTAGAAAATAAAAAGGAAAAAAATCCTCCATAAAATGCAAATACACTTTTCGTGCTATCCTGATGGAGAAATGCTTTGAGTCTTCCTTGGGAGGAGATCTGAGATCATACTGAAAAGATGAGCCTCTGTCTTCTTAGAGGAAGTGGAAGCCAAAGAGGTATTTTTGTTAAAAGAAAATTATTAAGAATTTTGAAGCCTGACATATAAGCTATGATGAAAGAGATCGACAATAAATAAAGACTCAGAGTAAATAATAAAGATTAACATTTTTACTAAAGTGTGTATATAAGATTTGTGTTAGAATCAGCCCAGTATGGAAATAATTTAAAATGCTGAAAAGGAGAGAGATTAGGTAGGTGAATTTGTAGCTTGGGATTTATATCTGCTTTAAAGATGTTTAAGATTGATTTAGAGTTTAAGTCTAGCTATTTTGCTACAGACATGTATTATGTTAAGTTGAATATCTGTGGTCTGAAATTATTTTTGAACTCAAGCAAAAAGCTATTACCTTGAACCTTAGAAAACATGTAAATTCCTTACTGTACAGACCTGCCTGGCGCTCTTCCGCCACCTGGTGGCAGCATACCTAAAGTACATTGCAAGTGACAATTATAAAACAATTTCTTAAATACAGAAACTAATTGCAAATTTGATGCCAGTTTTATATCAATCCCTGTTTACAATACTAATATAATAAAACATGAAACAGGAGAGTTTTGTTTTTGTAGACATCAAACTCCAAATTCAAACACCATATGCCTAAAGCTGTCCAACAAAATGGGGGGGGGGGGGAACCTCTGCTGTGCATTCCACCAATTAGATTGATTGGGATAACAGTGCCATTTTTAAATGTGTGTGTGTGTTTAACATATAAATATATATATTCTCAGAGTCTTACTTCAGTATAAATTGCTTTTGGGAGATAATTAGATTTTCTCAAACTTAAATAAGATCATTATCTTTTTAAAAATTCTATTTCACAGTAGCTATAGGAGAAAATACAGTAAGTATTTTACTTACTCAAAAGAACTTCCAGACTAATGGGGAAGATGGCCATTTACACTAGCTGTAAGAAAGTAGTATTAAGGGCAGCTAAACATAAAAATGGTCTCCGCATGCCAAACTGGAACACACGATCTTCTCCTGAAGGAGGTGGAGGTGGACAGAAGAAAAGATGAGATGAGGGGACCAGTAACATAAGCAGTAAGCATCTACAGTAAAAGCACAGAGGCTCTAAAAGCAGTGTTCCAGGGTTTAACTGTCCATTTTATTTCCTATCATTTAGCTATATTAGGCAAGTCACTTAACCTTCCCTAAGTTTGCCTCTAAAGTTTCCTTGCCACTAAAATTTGAGTAATATTATCTATCTTCTAGGTAATATTGTTGTCAGGATTAACTAAAATAACCTAATAGAGCATTTTGTACAATGCTTTGCAAATAGAAAGCATTCAATCTTTGTTTCATGGAGGCCAAATGGAGGGGCAGCTTCCAAATTCCCAAGATTTATGGGACACATTATCAGTTATCCATTGCCACAGCAATGCTGTGCAACAATCTGTCTGAAAATGCAGTGGCTTAAAGCAATAAGCATTTGTCTAGCTCACGAGTGTGTGGGTCAGTGATTTAAGCTGGACGTGGCTAGAAATTTCTTCTGATCTCAGTTGGCTCCCTCACATCTGGCAGTTGGCTCTGGTCTGCTGATCTGTGAGCTAAGACAACTGGGCAACTTGGCTCTTCTCCATGTGCCCCATCCTCTAACATGCTTTCCCAGGCATGTCCTATGGCAAAGACAAAAAGAAAGAAACAAAAATGTGCAAGTGTATTTTCAAGCCTCTCCTAACAATTGGCCAAAGGAAGTTACATGACCAACTCAGAATTAAGTTAAGAAGGGAGGCTATAATTCACCTCTTGGGAGGTTGAACTGAAAATGCACATAGTAAATGGCTTGGATGCAATCAGGACAAAAATTGAGATTATTAGTACAATAAACCCATCACAAAATAGAAATTTACAAAATTGAGAAAAGAGAATTTTAGAAGTATGGATTGTCTTATCATTGTTTCTAAGCCTCCAATCAGAATACATGAAATCAAAACCACCTCAGAAAATCTAAAATGATTAGTGGTGTAAAGTGTGGGAACCCACAGGGAAAAAAATGGATAGAGCACTTAAATGTATGGAAAACTTGGAGACAGAACCCCCCCCCAACATTTAATAAGTAAGGGATAATAACTCAGATGATAAATACACTGTATAATAATGGTTTTGCTAGATCTATAAAAAGCTCAAAATTGGTGAATTAATTGGCCATTACACTAAATTATTTTAGAAAATTAAATGCTAATGTATTTGTCTAATGGAAAATCATTCTCATGTCACTGCTCAAATATTTGTTGCACAACAACTCTTTGCTCAGAGTGGATATGCAACAAGTATTGTGGAGGAGGGAGAAAATTATATATTTAATTTAAAAACATGCCTCTAGAATGTATAAATAACTCTCAAATTCAGTAATAAAAGATATACAACCAAATAAAATTATGAACTTATGAACACACCCTGGAGTGGTTCCTACGAAGCTTCATCCTTGTATAATCATCTTCCCCTTGAGTGCAGGTATTCTGTCAAGAACAAGCTTGACTTGCTTCTAACCAATAGAACACGGCAAATGTGATGGAATGTCAGTCCTATGATTACCTTACCAACAAATTTATTTTAAGTTTATTTATTTATTTTGAGAGAGAGAGAGAGAATGTGGGTGGAGGAGGGGCAGAGAGAGGCAGGGAGAGAGAGAATCCCAAGCAGACTCCACTCTGTCAGAGCAGACCCTGACGCGGGGCTCAATCTCACAGTTCGTGCACCATGACCTGAGCCAAAATCAAGAGTCGGATGCTTAACCAACTGAGCCACCCAGGGGCCCAACAACAAAATTTTTTTAATTGAATGTGGTTCCTTAAGTTAGTTGACTCCTGCAGACAGACACGAGAGTAAGAGCAATAATAACAATAGTATAATAGTAAAAGTTTAGTACCTTCTCCTCCGTCTTCCCCTTTATGAAATGTCAGTCTTACTCAAGATTGACAAGTTTTGTCCTCAGATCTCCTCTTTTTCAATGCTAGGCTCTTGGACAATATCACCTATGCAAAGACTCCAGCTGGCACCTTCAAGTTGATGGCTGCCAGACACACATCTATGGCTTTATTCCTGAGGTCCCGGCTCTTGGTTCACACAACATCATAAATTTCTCATTCACCTTGCCTCTCTATCAGTGAATAAGAGGTTCTGTGGAGTCATGGAGGAGACAGTGGGCTCTGGTGCTAGATTCAACAGCAAGATTTTCATCCTGGCTCTGTCTTTGTTATCATGATTGTTAACCGCCATGAGCTCCATCAGGGCATAGATGTATTTTGTTTACTCCTCTATCCCTAGCTCCTTGAACAATGCCTAGCACACCGTAGATGGCATATAATTATTTGCCAACTGACCTAAGGATGCTTATGCATGAAGCAAGGTTCTAACCACTAACATATGCTGACACATTTCATCCCATTTTCATCCTATGAGATGCACACTATTGTCACTCCCATTTAACAGATTGCAGTGAACTGAACGTTTGAGTCCTCCCCTCTCTAAATTTATATGTTGAAACCTTAATCCCAAAGCATTTGGAGGTAGAAGCTTTGGGAGATCATTAGGTCATGAGAGCGAAGCCCTCATAAATGGAATTAGAGCCGTTATAAGATGTCACACAAGAAGCTGGTAGTCTGCAACCCAGAAGAGGGCCCTCACCAGAACCCCACCATGCTGTGCTCTGATCTTCGGCAAGAAATACATTTCTGTTGTTTATGCCATCCACTCTATGGTAATTTGTCACAACAGCCTCATCTGACTCAGATGAAGTAGCAAGAAAAGCACTGGTTGAATTTTGATGAAAAAGCCACCAGTCCTTTCTATTTTACATTCACAAGTGTCTTGTGCCCTGACAGGAGCCAGACTACGCTCATCTTGAAACAGAGATACATCTAACACAAAATGAACACTCACAGTCTTTTCCCTTGTGTTCTCAGCCTTAAAGAGCAATCTTCCAACAACGTTAGTCATGATGGCTGCCTGAGGTAGCTCCCTTTCTTCCTCATGGAGGCCATGCTCAAAATGAACATGGGTGCAATTTTTCAGGTACGCTGCCATAAATGATCTCATATCACCACTATATACACTGTGCACACAGATACAGAGGAAGAGAGAGAACAGAGAGGGTGAGGTTCCTCTTTTACCACCTCCCAAATGCCAAAATGGAATTGCCCACTCTCCTTCAGAAATTGTACTAAAGAAAAGCCTTTGCCCAACCTACTTCATGCATTGGTCCTTGAAAGCATAGACAGGCAGGACAAGATGGAAAGACTCAAAGTAAGTAAGCAGACCCCAGGTCGTATCCTTTCCTCCACAGTATCCTCCAAAAGTAAAGAAATCATCCCTCCCTCATGTCTCCCTGAGACTGGCTGCAGCAGTGAAGAACAAGTTACAACACAAACGTCAGCTAAGAGAACCAAATCTATAGTCATTCTCACTTACTGTCTCACTTACTGAACTACTGTGACCAGATCATCAGCTAACATATAACTTCACCAAGAAGTGCAGGATTTGGTGCTTTGTAGAAGGGGAGAAGAGAGCTTTAGAGCAAACTTAGAAATATCTGGAAGTATCAGAGGGAAAGCAGGCGTGGATGGCAGAGTGGAAAAGGCTAGACTCAGACTTAGATGGACCAAAATTCAAGTTCTAGTTCCTTATTTCCTCTGGGGTAAGCCACTTAACCTGGTAATAGCCCTCTTATTTATTTGGGTTCATCCTTATCGCCCCCACCCCTGCCAGACACCAAACTCTTTGAGGACCTGTAGGCTCAGCTATGTATCTACCCCCAATGCCCTTCAGAAAGAAGGTACTTAAAAATATTCACAGACCACATTGCTTCCAAGGGAAGAGTGGGGAAAAAAAAGAGACAGAAGGAGCCACAGGAAGCAAAGTTGTCAGAGTCCAAACTTCACCTACTTGATTGTGGGGGGCCTAGGAGAGGCAACCATTTGCAGCACATATCATGGAAAAACATAAAGCAGGATAAGAGAACAGAAAGTGACTAGATCTTAAAGAGGCTACTCAGAAATCTTCAAGGAGGTGTCATTTTGGCAGAGATCTGAATGAAATGTGGGAATAAGCCATGCAAAAGATCAGCATTCCAGATGGAGAGAACAGCAAATGCAAATACCCTGAGGCAGGATGATGTTTAGCCTGAGGACCAGCAAGGAAGCCAGTGGGGCTATAATAGCATGAGCACAGGGAAAGCCTGGTAGGAAACGATGCCAAGGAGGACCTGGCCATGTGGGTCATCTAGAAGGATCAAATTGTATTTGAAGTGCAGGTAGAAGCCTTCAGAGGGGTTCAGAGTAAGAGAGTGTGACATGTTTTGGTTTATGTTTTAAAGGCTTATTTCACTTCCGTGGGAAGGACAGACCCAGGGTCAGGGGGTTTCAGCAAAGGGAGAGTGAAAATCTAGCTCAGAGACTCTGCCAACAGCAGAAGCAAGATGATGGTTCCTTGCGCCAAAGTTGTGGTGAGGACAACAAATCAGAATGTACAATGGAGACAGAGCTGGTGCATTAGACATTGACTGTAAAATAAATGAGAAGAATTGAGGATAAGCCAAAGGTCCTTGACCCGAGCTATTTCCCAAGACTGGGAGTATTTGGGAGGAGAAATCAAGAGCTCTGGCAAGCATGGTAAGTTTGAACTACCTACCACACATTCCAAGTAGAATGTCCAGAAGCAATTTTATAGTTATATAAAATATATTTAAATATATAAATTATACATATATTTATTTATTTATAGGAGTATGTAACACTTCAGCTCTTCTTTGCATTTGGAATACATATTTATGATATATGCCTAAGAAAAATCTAGGTGTGGCCAAAACTCATGTCTGCACTCTGCCCCCTACATGAGGCCGCGCTTTCATGCAGAAGTTTTCTCTCTTTAGAACATGCTGTTGCAACAAACACTAGGCCTGGAGTTCTGGGCAGTGGACTGTGCCCTTTCCCCACTACCACACACCAGGCGGCACATCCTCAGCTATTGACCTGCTATTTGTCAAGGAACTTGACTACGTCTTTAAGATGGTATCCTTGGGGCGCCTGGGTGGTGCAGTCGGTTAAGCGTCCGACTTCAGCCAGGTCACGATCTTGCGGTCCATGAGTTCGAGCCCCGCATCAGGCTCTGGGCTGATGGCTCGGAGCCTGGAGCCTGTTTCCGATTCTGTGTCTCCCTCTCTCTCTGCCCCTCCCCCGTTCATGCTGTCTCTCTCTGTCCCAAAAATAAATAAAAAACGTTGAAAAAAAATTAAAAAAAAAAAAAGATGGTATCCTTGAGTAGAAATAAGAGAATGGCTGTGGACTCTAAAAACACACACACACCAAAAAAAAAACAAAAAACAAAAAAACCAAAAACAGAAACAAAAACAGCACAGACTTCACACACAGTGATTGACAACCTGCCCACAGCAGGGCTGTGAATTGTTTCCTAGCTGTCCAGCTGACTCTCCTCCCAATCTGCCTTCTCACACTGATCTGAGAGCACCGTTACGCAAAAAGAACTTCAGGGCCTTTAGCCCTGACTTTTCAAAATCAGACATTAAAACACAATGGCCTTCTTATATTAAATTTTAAATGATTGCCTTAGTAAAGTTATCTTTCATTAAGACCATTTATTTCACAGTCATCTGTCTATGCCCCACATCTACCTAAGTACTTAGATGCTTTTCAGTAAATTCAGCTTACTAACCAAGGCTATCAAGTTGCCCTGAGAATGTTTTGTTCAGTCTACCATAGATGTGAGACACAATGGTGAGTTACAAGTTTTCAAGTAGACAGATCTCTGCTAATTTGTAAATGGGCTGCAGGGACACTTTGAACTCAATGAGGTAAGTGGGATCTAGTGTTTGCACAGCACTAGTCATCTGAACATAAAAACATCTGCTGTCTTCTAAATAATCTAAAATGCCTTTTATTATGAGATACATGATTATTTTATGTGTCCCTAAGAAAGAAAATTAATATGAAAAATTGAACTAAGACTCAGTGCCTTATGGTGATTCCATCCAACACACAACTCTGTAGTAACCTTGTATGGCTTTGACGTTTCTTTCAATTAGAGGATTTTGCCAGTTTCTCCTGACTGTTGGGTTCCTTGGCACATAATAGGTGATTTTCTTCATGCAGCACAGTAACAAAGCATAATATGACTTCATGTATTATTTATGGATATTTTCCTTTCTTCAGTTCCCTAATGCACAGGGTTGCTGCTTTTAAATAAAGTATGTAATTATATCTCTTCTCCAGTGAAGATATTTGCTTCACAAATATCACAAATCTTTCTTCCCCACTTGTACCTTTCTAAGTACCATATAAATGTTCATGTTAATCCCAAAATGTAGTGTAACCTTTTTTAACACAGCTTAAATGCTAACTGTTCTCACCATGTGTAGTTATAACAGTGCAAGTGGACTCAATTGACAATGTGAATAGCTATGACTGAGTCTGCCTGCACAGGTGATGACAGTCATGTCACAGCAATTATGAGGCACCACTGATTGTAAGATGCATTACCAGTTCAGAGATGGCAAAAGGAGGGAAAAGCGTGCGTCTTAAAATCAGTGAAATATGATATAAGCAAGGCATTGTGGGAAGAGTGCAAAGTCAATAAAACAGAGTTAGGTCCTGAGTTAATATTTTTCTTTTCTTAGGAAAAAAGTCTCATATTCTTTTTCATTTCCATAGATATGAGATGATATTGTGTTCATTTACCAAGAAAGACCTCAGGTTCTGTCAGGATGTGGCAGTATAAATAAAGTCACTTCAGGAATCTGACTTTTTCGGTCATGATACTTGTCACGGATTGACATCACTGACTTATGCTGCTGCAATTCCTCATGTATCTCCTGCTTTAAAATCACTGTGCGTGTAATGAAACTATCAAAACCACCCTTAGGGAATTGAGGTGCAGGTCCTGTGTGATTGGAATATTCCAAGCAAGGCAACTGCAAAACCAACGTGGTACCTCATTACAGCCAGGAGGATAGGATTGCTGCTGTCACGGTGACACGCTGTCTGTATCAGGACAGCCCTAAGTAGCTTTCCCAGAGGGACTTCAGTCCCTTTCAGACCAGAATAGAAAGACCTGCAGCCTGACCTTTCTAGAAGCCCAGCCACTTGCTCATCATCAAACCCAGTTGCTTTTTCCACTTCTTCCTGACATGCCCATGCTCTGATTCCAGACTAGTTAGATATCGTCTGATTCTTTGCAAACTCCAAATGTGTTCTCACCTCAGGGCCATTACTGTTGCCGTTCCCTCTGCCTGGACACTTTATGTACATCTTCTTCCTCCTTCTGCATCATCTCAGCTCAAATGTCACCTCCTAGGATCAGTGCCTTCTTTGATCATTCAAACTAGTATCTCCCCATTCTCCATCAGGTTTTTTTCACATTATCCAGAATGTTTGTTTGTTTGTCTGTCTGTTTTTATAGCCCTGAGTCATTTTTCTATTTGCTAATGGCCCATTTCCATCACTAGAACATATATTCACCTCTGCATCCCCAACACACAGAAGATGCTCAATAAATATTTGATTAATGTATGAATGAATAAACACGACTTGATTCCTATCTCATCAGTAGTTTTTTTAGTATCTGGCTTAATATCTTATTCTCCAGCTCCACTCCTTCTTCCCAGTTTCATCAACAAGACCTCACACCTACATGACTCCATGACTCCTTAGATTACACTGTCCAGTTCTTTCCTGAAAACTGACCCACAGGTGTAGACTCCAGATCTACTCTGGTCTCTGCCATAATCTTATGCTCAGGGCCTTCCTGACAAACAGCTTCTCTCTTCCTGTTGCTGCTTTGTGTGATGGCACAGTTCTGGTGACCTGTTTGTGAGGTGTCTGTGAATGCCTAAATGGGCAGCAACAGCACCAGTGTCTAACATGAGTTCCTACAAAGCAGTTGCTAATGGGCTGCCAGTCCCTGTCCTCATCCCCCACTGCCATTCCCTTTCATGCTCGCCAGTATGGACTCAGCACCCCAAGGTTCTTCCCAAGTGACTGGAAGCTGGGAGAATTTCCAGTCCTTAGCATTTCCCTAGGGCATACACAACTTTACTTTGAAGTTTTTCCTACTGATAGGAATCACTACCAATACTGATTTTTTTTAAGTTTATATTGATTTCTACTCTGTGGAAGGGAATCTAACATACATTAAAAGCTCTGACTTTGTAGAAATTACAGCTGATGACAGACAAGGATAGGAGTCTTTTCTTGGGCTGATTATTACTAGGTATCTGTGTATGTGCAGGGGAGTTAAAGCAATAATGATACAAGTTACCTTAGTAATGAATTTGAGTTTTGTAAAGTGACGAGGAGATACATTCTCTATAGACATTTGGCCCCTAGACCCTGGAGTATAAATGGCACATTACATTAAAATATCATACACCATGACTACTTAACTGTAAACCTACAGATAAGAAACATGTCTTCTATATCCTTATATTTTCCACAAAGACTTATGCGTTAGAAAGTGCATAATGATTACTTGATTAAATAAATGAATGGTGTTGAAGAATGCAACCATTAACAAGAATCTAGGTCAGTTTTTAATCTTCCCTATGCATAGGAATCACTTTGGGGGCTTTTAAATGCTGTGAATTGCTAGGCTCATCCCTGATATTTGTATTTAACTGGTTGAAGTAGGACCTACATATATATATTTTTAAAGGTCCCTGGGTGATTATAATGTATAAGCAAGGTTAAAAACCACAGATCTAAGTAGAAAGCAATTCATGCCCTAAAAATAATAATGGTAATCCAGTCTATGTTAAAGATTGTGGTTAATAAATCACAAGAAATGTTTTGCCTGGGTGATATTAATTCTGGCAAATACTTTACTGCCATGATGTACTTACCTATCTTAGGCCATCTATTTTGTACCTAACATGAGAAATAAAGTCTAGAATGCAATAATGAATATAATTCTTTACTTTAAAATATCAAATTGTCCTGAGTCCTCGGTCTCATAAAATATGAAATGCTACATATATTTCAAGAGACAACATTAAATTCTAATCCAAGATTTAAATCATAAACATTTTTCACATGGGTTAGAAAAATTCAAAGCTAAAGAGACCCATCAAAGAAAAGCAAGACAAAGGAATACTTTTAGAGCAGGGAGGAAGATAATTCTAGTAGGTTGAATTGTGGCCCCCCAAAAGATACATCCACCCAGAGCCTGCGAATTGGAAAAAGAGTCTTTGTGGATGTTATTGAAAGTAAAGACAATCCTGGATTATCTGAGTGGGTTCTAATCAAATAAGTTTCCTTATAAGAAGAAGTAAAGACACAGACAAAAGAGAAGATACAGAGGAAGAAACCACGTGAAGATGAGGCAGAGATGCTGCCACAAGCCGGGGAACACCCGGAGCCACCAGAAGCTGGAGAGGAAAAGAACAATTTTCCCCCCTACAGACCTCCAAGGGAGAATGGCTCTGCTGAGACCTTGATTTCAGACTTCTGGCCTCCAAAACTGTGAGATAATAAACATCGATTTTAAGCCACCACGTTAGTGGTAATTTGTATAGCAGCCTTAGGAAATGAATTCAATAATGTTCTTGAGGTAGTAGCTATGGTATCTGTTTTAAATGTTATGACCCAGAATTTGTTAAAGGAACTACAAGTTACAATAGAGCCTATGTTAAATGGAGACTGTCCTCAGTCAACTGTAAATCATGATCCCAATGACAGATGGTACATGACCTCTTCCCCTCCCCTCCACCATATTGCTGGGCCATAGAAATATGGGCTTTAAAGGAATTGGAGCCAGATACAGAGAGGGGCATACCTGATTGTGGGCATAAAGAGAAATATTTAAGATTCAGTTTGGTAACTATGTTTTGCTTTCCATAGGCAGCCAAGCTCAGTTTCATTATTACGGTAATGTTCTTATTTGTGGCTTGAATCAGTCAGGAATGTTTTCAGCTTCAAGTAACTGAAACCTGACCTGTAGCGGTTTAAATAATTCTGATATGTATTGCGCCAATCAGTAAGAGGCCTGGAAGTGGACACTTGTCAAGTCCTTTCTGTCTTTTTGCTCTGCTTTCCTTAGTGTGATGGTGCTTTGTTCTCATGCTTTCCTGGTTTTTCACCTCATGATTGCAAGGTGGCAACAGCAGCTCCAGGCATTACACCTGCACACACAGATGGGGGAAGAGAAAGGGAGAAATGATAGACATATGTGTTCCCTTTTATCAGGAAATCAAACTCTTTTCCAGAAACTTTCCAGCAGACTTGGGTTTACACCCCAATGGCCAGACTGTGCCTGTGTCAATGTCCAACTTTAAGGAGACTGAGAAAGTATTTCCAGCCTCTGTAAGGGCAAGCGGGCAAGGGAGAGAAAATTGAAATGAATTTTGCCCAGCATCTGCCATGGAGCTAAAAAAACCACTCTCAGAAAACTGTGGGTACCCTGGAAAAGTCTAATCCTATCTGTCAATAATATGGATTGAATGAAAAATCCTCAAGCCCTGAATTTCTGAGTAAATGATGCAGAAGAAAAGTAAATTTCTCTAATTAGTTTGACTTGGAATATTTCTAAAAGTTATGAAATGATTTCCAAACTTTCCCTATAACCCCATCAAACTTTAATAATTATTCAAATCCCTTATCCATGTAGAGACTATTTTAGACTAAGAGCACCAGAAAAAGAGAAAAATCTTGAAATTCCTTTCGGAAGTCAGAACAGAAGAGAAATGGAAAAACAAAGAAGGAAGACTTTAATTTGTGGCTGATTTTGTGGCACTTTTGTCCTACTGATTTTGTTCTCTCCTTGGCCCTTCTTGCAGACGTATGAGTGATCTAGGTTAGAGGGATACAGAAAGAGACAAGCCAGAAAGCTGGAAAGAAATGTTTATCTTGGTTACATCATGGCCTGAAAATGACCCTTCTTTGCATACGTATGACTGTGAGTCAGTGAGAGTTGGCAGAGGAGAGAGAGTGTGATCAGCCCATTTCATAGCTTTTTACCATCAAGCACTATGCTAAGTCCTGGAGAGACACCAGTGAGTTAAGAGTCACACCAAAGGACCTCCCTTTGAAGAGCTCACATGGTGGGAAGGGAGAAAGTACAACACTGTACAGAAAGTGCCATGTTCAAGGTCTGCATATGAACACATACAATATGGACCTTAAAACAAGCCTAGGGCAGGACAAGGGTTAAGAATGTTTTCCTGGACGAGGTTTACAGAACTAGAAGGCAGAAAGGAGGATTCTGCTCAGTTGGGAGAAAGCTGTAGCTAGGTTGAATGCTGAGATAGGAATTTAATTCCTTCCTCAGAAGAAGCTGGGAGAGAATGCCAGCGTAGGTAGGGGAGAAAAGGAGGGCAGTGAGCTGTTGACCCAATGCACTTGAAGGACCATCAATGCACTTGAAGAGCATCAGAAACGGGACATGTGGAAGCACCAGCTGCCCACCAGCATCATGGCCAGAGCAGCATGAGACAACACTAGGTTGCACCAGCTTCTCCTGGAGCCTGCCCAAGGGCAAGGGCAGAGGACGTGGTGGAGCTGAGAAGGCTGCCTGCATGGTGACCACAGTCACAGACATGACGTGGTGTCTTTGGAGTATGCCCAGGCTGACAACCATAGTCACCCAACCTCACAAAACAGGAGCAAGCCAGTCATAATAACCCAGAGAAAAGCCCCTCCATTTGAGACTGAAGGAAAAAAACGTAAGAACTGGGAACAACTTTCAGTTCCTTGACTGTCCCCTGAAGCAGGAAGTCAGGATAAATTCCCGTTATTTCCAGAAACATTTTAATGATGCTTTATATTGACAAAGCTTTCACACATCTCAGATGGCTGTTTCTTCAGAACCATCCAGGGAGATAAGTATTATCATTTCCATTTTACTTCAGAGGGAAGGGGACACCAAGGGGCATCTGTACATCTAGAAGGTGGTAGAGCCAGAATCAAGCCAGGTCTAGCTGCATCCAAGTCTCTTTCCAGAAAACCCCAGCATCCCTATAGTTAATCTTTTCAACTTCACTACATCATATTTAAAGTTGCCTTCTCTCAGAACTTCAGTTAGACATAAGTACACCTCACGTTTCTGGGGTTCTTGCCAAAGATTCAAAGAATAACCTTCTTGCATCTTGCTAGTTTTCTGTTGAAAAGCTTTCCTCTGCTCCATGTTTTCTTACTCTACCTGCTGTAGAATAATTGCCTTCCCCACCACTTACCCTGGCATGTACTTCTCTGTGGATTGTGTTGTTGAAGGAGTCCCTGGGGAGAAAGGAAACTGGGTTCCAAACCATGAGCAATTTACCTTCCTGCCTAGGTAACCAGTCCTGGCCACTTGCTCTACATGATCACCGCCCCCTCTTCTCCCCTGGGATCAAGTGGGTGGTAATGCCCTTCCCCAGTGGAAACGAAGTTGAGTACTTTATTTAATACACAGCCTGTGGCTCAAGATGGGAGCACATGAAAAGAAAAGGTGGTTTTACTGGCTATTTCCCATGTCAACAGCAGATTTCTGTCTTGTACTATCTGTACCTTGCTAGGGAAATAGGGGTTTTATTTTTCAATTTGGATAATCCCACCTCAGTAGAGAAGCAGCATGAATTAGTACACAGCGGCTTACTTTAATGTCATTTGTAGTATAATTACCTACCATTGGTTAAGCCAGCAAAATGCTTAATTTCTTTTTCATTAAAAAATAATTATGCATATTTGCAAGTAGACTTGATTAATTGAGCACAGACAGTAAGTATAACTCCCAGTTTGGATTTTCTCTGATTTCTTTACACTGTTTTCTGTCTGCTGCATGAAAATTTTTATTTTAATGAACTTGGTTGCAATCACAGGTACCCACGGTCTCTTTTAAAGATAAAATTTCGTTTAGTGTTTGTTAAAAGAGTTATAAAAATCCCAAAGCTGCGCCTCTTCTAATTGTTCTTTCTTTAAAAAACAATTGAAGTTCATATCGAAACACCTGTATATCATACAAAAGTTGCTGCCCTGACCATGAACAGGGAGCTATTTACCTACTTCTGAGCTGCCTTACATAGTAAGCAATTTGGAGAATATATGTAAATTTTTGTATCGGATTTAAATTCTGTTTTCCTTTTGTACAGATATGATTATTGTCTTCCTCATCCAACAATTCTTTTTATTTAAGTATAATAATCTTCATAAGTGACCATATTCTGAAATTCAAGATGGAAATAATTCAGTAAGAGAAAGCTTATAATTTTCAATTTAATGACAAAATTTTCTCTCTGAACTTCGGTGTCATCATCTCCCTGGCCTCTGAATCCATAAACAGAATAATGGCCATAGAATGCCTCAGGACTTTTATAAGAGAAGCTACATGGGAAAAATGTATAATACATATGTACATTCAAAAACCACATTGTCTTTTGAAGCTATAGCAGTCGTCATAAACAATATTTGCCAAATACATTTACTCCCTAAAGCAACACCTTGTTCTTCCCAGTAGCAAAAATAATGCTTGCATTTCAGCCACCCATATCTTTGTTATCTCAAGCAACAGAGAATGAAATTCAGAGTCTAGAAAATTATGTTCAACTTTCACAATGGAAGGAAAAATTAAAAAAGTATGAGGATATAAAAAACAATAGCAAATGTTTATCAAACTTCTATTATATGCAAATTGCCCTTCTAATTCCTTTACATATATTAATCATTTATTAATTATTTAAGTAATACACTTAGATAAGGGTAAGTATTGCAAATGACACTGGACATCATTTTGAACCATAAAAATTTTTTTTAATTGTAGTGTAGTTGACACACAATGTTACATTAGTTTCAGATGTACAATGTAGCAACTTGACAATTCTAAACATTATGCTGTGCTCAAGTGTAGCTTCCATGTATCATCATACATCGCTATTATAATACCTTTGACTATATTCCCTATGCTGTACCTTTCTTCCCCATTACATTCATTTCATAACTGCAAGCCTATATTGCCCACTCGCCTTCATTCATTTTGCCCATCTTCCCACCCGCTCCCCTCTAGCATCCACCAATTTGTTCTCTGTATTTGCAGGTCTGTTTCTTTTTTGTTTTGTTTTGTTTTGTTTTGTTTTGTTTTGTTTTGTTTGAAAAAAAATTTTAAACTAAACTGTGTCTAGATTTTTCTTCATTACTTCTGAAAAGGGGATTAACAACTTATTCCTTAATTATTCTGCAAAATAAATCTTTTGATGTATATATACTGTAGAGTGGCTATAGCAATAATTATAGCAATTGACATATTAAAAGCATCTTGGAGATTATACAGTAAAGTACATCTCTTATATAATCATATTCATTTCTAACAGTCCCCTTTCAGGAAGAAAGATGAGTGTTAATTTTCTGCTTTGCATATGGGGAAACTGTGGCTCAAGGGAAGTTAAAGAAATTGCCTAAGGCCACTGTGGGAAGTACAGACACAGGCCTGTCTGATCCCATGTCTCTGTGTTTTGCGTCATGCTGCAACTCAGTCTACCACCCCACAGGAGTGAATCATGGTTCTTTGGCATAAATTTTGCATCCACAAAGTTGAAAATCTCTTTCATTTAATGGAATATTTCCACTCAATTGGAGAAAGCAGTGTAACATGCTTGAAAAGAGCCCTGAACCTGCAGTCCCCTAAGCAGCCGTGAAACCTCCCTAGGTTGCTCATCTGGAAACTAAAGCGCTTTGATACTTGATATCTAAGGACTTCTGACTGATCAGCACATAGAAGCCTTCAGATAATTCTCTAGTAGATTCCACTGTATTATTTCTGACTTCTTTCTTACTATCTCCTTGGCTACTAATAATAAAGCTGAATAAGGAGGGAATTAAAGCTGGAGAGATGTCCAAGCTGCTGTTGAGGGTCAAATAAGAGTCTCCAAGGTGAACAAGGAAGAGATGTGTAATCCAGGTGGAATGAACAATTAGCTGTACAGACGTATAAAACAGTGTGGGGTATTGAGAGAACACTAAGCTTTCAATATTGCTAAAATGTAAAGTGTAAATAAGTCCTGAGAGTGAAGGAAAGAGAGAAGATACCAGCTACATTCACCTCCCCTGACTAGAGGCTCCCCCTTGCATTGGTCCAAGGTGGAAAGGGGAGAGGTCTCAACTTTAAATCAAGATTGGGGTTTTTTATTGTTACATGGAATGAGCATTCATGACGTAAAATGAAATTGCGTTTTCCTATCTAAGGTGATCACAGTATTGCTTCTTAACCTGAGAGCAAGTAAGACTGCCCAAGTTTTTATCCAGCAGCAGGTAGCAACTAGCCCCACTGGAAAAAAAAGGTTTAAAGTAATAGTTGGGGAGAAAAATTGCCTTGTGGGATTACAACCATGAATCACATCTGTTCAATGTACTCATTTTATACCCATATATATGAGTCAACAACACAATAAGTAGATTAAACCAAAATTGAATCTTAGTTATCTATAATGGTAGTAGTACATCAAGGTCAATGTTCTATAGCACTATCTTTGCCTAGCATTGTAAGTGCAGGAGTTTGGAATATATGGAACCTTGCTTCAGAGCATTCTCAAAAGCAGATTTTAGAATAAATGTCTGATATGAAATTTTAAAGTGACTTTCCCTCTCTTTTAAAAAAGAATTCAGTTCTGCAACCCAGTCTAGCATTCCCTTTCCTCAATGCCAGTTCATTAAGAATTCTGATTAAGTGGGTTTGAGTAATTGAGGTATTACTCTATTAGTGGCTCTCAACTCTGGCTACACATTAGAATCCTAATGCAAGGCTGCACCCTAGAACAATTACATCAAAATCCTTAGAACAGGAGCCAGGCATCAGTATTTTTGAAAGCTCTGCTGGTGATTTCCAAAGTACAGCCCAGCCGGAGAACCAGAGCTACATTCTTTTTAACCAGATAAGCAGTAGTATAAAATTAGCTGCCTGTTTTCCTTAGAACTTGTATACTACATATGCTACCCTATTAAAATACTTAATGATGTATCAAAATAAAACTCTAGAAGCAGAATGAAGACAACGAGATTTTTTTTTTGCAATCATCATATTCAATTTAAATGAAAGTGGAAAATAATTTCATTTTATTCAACATTTATAGTGCTGGTTTTCCAATAAATAGAATAAATAGTGAGGAAAATCCATGTACATACAATGTAGTAACATTTAGTACTCATGATTAATAATTCAACAAATAATGTTGAAAACAGTAAAATAGCAATTATGTTACTGGCCAAGATGTTTTTTACTATGTGTTTAAGTAAATTACATCAAGAGAAATCAATCATTATGTGGAAAATATGTCTTCAACATATTTCTAATAGCAAAACCCATGGGAAATTATATAGAAATGCATATGTTAAACATTTGAAGTACCTTAAGATTCCACTCTTTAAATGTGCAGGTTGTTTTGATTATTTGATGTTAATATAAGAAAAACACGCTCAGGAGAATTGAACCTGAACTCTCTATATAAATGATTTTTTTGAGATCTCTATTATTAAAGCCAAATGAAAAGACCCAGATAACACAAAGACTCAAACTTACAAACTTGTAAATTAGAGGGTGATCATTCACATTACAAAAAGGATTTCTGTTTTACAGAAGAATTCATCTAGCATTTCTTTAACTACAAGCCAGATAGCTTTATACAATACGCATTCTACTTAATGCTCTAAATACTTTATGAGATCCTAGCTATTTTAAGTAGTCCTCTGTGAATCCTTTGTGATTTATCCTATGTAAATTAACCCCTTATTGATCTGTTTGTAGATTTGTAAATTTTTTTCCTGTAAATATGAATTTGCTTAAAGCATCTTTTACTTGTAAAAAAAGTCCTCTGTGTTTAAATTTTTGGTTGCAAAACAATAGATTTCCTGTTCAGGGGACATGGCAGAGTAGTTAGCCTGAAAAGATCTACTAAAAAAAACCATATTTTAAAAATCTAGATAATATAAAACAAATACATATGGCTTATTAAATATTTTAATGTGTTTTATTTGAGAGAGAGAGTGTGTGTGAGCAGGGGAGAGGGGCAGAGGGAGATAGAGAATCTTAAGCAGTCTCCATGCTCAGCACAGAGCCCAATGTGGAGCTTGATCCCATGGCCCTGGAATCATGACATGACATAAAATCAAGAGTTGGACACTCAACTGACAGAGCCACCCAGGTGCCCCAATATATATGTATTTTTAATGCACTGCAGAGGCCTGAGTCCAGGAAAGAACTGAAAATCAAAGCAATAAAGCCCAGATCTGACTCTATGCCTACTGGGGGGAGTGCCCTTTAGGTAATCTACAGGTTTACACTGAGGGTCAGGAGATAAGGCCTGCTGTCCCTTTGAGGTAGGTAGTTGGAACTGAGTACCCACATAGTCTGGACCCTAGAAGAACTCCACTTTTACTGAAAATATAAATATGGGGGCACCTGGATGGCTCAGTCAGTTAAGCATCTGATTCACTCTTGGTTTCTGCTCAGGTCATGATCTCATGGTTCGTGGGATCAAGCCCCACGTCAGTCTCTGAGCTGATAGTGTGGAGCCTGCTTGGAACTCTCTCTCTCCCTCTCTCTGCCCCTCCCCACTCACACTCTCTCCCTCTCAAAATAAGTAGATAAACATTAAAAAACAAACAAACAAAATATAAATATGGACCAAAAACAATCTGCCTGTTGGCATAAGGAGGTAACAAGGTGTTTTGTCTCCTCAGCCTGGGTTCAGAGTAGGTGAATTTACAGTCTTACTTGAGAACCCAGACCCATGAACAAGTACTTCCTTTTAAATCTGACTTACTAATCTAGAAAGTTCTAAGCTGACAAAATTTACATAAAAATTGATCTAAGGCCAGAAATGCCTCAAGGTGCTAAGGGAAATAAACAAAACACCTCTGAAGGCTCATACATTCAACTAAAGTAGCATAGCATAGTGGCTTTATACCAAATCAACCTAGCTAGATTGGAACTACATTTCTCGCAATTCCTTTCCTTTTGTGTTTTCGGATTGGAGTCAACCACTAAGAGAATGAACTTGAGAAATAAAAGTCACAAATGAAGGAGCAGCCATTACACTCTGAAAGTCAGTATAAGACTCCAAATGTTGGCAATTTGCACATGTTGTTGCTCATCCTATTGGTGCTGAGGCCACCTGGGCCCATAGTTCTTCAGTTCCCACTGGATTTCCTTCTTTGGCTTCCCTGAGTCCTGGGTCAAGTGTGGACAACTCTATGGTGAAGGGTGTACCTTTTGCAAGTCACCAGCATCATTAAAGTTGGAGATGGTGAGAGATAGTATCAAGTTCCAATTTGTCCTCATGGATTCTAATCTGACCTTGTGGATTCCTGTTGGTCCTTGCTCTATTCTACTTCAAATGTAGTTCTCCTTCCTGATTGCCTGCCTCACTGACCTATCTATGTTGGACCTCAGGTCCAACATCACATGCAAAAGCATTAGACTTATACTTCTTAACCAGCTCCTCAAATGTACAAAGTGTAATTTCACCAATAAATCCATTACTCAATTTCATTCATAATGATTTGTTTCCAGATCAGCTCCTGACTGATACACATAGGATCACTTCAGATGAGCTCAAAACTAATTATAAGCTCACAATCTAAAATTCCAAAGCACACAAGGAGAAAGTTCTGTCTTCTCTTTTTTCAAAGGATCATACCATTCTCATTTGTTTTTCTTTTTTCCCTCATTCTCTCAATCTATTTTTTCAATCAACCAATTTCCTTAATCAGGTTTTTCTTTAAATACCGTATTAGAGGCAGATAAAGACCTCCTTAAGGCCTATGGGTCCCCTCCAATCAGCCGGCAAATGGTAAAAGGAAATGGATATTTGTATGTGGGAAGTTTTGTGGACTCAGTATAGTACCATTTCTGTCCACGTTACATTTTCTAGAATTCAGTCACGTGGCAGAACACCTACAAAAGAAACTGGGAAATGTAGGGTGTAGCTATGTGCCTGGGAAGAAAAGGAAATGAGTTTCATAAGCGTCTCTGTCTCTGCCATACTTTCTGTGCAGTAAGTTCAAGAGAATCTGCACACAAACTTTTACATTTGTTAGAAAACTTCCACAAGATTAGATATTATAGAGTGGACATTTGCATAATGTATGAACTTTCAGTTCACAGAAGAGAATACTCAAATGATAAATGTATGAAAATGTGCTTAGCATCATTAGTCATTACAAAACTATAAATTAAAACAACAGTATCAAGTGATTTCATGCTCTTCCAATTATGAAAAATTTTAAAGTTTGATAATACCAAGTCAGAATGTGCCACAAGAGCAACTATCTATCATATGTACTTTTGATTGATACATTATTTATTTTGATATATTCATATGAGCAGTCAATGACAGCTATTTTATCTCTTTAATGAAACTTTTTATTTTCTACTCTGCTATATTTTGGTTGATAATAAAATATCACCCTTATTGGGCAATCTCATTTTCCTTATTTCAAAGTTCTCCTGGGAGGTGAAAGTAGTGATACCTTATTATGACCCCTATGATTTGACTACACCTATACAGTACCTCCAGTTTGATTTTCTTGTGAAAGAAGACCCTTACTTTACCAGAAATCGCCAATGCTTGTAGGAAGTCTCTAAATGAGAAACAATCTTTAGGTGTTCCTTACCATCACCTGAAAGCCAGCCTCCACAATGTGAAAATTGCTCACAAGATTCCTGTTCTTCTGGAATTTAATTTTCTTATTTTTTATAAATACTTTGAACTCTAGTCTCAAAACAATTGCTTTGTAAATTTCTAGTGGCAATAAGATTAGCATATAAATTGTTTTTGATATTGTAGTTTTTATTTTTTGATAAAAATTATATGTATTTAAACCATACAACATGATTTTATACACACACACACACACACACACACACACACACACACACATACATATACTACAGTTGAGCCAACATATCTTCCCCTCACAGAGTTACCATTTTTTGCCTGTAATGAGAGCATCATCTCTCTTAGCAAATTTCCAACATTAAATAAAGTATTATTAACTATAAACATCATTCTGTACATTAAAATTAAATTTCTAGGCTTATTCATCCTACATAAGTGCAACATTGTATCCTTTGACCAACATTTCCCCATTTCCTTCAGATATTGTATTTTTAAGACCAAAAAAAGAAAAAAAAAACAGCCTTCAGAGTCAGTAAAACACATTTTAACAATTTGGTGTAATGGGAAAAACATGAGCTTTGGAACCATCTGGACTTGGAATTTTCTGATACTCACTAGTTTTGTAACCTGGGCAAATTTCTTAACATCTCACAACTTCAGTTTAGACACTGAAAAAATAGAGATGTTATATACTTCAGAGAATTATCGTTAAGGATTAAATGCAGCCTATACAAAGTTACTGGCATCATAGGTATCAGTAGATGTTAGTTATGTGTCCTGTTCATATTCACTGACTATGCCACTATTATTACAGTGTATTAAGTCCTATGTTTTTGTAGCTCTGACATGTAGCATGTGGTAGCAACTTTTTGTCTTCCACTCTCCCTTTCCCTATACTTTCCTGCAATGATCTATATTTTATCGATCTCCAAGACTTGGATAAAACCATGTTCTAACAAACCTGCTAATTCACCCTAATAAAACTTTTTGCACTATATACCTTTATATCATTCATTCTTTTTTTAAAAAAACAAACCTAGGATAGTATATAACTGCTATGTGCTGAATCATAATAATGAACAATTAATTCTGCTGTAGATGGAAAAGTAATACATTTTATACAAATTCATTTAATGGATGCTCAGGGTAATCATTGATTACAAGGAAAAATGACAAGAACTGCAATTCAGACCAATGTTATAGTTTTATCAGGTTTTTAATTGTAAACATCACATTCCATATTTTAGTAAAGCACTTACAGTTGAGCAGTATTTGTCAATTGTAATGTAATTCATTCAATCAAAAATGCTGTCAACATTTCAAGTTTCTGACTAGATAAAATTAATAATAGATAAAATACTTTTGTGTTAATAAAATGGCAGAGGAAATAAGCCTGTTACAAGAGGGCATATATGGTTCCATTTATATGAGGTACCCAGAGTAGCCAAATTCACAGAAACAGAAAATAGAATGGGGGTGCCAGGGACCCCCTGAGTGGGGGGAAATAGGGATCTGGTGCTTAGTAGCTTCAGAGTTTCAGTGGAGGAAGGAATAACAGTTCTGGAGATGAATGATGGTGATGGTTATATAACAATGTGAATGTGCTTAATGCCACAGAACTGTACTCCTAAAAATGATTAAAATAAAAAACTTTATGCTATGTATATTTTACCACCATGGAAAAAAAAAGAAAAGATCGAGAAATGTTCAAAAAGAAAATACAGTCTTTTAAGCCATAACAAATAACAGGCATGTTTGTTTGATTACATCAGCAGCAAAATAATTTTCAATTTGATAATTCTTTCTCAATTCGTTTTCTGCTTTTTCACAATGGTACCACCCAGGATGGCAAATCTTACTTTTTGAATATTGTAATTCTATAAGTTCTATTTTAAGAAAAAGAATTTTAACCCTTCAGCGTAGTTTTAGGCAAAATCTTTCAGGTATAGCTGAGAATGAGTCATTTGAATGTTTCAGTTTTTTTCCCTCAGTTCTCATGATACTTGTGAAAATGGCTTTTATGTTAGAAAAAGTTAGACATTAATATAAAGGTCATGCAGATAAAGTTTTTGGAGAAAGAGCTCAAGCTGAGAAAATATTTAGTCCCTATTTTGAAAATATGTAGTTTTGTTTTTACCTGGATCTTGTAGCCAAATATCAAAGCTATTATTTCACTTTATTGTTGTATTTTTGTTGTATTGAAGTGCGGAATGATGTCAGCTTAAAGCATCCCTTTTGTCAGGGATTTCACATGATGCAGTTCTTCTAAGTGCTTGCTGTGATAATTTGAGTATCATTAGATTCTCCCAAGTACTCAATGACTATGATGACTCGGCTGTCAAATATTGCTGCCCACTAATGCCTTGTATCCTTTTTTCCAGTTGTTGAACAGTTTTAATTGACTTATTTGGAGTCATCTGTGACTCTAAATTACTTTTTTTATTTTATTTTAGAGCCGGGAGAGAGCGTGAGTGGGGGAGAGGGGCAGAGAGAGAGAAAGAATCTTTTTTTTTTTTAATCCAAGTTAGTTGTTAACATACAGTATAGTAATGGTTTCAGGAGTAGAATTTAGTGATTCATCACTTACATATAACATCCAGTGTTCATCCCAACAAGTGCCCTCCTTCACCCATTTAGCCCATCCCCCCACCTAACACCCCTCCAGCAACCCTCAGTTTGTTCTCTGTCTTTAAGAGTCTCTTATGGTTTAGGGGTGCCTGGGTGGCTCAGTCGGTTAAGCATCCGACTTCAGCTCAGGTCATGATCTCATGGTTTGTGAATTCAAGCCCACGTCAGGCTCTATGCTGACAGCTCAGAGCCTGGAGCCTGCTTCAGATTCTGTGTCATTCTCTCTCTGCCCCTCCCCCACTTATGCTCTGTCTCTCTCTGTCTCTCAAAAATAAATAAATGTGAAACAAATTTTTTTTAAAAAGAGTCTCTTATGGTTTGCCTCCCTCAGAAAGAGATTGAGAGAGAGAGAGAGAGAGAGAGAGAGAGAGAGAGAGAGAGAATCTTAAGCAGGCTCCATGCTCAGCACAGAGCTTGATACAGGGCTCAATCCCAGGACCCTGGGATCATGATCTGAGCTGAAATCAAGAATTGGGTGCCCAACCAACTGAGTCACTCAGGCGCCCACTAAATTACTATTTTTTAACCGTATCAGATACACTAAAATCAGAAGCATACTTATATTTTAAATATATACTATATAAATTTTGAATATGTTTACAGACATTTTAAAAGATGATCACATCTTAAAGAAGCCTATACTGAACAGAAAAGTTACAACAGTACTGAATCTCAATAGAAAGTTAAATTAGAGCATACAACCTCAATGTAAAGGTCTAAGCTGGTTTGTTACCAGCACTTGTAACACTCAAAACAAAACAGCACAATGGCACAGTTGATAGATGACACATAATGTTTTCACTGTGATTACATTTAGGCAAGTTTTGTCAACACTTTGTTTCACAACCATATTGCAAAATGTTGCCATATATGAAAATACTCTCAGGTTATCATCAGTAAATACGTTTCTCGAATATAAGTGACAGAGAATCTATACTGAGTTGATTCAATCTAATCCATAACCTAAAACCTAATCATTCCAAAGGCAGTCCATAGAGTATTCACTCCTATACTTTGTCTGGACTGAAGATTATCTCAATTTTAATTTGCTCTTCATGTAAAATATTTCACCAGAGGAACTTGAACTTAGGAGACCAGCAACAAAATATTACCAACTATTCCTTTCTTGGCCAGACCATATTTGATTGTTTTCATCACAAATAAACTAGTCAGCATGCTCTGAAGATCCTTTACATCCCAACAAATTCAGTGCCCAAATGGTATTTAGATATTGCTCCCACCTCTTTCAACCTTCAAGCTGAAAGCAAGACTCTTCAGTAGTGATTCCTGGGCATTGAGCTGGAATTACTCCATTGGTGGTTAGGATCAAATAACAGGGAAAGTACCTGCCACCCTACAGCCAACTCTGTAGGGTCAGACCCAATTCCAGCAAGGAGAGAGGGTGTTCTGGCCCTACTATTATGTTGTCTAAAGCAATATTGTAAACCAATGGTGAAATTAATTATAACTTGTTTCGTTTCCATTTTTTCCCCTTATTTAAGATACAAATGTTTAAACAAAGAGGCTTCTAACAAGGTTTTACTTGGGTTATACATTCACTTTCAGCAAATCACGGAAGGTCCATCAACCATGGTTGGTCTACTCTGCTTAAGAAACTCATCTGTTCAGTTGAGAATGAAAAATAACAGCATAGCCATAACAGGTGTGTCATGTGTCCTCATACAGAATTTTCTCAAGGATCATTCATAACAAATACCTAGCAAAGTAATGTATTGGCTATACTTTTTTGGTGAGTATAGGGTTGCTCTTCCTGGAAATGAAGTCTTAATTTCTTTGAGGCCGTTAATAAAACCCATCCTGAGAAATTTATTAAAATAAACAGGTTAGTTTGTGCACCTGGTTGGTTCAGTCAGTTAAGTATCTGACTTCAGCTCAGGTCATAATCTTGTGGTTTTGAGTTCGAGCCCCGTGTCAGGCTCTGTGCTGACAGCTCAGAGCCTGGAGCCTGCTTCAGATTCTGTGTCTCCCTCTTCTCTGCCCCTCACCCACTCATGTTCCATCTCTCTCTTTGTCTCCCTCTCAAAAATAAACATTTAAATTTTTTTAAATAAACAGGTTAGCAAGGAATAGAAATCTTCAATAATGTAAAGTCATGTAACCTCTTCACCCAGTAACTTATTTAACATTTTTAGTCCTATGATTTTAAAGAAGTTATTCAGTGTCCCAGGTCGAATATCTATAGATCTACAAATTTGGAACCTGTTTGCTTAAGCTCTTAATATCTACCCCCCCCAACATCTGGCACAGTTCTTAGGAAATAAATGTTTAATAACTGTATGATAAACAGATTGATAAATTAATAAATTATTCTTGGTTTCTGCCCAGAATTAGGAAAATAAAATTTTGTTGCCAAAATCCTCTGGTGAAATATGCCTCAGTACCTAGGATTGATGACTGCATGATTGTTAGGGTTAGGGTTATTCCTACTTTACCTACCGTAAGTCCCAGGGTGGCTATTTTGGACAGCTGAAAATCATCATTTTCCCTCACCTTTCCTGAGCCAGTATGTGTTTTCTAGGTTTTTTTTACTCATTCACTTCACAAATATTTGAAAATGAAGTCTGGCCTGCTTTGAGTGCATCTAAAAGTTGTCCCTGAAGAATTTAAGTTAAGCCAGCCAGGGAGGAAGTAAAAGACCTCTACAGGGCTCTTTCTGGCAAGCATAATCCTCTTGCTCCTAGGAACTGAAACTATCTTTTTATACGACTGCGTTTCAACATTCTGAATTGAGTCCTTAAATTACAAAATGAATTTGTGCAAGTGTCTTATAGGTAGTTATCTTTTTTACAAATTGATGAATATCATTATATAATTAATGTAGACATAATCAATAGTTCAAAAATATAACCAAATTACAGGAAAATAAAATGAGATTAATATTGGATGAATGTTGACAGGGCAACTGACTGGCTCAGCAGAGCATGCAACTCTGTCTCAGGGTCGTGATTTCGAGCCCCACGTTAGGGATAGAAGTTACTAAAAAAGTATATATATATATATATATATATATATATATATATATGTATAGGATTAATATGAGAGAAGACTAGAGTAAAAACTTTGAAATCATTTTTGAGTTGCATCATAATTGTATTTTGGAAAATAATAAAAATCTTAAATCTTTTGTAATACACAGTTTTATTTACATTTTCATTAATAAAAATAGAATGTTGTCTTTGGAGGAATTCTCCATGACTGAGAAGATATTACCTTATGGATCAAGATACTTCTAGGGGTTAAAAGAAATTTGTAATTGAAAATATGAAGTATTTTTTATTAAAGTATAATTAACATATATATTAATTTTAGGTGTACAATACAGTGATTCAACAAGTCTATACATTACTTAGTGCTCATCACAATAAGTGTACTCTTGATCCCTTCTTCTATTTCACCCATTACCTAACCACCTCCCCTCTGGCAACTACCAGCTTGTTCTCTGTATTTAACAGTCTGGTTTTTGTTCATCTGTTTTTTTCTTTGTTCATTTGTTTTGTTTCTTAAATTCCACATGTAAATGAAATCCTATGGTATTTGTCTTTCTCTGATTGACTTATTTCACTTAGTATAATACCTCTATGTCCATCCATGTTGTTGCAAATATAAAGTCTTAAAAATTGGAGTAAGGAAACGAAAATACCATGCAGATTCCAGACATGCCAGACTGGGGCATTCCTGGAGTGATATGGGGGAAGAACACAGAACCGAAGTCAGAAGATCTCAGTTCAGTCTGGCTTGATTATTTACTAGCGTTGTGTCTGCAGTTCAGTTTCATCTCGATTACCTCCCAATTTCATGCTGTTGTTGTAAGAATCACGTAACATAATGGACAGCCAATTCTGCTATAACCCTTGTTTCAAAGACAAGTGTTTCCAAAATAATGTTAATGTTAATGTTAACATATGTTAACAAAATAATGTTAATGTTAATGTAACATTAACATAATGTCTAATAATGTTAATGTTATTAGAGAACAATTAGCATAATACAAATTTCATTTTGCTTATGCATTATTTAGACCATGGGAAGCACAAGGTGAACACAGTTGCACCCAGCTGAGCCCAGCCACATAAGAATACACAAAACAGGCATGCACACAGCTCAAACATTTACTGTCTACCTCAGTTCACCACCTGTGTTGAGAACCACACCCATCCACAACTGGTGATACTTTTCCCTTTGATTTCAGATCACCTTTCTTCCACCACTTCACAAAAACTCACAGTCTACAAACCTTCCAACTTCCACCCCCACAAGTAAACTTAAGATCTTTTTCAAAGTGTCATAATTATTGTAGTATTCATATATTACTTGTGTGTGTTTGTATTTCTTAACCATCTGACATGTGTAAAACTATGCTACACTTTTTTATCAGGCTTTTTTTTAATGTGTCACTGACAAAGTTTTGAGTATTGTGTCCCTACCCCCAGTTTTCCCAGAAGCTCTGTGGATTTTACTACTTATTTCTAGAACACGGTGGCTTTTTGAAATATATAAGTTGCATAATAACAGAAATATCTGCATGTGAAAGTGCTTTGTAATTTCTAATATAATATTTTGACTATGGCAGCACAATGAATAGTATCTGTTGTTTCAAGAAAAGAAAAATACCACTTTTTTTTACAGCTAGAGTTTCAGCTTTTCCTACACTTACAGGAAGTTTTGACAGTCTGCAATCAATTGTTATGTCCATAAGCATAGCACTCTTTCATCCAGCAAGTATTTGAGTAACAGACCTCCAGAATAGCTACTCTGAGGTTATTTCAATTACATTTGATTTTTCATGTGGAAACTCCAAATCTTCCAATGCAAATATACATTTATTCTTTCACTTATGCAACCAATTTTTAGTAATTCAGGACTATTTGATAATGATTTAATAATTCAGGATCTATTTTGTTTTTATTGTTGTGTAGCAAATTACTACATATTTAGTATTTTAAAACAACATAAATAGATTTCTCAGTTTCTTTGGGTCCATGTGCTCTGTGAGTCTAGACACAACTAAGCTGAGTTCTCTGCTCAGAGTCTCATAGGCTACAATTGAGGTATCGGGTGGGGCTGAGATCTCATCTGAAGCTCCTCCAGGCTCAAATGTTTGTTGAGAGAATTCAGTTCCTTATAGTTACAGGACAGAGGCTCTCCGCTCCTAGAGACCACTCCTCTCCATAGATAGTTCACAACATAGATGTCTGTCTCTTCTAGGCCAGTGAATAATCTCTCTCATGCCTCATGTTCTTTTAAAGATTCACCTGATTAGGTCAGGCCCACCCAGGATAACCTCCCTTTAAATTAACCCAAAGTCGACTGATTAAGGATCTTAATTACATCTGAAACGTGTCTTCATCCTTGTCATTTAACCTAATCAAGAGTGACAATCCCACCAAATTCACAGATCCTGCCACACTCAAGGGGATTATGCAGGCTGTGTGTACCAGGGGCAGGAATCTTAGAGGCTATCTTAGAATTCTGCCTACCACAGTAGTTAAATTATCCATGCTCTTTGCCTCCTCCAAATATGTGCATATTTATTATTATTAGCATCCTGGCAGAAAAGTACAGTGAGAAAGCACCTTGAAACCCAGTCAGGTTGTTTTTAAAAATCTGAACTATTTTGGGGCACCTGGGTGGCTTGGTCGGTTAAGCGTCTGACTTCGGCTCAGGTCATGATCTCGCAGTCCATGAGTTCGAGCCCCGCGTCGGGCTCTGTGCTGACAGCTCAGAGCCTGGAGCCTGCTTCACATTCTGTGTCTCCCTCTCTCTCTGCCCCTTCCCTGCTCATGCTCTGTCTCTCTCTGTCTCAAAACTAAATAAACGTTAAAAAAAAATCTGAACTGTTTCAAGCATTTAATTTCCTTTCATAAAGCAGCCTCACCTATTGGATACTCATTGAATTACTTCTAATTAAGTAATAGAGGAAAGGTGCCTTCTTATGTGTATCCAGCCTGGAAATTCAACTCCAAACACACCTCTCTTTCACTATATGGTTTACATTTGTATTTATCTTTACATTTACACAATGAACAGGACTGCTTTCCTCCCTTTTGATGTGTTTCATATAGTGTTCAGTTAATATATATATATATATATATATATACACATAAATATATATGTGTGTGTATACACACACACACACACACACACACACAAACTTTCTGGACTAAAAGTCTACTATCTGCTGAAACATTATGCTATAGTTAAGATGGGTAGTGAATGTGAGCATTATCAGGAAGATAAGGGTTATGAGCATAACTACTATAGAAATTTAGTGCCAGAGGTGTTTTTAGCTGCTTATACCATTTATTTACATTTTTATTTCCAAATAGAACTGTGTAAATTATGACATGAAATACCATAGCCAACTTTATCATTTTTTAGCTCTATGGCCTTGGGTCAGAGCTCACCCTCAGAGAGGGTGAAACACAATTTTCTCACCTGCAAATTTGGGGCAGTATGTATTTCATAAACATGTGAGGCTTAAATGAAATATTTCATATACAGTATCTGGAGCATGGATACTCAGGATATAGTGGTCCTTACTCCTGCCCTGGTGGCTTCTGAGTGTAAGAGTTCTGACATTAGAAGTACCTTTGTGATACAGAAGAATACTAGTAACAACTAACATTTACTCTATGCCATGTACTCTTCTAAATACTTTGTATGTGTTGACTCATTTAATCCTTACAACTTTATGATGCAGGCACCAATATTATCCTTGTTTTATATATGAAGAAACTGGGGTACAGAGGGACCTACCTTGAGGTTCCTGAGGTAGAATGGGACAGAGCCAAGCTGTAGCCTTTCTGAACCAGCAGGCTAGCTGTAAAGTCCACTGCTCGCCCTCTATCAAGAATAACTGAGAACACCAAATAATGGGCCAGTAAGCTTTCAATTGACAAAGATTGCTCTTGGGGTTCTCCTGCCTCTCTTGAGTTCCCTCCTGTGTTCCTGGCCCCTTGCTTACTGTCTCTTTTGCTGTTACCCCCAACACCTTATTTATCCTACACACATTCCCAGTGAGCTTTGCTCTAATTGCTCCTGCTCTTGAGGCAGAAGCTAATAAAGATTTCTAGTTTTAATTCACCCAGTATTTCCTTTGCATAGATGACTCAACTCTTAAGCAAAAAAGTGACATAATCCTTTATGAATCAGGGAGCTAATTAGCAAATGGTAGAATAACACGAGGGAGGAAATTTTGACAGGAGATTTCCCAGCATCATTCAATTCTCTTCACTTATGTCAAGCTCTGCCTAGCATCCCTGACTTCCTGAATACGAGGCCCACTGTGCCCCATGGAGAGCTAGAGTTCTGCAAGGCTAGGAGCTGGGGAAAGGATTAATTAATCCCTGACTACAGGAGACACTGAGCTGGAGAGCTACATAAAATAGAAAATATGAAATAAATAAACATTTTAAAAAATAGAAAATATGCTTGTCCTCTACAGAACAGGGGGTTCAATTGATAAGGGAGAGTCACAATGGATGCTGAGTCTTGGAGGGACCATAACTGAAGAAGGAAGTTTGGGGAACATAGAGCCAGGAGTTCAGAATCAGTTCCTCATCCTGACCCTCTTCTTTTGAACTACAGTCATTATGTCCAGTAACTTCTCTCTGTTTGCTCATCCTTACAAAGATTCCAGTATTTGCAATAGATTCTACTAGGACATTGTGTTCAAATCTCTTAGGTCCAACTAAAAGAAGAACATTTAGATTTCCTTTATTTTTTTCTTACCTCTGAGTGATCTAGATGCCTATGTCAAAAAGGTAGCTGCAAACTGAGGCAGCTGAACAAGTTGTTTCGAACAGATCCTTTTCTTCACCTTTTGTGGTAGCCTGAAGGAAGCTCAGTAACTCCTCCATAAGGAATGGCCATTAGCATCGATCTTGACCATGTCTTCCACCATCTCTTAATGCACCATCCTTTGCAAATGTAAACCATGACTAAACTAACAGTATTCCCCAATTCAGGCCAGTTCTGACATTCAGTGTAATACTTGGGAGTCCAGAGAGGTATAAATATTTTTCACTGCCATCTTCCCTGGTGCTAGCTCTCATCTTCAACCCTGCTACCCTGAGCTTAAGAGCACTGGTGGGTTTCCCATGCCGTCTCTCCTTCCTCAGTGATGAACATAGAGCAAGTTGGCCCTGTCTTCACACCATCTTCTCTAGCATGAAATCTTGCAGGAATTCTTTGATGTTTCTAGCATGTGAACAATATCCTTCCTTAGTTTCTGTAAATTTTTTCTTCTATATTTTTGAAAGCATTTCAATAGCAGTCTGTAAGGAGGAGGATGTGAGTTCAGCATGTCTACTCAAGTTACATTCTTGGACCAGTGATCAAGCATTCAGAACTGGAAAGCTCAGATCCAGACATAATCAGGTTGAGCTCAGAGGGTGATAAAGCCCTTTATCTGCTTTGTCTGGCTGACTGCGATGCCAACTGGTTTGCAGGAGGCTTCCCAGGCATGGAAAAATACTGTCCAAGATTGGGGCAGGTAGAAATGCCACCAAAGTTCTCAGGAAACTAAAATTGTTTCCTATCTTCTAATATTCCAAATTCCTCTGCTCTGTTAAAGTTCTGTCATTGGCATTAAGACAATACTGATTTTCTAGGCTTTTTTGTCCCTCATATTTTAGTTTATATGGTTGTTGTTTGGAGAAAGGAATGGAGGGAGGGTGGGAGGGAAAGAGAAGGAAGGCTGTGAAGAAAGGAAAGAGGGGGAACAAGGGAAAGGAAGAAGGGAAGGAGGAAGAGGAGAGAAACCTCTTGATGCTTTTTATCCTAAGGCTTTGATCAAAGTTTGTTATTATAATAGGATGTAAAAGAGAATTTTTCTTTTTGTCTAAGAACTGGTTCCTAGGGCTCAAAGCTGGGGAAAGGGAGTTAAGTATTTAATGTTACAAACAGAGCAGCTACCAGATAACTTCTTCAGGGCTCACTAAGAAGTGGTGAGACTCTTTCTACTATATCAGTGCTTCTCCTCCCACTGTCCAACCCATGTGCCCGTAAGGTGCCCACCAGACAGGAAAATGCAGGCAGTGTAGTAATAGCTGCTAGTGGCTGAGGTAGCTGAGGGGGACTAAACACATTTGAACCAGAGCCATATCTCTCATGGGAGGGACCCCAAAGAGCCCACATATGTCCAGTGCTAACACCTGGACATATGCCTCACAGAGAGTCTCAACAGTTACTGGTGTAAGCCAGAGAAGCAGCAAAAACAATGGAGGAAACAAAGAGATTTTAACCCATCCCATCCTCCCTCCCAGCCTCCAAAATGGGAGGAATTGTGTGTTGCAGGAGGTGGAAGGAGGCATCCTAGAACCAAAGAAGCCCCATGCCACACTCCCAGGTGGAAAAGTCACCCAAACACCCCCATATCAGCCCCTTGAGTCACAAGTCTATCCATCGATGGAGCAGTAAGAAATCTTGAAATATGATAGTGGAGTATCCAACTGGACTGGACAGAACTTTCCGTGACTAGGTGTCTTCCCAACGTGTCATCAAGCAGTGGTCATCTAGGAGAGGTGGGAGATTCAACATAGCAGTTAGGAACAGTGACTAGAAAGGAGAGTGTGCCTCTAGTTTGCCCCTCATCATCATCAAACTCCCACATCAGGCTACAGATGTGTAAGAAAAGCTGCCACTGTCTTCATGAAAAGTCCAATGAGCCTAGTATTCGCTGAATCTTTACATCTGTTTCCATAGAGACATCGCTTCTACCTACATATTTTCTAACTCACCAGGTCTATGGCTGCTCAAGTACTTAGGTGCCAGATTAAATAATAGTATTCTTTCCTAATCAGTTCCTGACCATCTTCCCTTAAAAGCAGCTAGTGTGTAGATGGCTCCTACAGCACATCCTTAAGGTGACTATGGATTAAAGAACGGGGTTTATTTGGAGAAAACAGTGAAGCAACAGCAAGAGAAAATCCCTAACTTATTTTGTATACCTTGTTATATCCCCTCAGTGTTTGGGATTTTAATGGCATAATGTGTCTGTTTCATGTAGCTTTTGGCAGAGTGATTGAGAAGTGGCACAGCCTAATAGTTAAGAATCTGTGTGTCTTCTGGGGTTCACTTGCCTTATAGATGAGCAGTTAAAATTGAGTGGGTTTAAGTCAGTGCTTCAGTTTCCTCATCTGAATAGTGGGGGCAATGTTAGGGTTTATACTAAATGACAGAGGAGTAAGTGAAATAAGATATTTAAAGTGCTTAGAACAGTGCCTGGCACATAATAAGAGCACAATATTAGCTTTTTATGTTACCTGATATCATTAGTGTCATGATTATCAAAATCTACAGGCAGATCTCAAAGCATCTTTGAGATTCTTAGCCTCCACTCATTTCTGGGATTTCAGAAGGAGTTTGGGGATGAGGCCACAAATGGCAGGAGTTGCAGCACAAGGGAGGAGGTCTGTTTCTGGTCATGAGTCTACGGTTTATTGAATCAGACTGTCACCGTTTCACTTGTTATGCCCCATAGCACTGCACCAGCATAGCCCCCATACAGATGGGCTCCAAGTAAATGCTTAGAGGATTGAGGAGGAAGAGGGAGTAAACCTCTTGTACATACCTACCTGTGGTACTCTACTGTTATTTTAATATGGAATCAAATTTGAGTTAATTTCATTACCCAGGGCAGTGCTCTGGTTACCACGAATCCCTCATGGGCAGGGGCTGTACCCACTTTGCTAGTGGTAGACATTCAATAAATATTTGGCGAGTGAATGGACCAGTAAATTGCTCAAAGCGCTGGTGCTATTGGAAGGAGTAAGCTACAGCTAGGGCAAACAAGGCTTCGATAGACAGAGATAAAGTTTTAATTAAAACTCCATGATTTTGAAGGTTTGTGCTCTTTGCCCACAGCCCCATGTAGTCTGTGTTAAAGTGTTTCCGAGTTGTAGTACGACCCAAATTATAGGGTCTTACCTAGAAGACTCTATGATGCTCAGATTTAGAAGACCCTCGTTTTACAAGGCTCAACCATGGGACCTTGTTTGGAGAGCGTAGAAGAGAAGCTGGTTTCTATGTCTTCAGTCGCTGGAAGAAAACCTTCAGCATCTCATGGTTCATCTCAACCATCTATTTATTCCCATGAAGAGTTACTGTGCCAACCCCCCCAGCTGTACTGAGTGGGCTCACTGTGCGGAATGTCATCAGCAAACCGAGTTCATCAGCATATGTTTTTGACTCACATCTACTTTGAACGGGTGGCATGTGTGTGTGAGTGCGCTCGTGCGTGCGCGCGTGCACGCGCATGTGCGCATGTGACTATGTGTCCCATCTGCATCAACGTTTTATTATGGGTCTCGTCCTTATAGAGCCCAAGGGCAAAAGCACACCCTAAACAGAATGCAAGTCCATTCACTATTCAAAAGGGGTCTTTCTTTCTGTTTGCTTACTGCATTCAAAAATGCACGCAAAATTCAGGCCAAAGTAATCCAGAGAGAGGAGAGATGAAAACAGGGGATAGGGAAGAAAAAAAAAAAAAAAGATAAGATTTGAGGCATCCGTGTCAAGTTGTGATGCAAATAATGTTCAGAAACATGGCCATCAAAGTTAATCCTTCATGCGGAGGCATCCACTTTAAAATCCCATGACTAAGCCTTTTATACGTTTCAGATTCCCATTGCCTTCTGCACGTTTTTAGGAAGGATTAGAAATGCACTGAGCCTCCTCCGAGCTGACCTGGGTGAATGTAGATGCAGAGGAGCTGTTCATATAAGGTGATTCTGACAAGACAGCCTGGCTGTCACGGGGCCGAGGCCAGGAAAGCGATGCTCTTACAGATGCCGCGCGGCCCCAGAGCTGGGGCGTGGAGACGAGCCGGTCATAACCAAGCTCTCGCATTTGTTCCGTGTTTAATGAACAGCTGGCTCCTGGTGGGAAACTGCAAAGATATGTGCCTATTAGGCGGTGTCTGCTTCTCTTCCATAGGCTCTCCTCTTCATTTTCTCATTTGTTACAGCAAGGGGCTTTTTATGACAACAGAAGACTTTACTCTGTGGGAAATCTGTTGCTTCTGCTTCTGCTTCTGCCCCCACCGGATGTTCTTATCGGCTCCTTGCGAGGGCACAGGCAATTATAGAGCAATACATCTTCACCCACATAATTTCAGGCAAATATTGTAAAAGGCTCGCAGATGGCACTGGGGAAAAAACCTTCTGTTTCCTCTATCTCTTTAGTTTAAAGGAAGAGATAGCAATTTCTTTTTTAGTGAACACCCTAACAGTTCATTCATTTATTCAGTGAGCCAACAAATGTTTATTCAGTGTCTACTTGATGCTGGTATGCGTGGGTCTTACATTCGATCCTTAGCACCAGCACACCAACCATCCGCCACAGGCGGTTTTTCATGCCATCTCACACCCACACAGCACCCACCTGGCCCCTCTTGGGCTCTCCCTCATTTGCCCCCCCCCTCCTTTTCTCATTTTTCTCAAGCAGAAAAGAAAATGAGTCATCACATTGCTTCTTGGATTCATGCTATACCCCTTGGGTCTGACCTTGTACTCTGCTCATTCACTCATTTGACCAAGATGATTGAGAACCCATTGTCAAGATGGTAATAAAAATAACAGCTTACCCTTGTGTAATGCTTGCTTTGTGCTCTTTATGTATATGATCTCATTTAATCTTTGTGATAATCCTATCAGGAAGATATTGCTATAATCCCTGTTTTCAAATGAGGATATTGAAACAGTAAAGTGACTTGCTTCAAGTCACACAACTGTTAGAACAGGCATGCTTTTTGTAAAAGTAGCAGAAAGCCCAACTAGCAGTGATTGAAACCATTAGACATTTATTTTTCTCATATCATGATGAGCTGGGAGGTCATTTGCTCCTAGTGTTGGTTCTGTGGCTCAAAGACGTCAGGGCGAGCATCTCCGAGAACTGCCTGACATTTTCCCTCCCGAGCCCACATGGCTGCCCTGTATACAAGCATCACATCCACATTTATGTGAGGGAGAGAGAAAGGCAGTGACACCTGCACTACCCCTTTCAGCAGGAAGTCAATCTTTCCAGAATCCCTTATCACTTTCTCCTCACCTCTCATTAGCCAGGTCCTGGGAAGAGTCCTGGGAAAGTAAAATTCAAGTTTTCTTTCTTTTTTCAAGCCCCTAGAATAGAAGGCAGCAAGGCAAAAAGGGATCTTGGAATGTTTGTTAGGTCAGCCAATTGGCAGGACATATGCCATGGGTAGTGAGGGTTGAGCAGTGGGAGAACCCAGGAGGTCTGTCCTCTAGAGCACACAGCTCTAACCAGCAGGCTTTTCTGCACAATGATGGTGTTGGTTATTCCAAGGATGGTCCTGACTTTATGGAGCCATGAAACAAAGAAGCACAGGTAACTTTAGAATTGCAAGTTCCTGTAAGTGCTAAGAGATGGAATAAGAGGCTTCTCAGAATATTAAAAACAGCTAACAGTCTCTTGTTATTCTCTCATGGGCCCTGAGAAGTCCAGGAGCCTATCTTGGGAAATGAAATTCTTTATATTGAAGCCCTTCACCTTGACTTCTCTGAAGTCCTATCTTCCCCCTCTCTACCCTCCATTTTATTATTGTTGGTGTTATAATTGTTGGTGTACATCATCTTTTTCTGTCCTTCCAAATTTTTTCTTCATTTTCTATTTTCTGTTCCTCTTCTTCCTTTTTTCTTCTCCTCACACATTACTTAGCATTTTATTGGATAGTCCAACAAAAAGAGGAATTGGGCTTTATTTTTGTGAACTGAAATTGTTCCTACCTTAGCTTCTAAAGTGTTAGGAAGGGGTCATCACTTTCATAAAAATCAGAGTCTGAAATTTCAGTCCTCAGAGAGTGCCCACCTAGCTTCCTTCACACTGTAATGAATTGTTAGTAGACTATATGAGTAGCAGTTTCAGCCACTGCCCATGTCTCCTGATGGCAGCCAGCCGCAGCCATGAAGCTTTGGGAGAGCCCAGCCCATCCACGTGCCCTTCACATGTGGTGCCTGGCTGAAAAGCACCCCCTCATAGCCCGAAGCCTACCATCTGCTCAACAGTTAAACTACCCACTCACAGGTTAAAATTGCATCAACTTTCCCATTCCCCTTACATCCTGGTGTGTTTTTTTCTTTTGATGTATAATAAATTATGATATTTAATTAATCTTTGATGCGGCATCAGAATTTACTAAAATTTGCCATTTTATAACCCTTTGCATTTCACCAAGGTATCTTTTCCCAGAATGTTTGTTATTTGTCTGACCTATCATCCCAAATTCCAATATGGTATATGAAACATCTGTCATCGTCACCAAGACACAGAGGCCCAGCAGGCTCAGTCATGGGATCCAGAATGGCCCGGGCACACTGTAACCGTGTGAGCTACTTTGCTGCAAAACCACAATTGATTATAAGCTCCAGCTTGTGTATCCACAAATTTATATAAAGGTCAAGCTGCTGGTGTAACTCCTTGGCCGTGCTCTGTAGATTTCTCTACTCTCATTTATCAAAAGGATGACTGTACCATGAACGCAGATGAATTTCCACAGGTTACCTTGCTCATCAATTTTCACCGAAAATTTAAAGCTCCAGGTGCACTTCCTATCGTCTGAACAGCCAAATATTTAACTCTGACAGTGCTTCTAAAAGCAGCAGTGTGTTAGTTAGTGAGTGTTTGGTGGGTAGGGACTTCTCTTTCAACTATTCAGGGACAGCTTTTGTGTTGCAGATTAACAATTACTATTCCTGTTGTAAGCCGCAGAGAGATCCTAACCACTGGTTTCGCTGTGTGGCTTATCTCAGCCACTACAACCAGTACTAAAGCACAAGGGCTGTGCAGTAAATGAAAACTCCACTAGGTGGTTCTGGTGTTCTTCTAACCAGACACAACCAGTGCTGAATATCTTTCTCCCATCACTTTTTATTCCAAAAGTAAAGCGAAATATGAAAGTGAAAATGTTTCGTTGTTGTTATTTAACATTGGTTCTATATTATATGTGAATAGATTAGTATTTGTAGTGCTTGATCAGAGACTAATCCCCTCTAGACTGTTAACAGTTTTTGTCTCTTTTTTTACATAGACACACAGAGGCTACATTTTAATCTTTTAACTTTATTTTTATGGTTAATAAAATGTACTAAGTTATGTAACTATGCTCTTATGACATGTGTACCACCATTTTCCCACCACCCAGTTGGCCATCTCTCTCATACACCAACACGACTTCCAAACGATGAAACATATTATCATACGTGCAGCTTTCCTTCAACCCAAAGCAATGATTCTCATTTTTAACATTCTTGGTGATTGTTTTCATTATAATTTTCAGTAACCTTATCTAAGCCTGCTCCAGGTTTACAAGTTCCTCTTAGAATCCTTACTAGAAAATCTCTTATGTTTTAGAATATAATAATAAATAAAGCTGACTCTTAAAATATGCTTAGATCGGTCTGGCTCCAAAAATCATCTCAAATTCATAATCCTCTGTGAGATTTCCCTTTAACTCTTCCAGTTCCTTCCTTCCAGTGTCTTTCTGGTATCCAGTTATGATTATCATGAAGTTTCACATCTTTCCCCAAAGCAGCCTCAGTAAATTCCCACAGTGCCAGGCTCTAGGCTGAATCCCCAGGACAGATGACAGCTGTTCCTTCCCTGTGACACTAGAAAAGCGACAAGAGGACAGGTTGCACATAGAACACCAGACAAATATCCATTCACCCTTCAGAAGTTTCCAAACCAGAAGACAGGCCAAGGCAGTACACATGGACATTATCAGTGGCAGTTAAAATTAACATATATTTTCATTTTAGGAGAAAAGAAATGTGGCCAAATCAGAAATGAATGCAAACTCCAAAGAACTTTGAAATGAACCTTTTTAACAAAAGGAATTAGAGAAATTTCAATAAACATTATATGAATTTATTGAAATGCATTTAAATATCAAAAGATAGAATGTAGTTCTCTGAGATGGTAGGAAAAATAAAAACTAAGCACCTTCTAAATGTTTGTTGGTTACTTACCATGTTTGTTGGTTACTTACCACATACATATTTAGAAAATGTGACCAATACAAGTAATAATTTTTGCCTCCATTAACTTAAACAACACAGTCATGTATAGAATACAAATGGCAAATTCTTGCCATTTTCTTACTCCCTCTATTTGCCCAATCCCAGTCCCTAAAGAAAGAAGTAACATCTCTTAACAATAGTTTGTTATAAAGCCTTCTAGTAATTTTAAATGGCAACTAGCATATAATGATGTGTGGTACATTTTAATATATTGATGGTTATATTTGGGGGTACATTTTTAGCTTATTTTTGGTATGTTTCCTTTTAAGTTTTTTTTTTTTTTTTTGAGAGAGAGAGAGAGAGAGAGAGAGAGAGAGCATGAGCAGGGGAGGGGCAGAGAGAGAGGGAGAGACAGAATCCCAAGCAGGCTCTGTGCAGTCAGCATGGAGCCAGATGTAGGGCTCGAACGCACAAGCTGTGAGATGATCATGACCTGAACCGAAATCAAGAGTCGGACACTTAAATGACTGAGCCACCTAGGCGTCCTGGTTTGTTTCTTTTTAAAAGAATAATGGAAATATATTATGTATATTGTTTTAATCCTTGTATTTATACACAACTTTTTTAACCAAGAAGTATACCATTATTACATTAATTTTCTCCAGCAGATATTCATTTTTAAAAATTGTTTTTGACATTAAAAAGCCTGTCCATAGTTAATGTATACAACTTGATGACGGAGATAAGGTCTACACCCATGAAACTATACCACAATCTGTGCCATAAACCCATATGTCACTTCCAAAAGTTCCCTCCTGCCTTCATATTTATTATTATTTTTCTTATTTTGTGATAAGAACATGTCACATAAGATTTACCCTCTTTACCAAATCTTTAAGTATACGATACAGTATTGTTAATGATAGGCACTATGCTGAACAGTAGATCTCTAGGACTTATTCATCTAGTATAATTGAAACTTTATACCCTTTACTAATACCTTTCTGTTTCCTCCTCCCACAAGCCGTTGGTGACTACCATTCTATTCTGCTTCTATGAGTTTATTTTAGATTCATCATATAAGCGACATCATGTAGCATTTATCCTTTTGTGCCTGCCTTATTTCACTTAGCATCATGTCCTCCACATCCACCCATATTGTCGCAAATGACAGCATTTCCATCTTTTTTAGTCTGAATAATATTTCATTGTATGTATATACCACATTTTCCTTATCCATTCATCTGCGGATGGACATTTAGTTGCTTCCATGTCTTGGCTATTGTGAATAATGCTGCAATGAACATAGGAGTGCACATATCTTTGGCATCCTACTTTCAGTTCCTTTGAATACATACCCAAGATTTCTGGATCCTATGGTAGTTCTGTTTTTAATTCTTTGAGGAACTTCCCAAAATTGTGGCTGTGCCAATTAATATTCTTACAATGGTATGCAGTATTCCCTTTTCTCCACATCTTCCCCACCATTTATTATCTTTAGGTTTTTTTGATAAAATAATAGATGTGAGGTGATATCTCATTGTGGTTTTGATTTACATTTCCCTGATGATGATATTGACCTCTTTTCATAAATCTGTTGGCCATTTGTATCTCTTCTTTTAAGAAATGACTATTTAGGTCCTCTGCCCATTTTTTAATTGGCTTATTTGGTTTTTTGCTGTTGAGTTTAGATGTCTTCGTATATTTTGGAGATTAACCCTTTATTAGATATATGGTTTTAAAATATTTTATCCCATTCCATGTGTTGCCTTTTCATTTTGTTGATTATTGCCTTTGCAGCGAAGAAAATTTTTAGTTTGATGTAATCCCAATTATTTATTTTTGCTTTTTGGTACCTGCATGTGGATATCCAATTTTCCCGATACCATTAACTGAACAACCTTTTCCCCATTGTGTATTCTTGACAATCTGTTGACAGTTATTTGCATAGTTTTATTTCTGGGTTCTTTATTCTCTTCCATTGGTCTCTATGCCTGTGTTTATATTAATACTGTACTGTTTTGATTATTGCAGCTTTGTATTATATTTTGAAACCAGGAAGTGTGATACATCCAGCTTTGTTCTACTTGCTGAAAATTGCTTTGGCTACTTAGGGTCTTTTGTGGTTCCATACAAATTTTAGGATTATTTTTCTATTTCTGTAAGAAATGCCATTGAGATTTGATTGGGATTGCAATGAATCTGTAGAATGCCTTGTGTAGTACGAACATTTTAACTATATTAATTCTTCTGATCCATGAACCTGGAATATCTTTCCATTTATTTGTATCTGCTTTAATTTCTTTCACCAGCATCTTATACTTTCACTGTATAAGTCTTTCACCTTCTTGGTTAAGTTTATTCCTAAGTATTTTGTCTTTTTAGTGCATTGTAAATAGGATTATTTTCTCAATTTCCTTTTGTCTCATTTGTTTTTAGTGCATAGAAGTGCAACTTATTTCTTGTATGTTATTTTGATTACTGAAACTTTGTAAAATTTGTTTCTTAGTTCTAATGGTTTGGTGTGTGTGTGTGTGTGTGTGTGTGTGTGTGTGTGTGTAGTCTTTAGAGTTTTACATATAAGATCATATCATTTGCAAACACAGATAATTTTACTTCTTCCTTTCCAGTTTTAATACCTCTTATTCCTTTTTCTGCCCCATTACTCTGGCTAAGACTTTGAATACTATGTTGAATAGAAATGGCAAGAATGAGCATCCTTGCATTGTTCCAGATTTTAGGGGAAAAGCTTTCACTTTTTCACCATTGAGTATGATGTTAGCTGTGGGCTTTTCATATATAGCCTTTACTGTATTGAGTTAAGTCCCTTCTATACCTAATTTGTTAAGAACTTTTATCATGAAAGGATATTGAGTTTTGTCAAATGCTTTTTATGCCTCTATTGAGATGATCATATTATTTTATCCTTCATTCTGTTAATGTGGTGTATCACATTGATTTCTGGGTATTGAACCATTCTTATTTATTTATTTATTTATTTATTTATTTATTTATATTCAAGTTAGTTAACACATAGTGTAGTATTGGTTTCAGGAGTAGAATTTAGTGATTAATCACTTACATATAACACCAAGTGCTGATCCCAACAAGTGCCCTCCTTAATGCCCATCACCCATTTATCCCATCCCCCCACCCAAATCCCCTCCAGCAACCCTCAGTTTGTTCTCTGTCTTTAAGAGTCTCTTATGGTTTGCCTCCCTCTCTGTTTTTATCTTATTTTTCCTTCCCTTCCCGTATGTTCATCTGTTGTGTTTCTTAAATTCCACATATGAGTGAAATCATATGATATTTGTCTTTCTTTTATGATATCTGACTTACTTTTGTCTTTCTTTATAATATCTGACTTAGTTTGCTTAGGATAATACACTCTAGTTCCATCCGTGTTGCATGTGTGTGTGCGTGTGTGTGTGTGTATGCTACCTGGTTTTTTTTTTTACTTTTTTTTACATTTACTTATTTTTGAGAGACAGACAGAGACAAAACATGAGCAGGGGAGGTGCAGAGAGAGGAGACACAGAATCTGAAGCAGGCTCCAGGCTCTGAGAAAGCTGTCAGCAAAGAACCTGACACAGGGCTCAAACCCACAAACCAGGAGATCATGACCTGAGCCGAAGTTGTATGCTCAACTGACTGAGCCACCCAGGCACCCCTACACTACATCTTCTTTATCCATTCATCAGTCATTGGACATCTGAGCTCTTTCCATAATTTGGCTATTGTTGATAGCACTGCTATTAACATTGGGGTGCATGTACTCCTTCAAATCAGCATTTTTGTATCCTTTGGATAAATACCTAGTAATACAATTGCTGGATCATAGGGTAGTCTATTTTTAATTTTTTAGGAATATCCATACTGTTTTGCAGAGTGACTGCATCACTTTGCGTTCCCACTAACTGTGCAAAAGTGCTCCCCTTTCTCCACATCCTTGCCAACCTCTGTTGCTTCCTGAATTGTAAATTTTAGCCATTCTGATGTGCTGTCATCCATATATGGTAGGCAGTATGATTATTATCAAAATAATAAAGGTTATCAAATTATTTAAAAGTTAGATAAATAAGAAATTTTATTCAAGATACAAACCATGGTGAGAAATTATTTTCTTGGCTAAAATAGCACATCCTATTTCAGATAGCTTCTTTAATTCATTCCCTCAGAAAAGTTAAAAGAAGTTATGTATTAATTACTGCTTTTTTTCATAATTTACACAAGTATTATGGGTGAAATTGTATTCCCCCCCACCTTCAAATTCTTACGTTGAAGTCCTAACCCCCAGGACCTCAGAATGTGACTGTATTTGAAGATAGGGTAGTAAAAGTGATAATTAATTTAAAATGAGGTCCTTAAGGTGGGACCTAACCCATTACCTCCAATGTCCTTATAAGAAAAGGAAATTAGGACACAGACATGTACAGAGGGAAGACCATGTGAAGACAAGGGAGAATACAACCATCTACAAGCCTCAGAAGAAAAACACTCTGTTGACACTTATTTCAGATGTCTAGTATGAAGAAATGTGAGAAAATAAATTTCTGTTATTTAAGCCACCCAGTCTGTGACACTTTGCTATGGCGGCCCCAGTAAACTAATACAAGTATCCTAGTAATTAAAACCTGATATTAATAAGGCCACAGTTACTATCTTCATGATCTCCCACTATCATTGTGTTATAAGGCAAATTTTTAAGCCTCACTGATATAGATATATAGCTGTATAAATATAGATATAAATCTGTAGAGCTATAGGCCTATATCGGTGAATACATAATTTTATATATTTTATATGTTAATTATGCATACTTTTCAGAAACAGAAGCATATGTAAAAGTAAGATATTATAGGTATTTATGATATTTAATAAATTAGTTTTATATAAAAAGTATTTCATAATTAAAAACCAATATTATTTCAGTATAATTATAATTTACTTTGGCATTTCAAATAACATTTCTATGAAGAGGGCTAAAATGAATATAGTAGACTCCAGTAGGAAGATTAAATATCATTTTGCATGTAATTAGTAATGTATTTATTTCACAGGGCAAATTAATAAAGTAAAATTAATGTTAATCGGATTTTTAAACAGAGTTAAAGGTATTCTATATTTCACAACTCTATCCTGCACAATATTCATCACTTTGCTCTTAGTACTTAACGAAAGAAATGACTCTTTAATTACCAAAATATATCATAAGTGAAGAATAAAATCTTTCCTGCAGCTCATTGTTTCCTTGGAGTATTTTAGAAATCCATTTGTGTTCATCTGTTCATAAGAAACAAAGAATTCATTCAATTAAGTTTCAAGCAGCAAGAAAAGCCTCTAATGGCTGATAAATATTTAGAAAAATGAGTGCAAAGGAAATGCCATCAGCATGACCTATAAAGTAGAGAGACATTTCAAAAGAAGCCACCTACAAAGAACCAGCCTTTTCTATTACTCATTGATAACTCCCAAGGATGATGGCAAATCAAAAAACCTTAGGAACCATGTTTCTTCCATGTTTTGAAAATGTAAGGGAAAGAACAAACACTTAAAAACATCTTATTTTTTACAAATAAATTAGGCCAAAGACATCAAAATAGGTCAAAGAGAGACATTTCCTCATAGCCTTACAAAGGTTTTGTAGTTGAAGTAGAAACTTCAGAAACTATTTGAGGGAAGAAAAAAAACACAAGTACAAGACAAACAAGATCTTGTTTGTGAAGTTTTCACTCTAGCAAAAAGAAACAATAAAATCAGGTAAATAAATAGATGAGATCATTTCAGATAGGGATATGTGTCGGGAATCAAATAAACAGACCAATGGACTGCAGCAAGATTAGAACAGTATTTCAGGTTGGGTTGTTAAGGGAATTCTCTTTAACAAGAGTGCACTTGAGCTGAGTTCATAATGTTAACAAAACAGCCAGCCTTGCCAAGATTTGGAGGAAGAACATTCCAGGCAGAGGGCATAGCAATGTAAAGACCCTTAGATAGGAACAAGCATGACATTTTCAGTAACAAAAAGAAGGTCAAGGGACACCTGGATGGCTCAGTCAGTTAAGGGTCCAACTCTCAGTTTCGGCTCAGGTCATGATTTCATGGTTTCATGAGTTTGCACCCCACATCAGCCTTTGCACTAACAGTGCGGAGCCTGCTTGGGATTCTCTCTCCCCCTCTCTTTTCTAGTCCTCCCTCTCTCACACTTGTCTCTGTCTCTCTCAAAGTAAATAAGTAAAACTTAAAAAAACTTTTTAACTAAAAAAATAAAATAAGGTCGATGTGGCTAGAGTTTGGTGGATATCAGGGACATAAGTACAGAGTGGTGGGCAGGAGCCAGATCATACAGTAGGTCTTGTCCATCAGTTTGAGACCATCTGTCTTGTAACCTGCCCCTGGCCCATGCTCCACAACTTCTGTGGCCTGATTTGATTATGCCATCCATCTGTCACTTCATATGTACTCTTTCCTATTGTTATCTTTTTACATGTAAACAGTATATTTTCCCAAACAAATTATAAGTTCTCTAACAGCAAGACTGAATGTTCTTATCTATAGATCCCACAGTGCTTTGTTGATAAGTTGTGTGTGTGTGTGTGTGTGTGTGTGAGTGTGTGTGTGTGTGTGTGAGTGTGTGTGTGAGAAAGAATATACACTATGTAGATAGTATATATACTAGTGGTTTAGAATTTAAGCTCTAGAACCAAACTGCCTAGAATCACTTCCTGGATTTTATTACTTACTAGCTATGTGACTTCAGCAGGTTAATTTCTCAGTGGTTTGGTTTTCTCATCAATAAATGGGAGAACTGTACTGCCTCACAAGGTGGTTGTGAAGATTAAATAGGTTACCAGATTGCATAGCATGTAGAACATTTAAAGATGAAAGGTACAGTGATGAGATTAGAAGCTACACCAGCAACAAACCAGCAATAGGACTGTGAACCAATAATTCAATACCCATGTATATAATCTGATTACAGCTTGCATATATGCACCAGGAATTGTATGAAAATTTTCATATAAAACTGAAATTCCAAAGTCCATCAACAATAAATAGATAAATTGTGGTGGTGTTTGGGTGGCTCAGTTGGTTAAGCGTCCAACTTCAGCTCAGGTCATGATCTTGCAGTTTGTGAGTTTGACCCCACATTGAGCTCTGTGCTGACATCTCAGAGCCTGGAGCCTGCTTCGGATTCTGTGTCTCCCTCTCTCTCTCTCTCTGCCCCTCCCCCATTCATACTCTGTCTCTCTCTCTTTCTCAAAAATAAACATTTAAAAAATATAGATAAATTGTGTGTAGTCATAAGAAAGAATTCCACACAGCAATTTAAATGGACAAACTTAGCTAACCCACACAATAGGAACTAAACTCAGGAATTTAATGTGGTGCCAAAAAAATTGCAAAAGAATATATACAAATATTCCATTTATGTTAATGTCTTACATTCAAAAATATACAAAACCTAACAACATATATTTAGGGAGACGAGCATATGTGATACAACTATCAAGAAAAACAAAAAGATAATAACAAAACTAGGAGAGTGGTTACCTTGACGAGAGAGGGAACAGGCTGGGATCAGGGAAGGGCACATAGAAGACAGCAGGGATAATGATAATGTCCTTTTTCTTACACTGGTGGTGGGTACACAGGTGATCATTGTATCAGCAGTACTTTTGCTATTCAAAGGATGGTCTGCTGAGCAGAGAACATTGGCATCGCCTAAGATTTTGTTAGAATTGCAGAAATGGTCCCACCCAGACTGCCTGAATCTGAATCTTCATTTTAACAAGAATCCAGGTGATTTGTTTGAGCATTAAAGTTTGAGAATCACCACTTTAAAATTTAAAATACATGAATTCCGTTAAGTCTTCTTTCGTATTTAATAAAAACTATTTTAAAGTATTCACTCATGTTGGATATCACTTACCAGTTATTTCAGCATCTAGATCTTTGAAATATAGTTTCTTCTTCTTAGAATTACTGCATGCAGTTCTCTATCAAAAATAAGTACAACGATGCCTGCAGCAAAGTACTGTGGCTAGAGCCCAGTTCAGTACCCATCACAGAATAGCTGTTCAATTAATGATTGATGACTGATGATGATGTTATTTCATTTCAGATGTCCCTGCCTTTGGGGTACTCATTTCAATATCTCAGCTGATTGAATTAGGCTCTTCTAACGAGATACACATATTATCAAAATCAACTTCCTTAGATTATATTACACTTGACACTAACTGGATAAGACTTTTAATAATTATGATACAATAATTTCTACTCTTGTGCTGTCTATAGGAATTGTTTGGCCTAAGAGTATTTATAACAGACTAGGGACTTAATATTTTTGGCCATAATGGAGTATCAAGGTCTGGACAACCCCCCATTATAAACTGGAGAAAATATATGAAGCACCTGCGTTCAGATACTGGCCTACAGGCAGTGTAGGACTATGATCTCTGAAAGAAGGGAAACATATGAAGTGATTTCTACAATTGCCCTTCAAAGTTGTTATGGACCATGTACAGAAGGACCAGAAGAGCTTGGCTTCTTTGCTGACTCAGAAGACAGACATAGAGTTTGGGGAGACTGAAGCTAGAGGGTTGCAGGACAGATACCTAGAAATAAAAGGCTGTGCAGAAAAAAGAGCTTCAAAAAATCTGCCAGGTAACATGCTAAGTATTAGGCCATACATGAATAAGGTTAAATTCCACAAGCCAGACAAAAAATTGAACCAGAGATTTGCAAGAACAATTCCCAGAATTTGTTCAGGGTGGGAAGACATTAGATCTCTGACCAGTCAGTGTGGAGAGTCTTCTATGATTACCTGGTACATTAAGTGGAGACCCCAAAAGGATCACTTGAATAGTAAGGCTGACTCAATCTAGAGAAAAGACTTCTCTTGCCCCACTCTGGCAGAGCTCTCAAAGGGATTTGAAGTAATTAAACTGATTAATACATAATTTAGCTGCCTACCAAGACAAAAATCAACATTTTTAAAAATTTTTTTTAACCTTTATTTATTTTTGAGACAGAGAGAGACAGAGCATGAACAGGGGAGGAGCAGAGAGAGAGGGAGACACAGAATCTGAAGCAGGCTCCAGGCTCTGAGCTGTCAGCACAGAGCCCGACGCAGGGCTCGAACTCACGGACCATGAGATCATGACCCGAGCCGAAGTCAGACGCTTAACCGACCAAGCCACCCAGGCGCCCCCAAAATCAACATTTTTAAAGGAAGTCATAACCTAGACAACCAAGAATATAGCATTTTTTAAGTTTACTTATTTTTGAGACGGGGGGAGAGGCAGAGAGATAGGGAGACACAGAATCTGAAGCAGGCTCCAGGCTCTGAGCTGTCAGCACAGAGCCCGACGCGGGGCTCGAACTCACGGACCATGAGATCATGACCCGAGCCGAAGTCAGACGCTTAACCGACCAAGCCACCCAGGCGCCCCCAAAATCAACATTTTTAAAGGAAGTCATAACCTAGACAACCAAGAATATAGCATTTTTTAAGTTTACTTATTTTTGAGACGGGGGGAGAGGCAGAGAGATAGGGAGACACAGAATCTGAAGCAGGCTCCAGGCTCTGAGCTATCAGCACAGCGCTGGACATGGGCCTCAAACCCACGAACCCTGAGATCATGACCTGAGCCGAAGTCAGATACTTAACTGACTGAGCCACCCAGGTGCCCCAAGAATATAGCATTTTTAATCTTTGGCATCCTACCAAAAATTACTATACAAGCCAAGAGGCAAGAAAATGTGGCAAATTACAACCAGGAGAAAAAAAATCATCCAACAGAAACAGACCCAGAAATGACAGAGATGGTGGAACTGGCATACAAGGATGTTAGAATATCTATTATCACTACATGCAAATATTTAAAGAGAAACATAACATGAGGAGAAAAATAGAAGATTTTTTTTGTAATATCTTCACACACACCACCACCACCACCACCAAACCAAGCATAATCAGATCACTAAAAATCTAAAAACATCTGGCGGGGAGGGGGGGGTTGGTGGCAGAGGGGAACACATTACAGACAGAGAAACAAAGAAAGAATTCTGCAGGCTTCTGTCATAAATCATACAAACCAGAGAACAATGGAACAAATATCTTTAAAATTCTGAACGAATAAAAGTATAAATTTAGGTGCTATATCCAATAAGTATATCCTTCAAACTAAAAATGAAATGTTTTTAGGCAAACAAAATCTGAGATAATTCATTTCCAGCAGATTATGCTGTTACAAATGTTAAAGGTGTTTCTTTCTGTTAGAAAGAAAGTGATACCAGAGACAATAAAACCTACACAAAACAAAGTGTTGGAAATAGTAAACATAGCGTAAATATAAAATAATCTTTTCTCATTTTAAAAATTTACAAAAGAGTTACTTGACAGTTTAAAGCAAAAATAATAACAATGTATCATAAGGTTTAACATACATAGAAGTAAAATGTATGATAGTAATAGCATGAAGGATGGGAGAATGGAATTATAATTATGGTAAAGGTTGTATGTACCACTTCAAGTGGTGTAATATTTGAAGATAGATTATAATAAGTTAAAAACACATATTGTAAACCTCAGGGCAACAATTAAAAATAAATAAACAAACAATGGGGTATAGTTAATAAGTCAGTAGTAGAGATAACACGGAATACTAAAACAAATACTTCATTAATCAACAATAAGGCAGAAACTGAAGGTGAAAGGAACAAGAATAAATGAAATAAATAGAAAGCAAATACCAAGATAATAGATTTAAATTCAACTATATCAATAACTGTATTAAGTGTAAATTAAAAGACAAATATTGGATTAAAACATTTTAAAAAAAACAATGCCCGGGGCGCCTGGGTGGCTCAGTCGGTTGAGTGTCGACTTCAGCTCAGGTCATGATCTCACAGTCTGTGAGTTCAAGCCCCGCATCAGGCTCTGTGATGACTGCTCGGAGCCTGGAGCCTGCTTTGGATTCTGTGTCTCCCTCTCTCTTTGCCCGTCCCCTGCTCATGCTCTGTCTCTCCCTCTCTGTCAAAAATAAAAAACATTAAAATATTAAAAAAAAAATGCCCAACTATATACTATGAAAAAAAATTTAAATATAAAGACACAGATCAAAACAAATTAGGCTCTATTTTTCCTTGTGTGGAAATTTAAGGTCTTTATTGATTCCTTTCCCATTTACCATAATGTATCCTGATATGATAAGCTCATCAGTTATAAAATCCTAAATATTATTGAATCTATATTTATCTATCATCGCTCACCAGGTTCTTTCTTAAGCTACCAATAATGTCTATTGACTATATGCTCATGAAGTTTAAACTGTTATTTGTGATATCTCAATTTTAGTGATTTTAGGAATAAATCTATAAATGATTTTATTCCTATACTTAGATTCTACAATCTACTGACCTAGGATATCCATCAAGAATAGTATATTACTTTCCTCAAAGCAGAAGGGTTTTTTGTTCTTCTATGACAACCATTTTGGGGGGGGGGGTATCATATCTGATGGTCTCAGCCCCTGTTTTATTTGATTTCTAAATGTGAAATCAGTTTGGCGATCACCTTTCTGAGTTTGCATTATAATATGTGGCATTTAAACATACAGAAAGTGAAGCTTCCATTTTCATGTTCCACATGAATGGATAAATGCCTTCAGTTTTTTACAACTAAATTTAAATTTTCTGGAATCTTTGCCTTTAGGAATGTGCTAATCATATACCACAAAATGAATCTGACTTCTACAGAAAATAACTCAGCTAAAGATGCTATGTTCCATCTTTGCAGTGAAATGCAAATTTCTCAAAAGATTGAATGATATTTTCTTAATAAAATAATTTAGAATTTTACATTTTGGACACAGAAAGCATACTAAAAATATTCACTGAGCTGCTAGAATTTTCAAGTATTAGAAATGATAATTTTCATTCACCTTAAATCTTTTCCTCTCAGAATTTTATTGTACAATAGTGAATACATACTATGAATAGCCAGTGATGCTCTTTTCCTTACATTATTTACTTTCATTGTATTATTGCCAGCTGAAGATGCTCATAAATGTTGACACATTTTCTTTGATTGCTTGTTTGAGAAATGTTGGTATTTTCCTTTAACTTTCTTTGCTCACTTCCTGTCCATCCAACCTTGTCTTGACTTTGAAGCCATTTTATACCTGACATGAAAAGAAAATGCCTTAGCAGGTCTAATAGCTAACTACTTCAAGACAAAACAAAAAATAAATAAATAAAAAGCCTTTAAATCCCAAACTACAAATGAACAACTTTTCCAATTGAGAAGCTTTATCAATTTAGACTCTGGTATTGTTTATAAAAATGAATATGATTTCATATTGCCTTTATGTGCTCCATTTTGACAATAAATGGTTTCCCAAGCTTTGTGCAATTTTTTTTAGTTTTTATTTAAATTCCAGTTAGTTAACATACAGTGTAATATTAGTTTCAGGTGTACAGTATAGTGATTCAACACTTCCATATATCACCCAGTGCTCATCACAAAATATGGATTCCTGAATCCCCATCACCTATTCAACCCGTTCCCCTACCCACCTCCCTTCTGGTAACCATCAGTTGGTGCTCTATAGTTAAGAGTCTGTTTCTTCAATGGAATGGGAAAAGATATTTGCAAATGACATATTGGACAAAGGGCTAGTATCCAAAATCTATAAAAAGCTCACCAAACTCCACACCCAAAAAACAAATAATCCAGTGAAGAAATGGGCAGAAAACATGAATAGACACTTCTCTAAAGAAGACATCCAGATGGCCAACAGGCACATGAAAAGATGCTCAACATTGCTCCTCATCAGGGAAATACAAATCAAAACCACACTCAGATATCACCTCACGCCAGTCAGAGTGGCCAAAATGAACAAATCAGGAGACTATAGATGCTGGCGAGGATGTGAAGAAACGGGAACCCTCTTGCACTGTTGGTGGGAATGCAAATTGGTGCAGCCACTCTGGAAAGCAGTGTGGAGTTTCCTCAGAAAATTAAAAATAGACCTACCCTATGACCCAGCAGTAGCACTGCTAGGAATTTACCCAAGGGATACAGGAGTACTGATGCATAGGGGCACTTGTACCCCAATGTTTATAGCAGCACTCTCAACAATAGCCAAATTGTGGGAAAAGCCTAAATGTCCATCAACTGATGAATGGATAAAGAAGTTGTGGTTTATATACACAATGGAGTACTACGTGGCAATGAGAAAGAATGAAATATGACTCTTTGTAGCAACGTGGACGGAACTGGAGAGTGTGATGCTAAGTGAAATAAGCCATACAAAGACAGATACCATATGTTTTCACTCTTATGTGGATCCTGAGAAACTTAACAGAAACCCATGGGGGAGGGGAAGGAAAAAAAATGAGGTTAGAGTGGGAGAGCGCCAAAGCATAAGAGACTCTTAAGAACTGAGAACAAACTGAGGGTTGATGGGGGGTGGGAGGGAGGGAAGGGTAATTGATGGGCATTGAAGAGGGCATCTTTTGGGATGAGCACTGGGTGTTGTATGGAAACCAATTTGACAATAAATTTCATATATTAAAAAAAAAAGAGTCTGTTTCTTGGTTTGACCCTCTCTTTCTTTCCCCCCCACCCCCTTTGCTCATTTGTTTTGTTTCTTAGATTCCAAATGTGTGTGAAATCATATGTTATTTCTCTCTTTCTGGCTGCCTATTTCTCTTAGCATTATGCTCTCTGGTTCCATCCATGTCATTGCAAATGGCAAGATTTCGTTATTTTTTATGGCTGCATAATATTCCACCACACACACACACACACACACACACACACACACACTACATCTTCTTTATCTATTCGTCAATCAAGGGACATATGGCCTGTTTCTGTAATTTGGCTATTGTAGGTAATGCTGCTATAAGCATAGGGGTGCATGTAGCCTTATGAATTAGTAATTTTGTATTCTTTGAATAAATACCTAGTAGTGTGATTGCTGGATCATAGAATAGTTCTATTTTTAACTTTTCAAGGAAACTCCATATTGTTCTCAATAGTGCCCACACCAGTTTGCATTCCCACCAACAGTGCAAGGTTTTTCTCCACATCCTCACCAACACCTATTGTTTCTTGTGTCGTTGATTTTAGCCATTCTGGCAGGTATGAGGTGATATCTCATTGTAGTTTTGATTTGTATTTCCCTGATGATAAGTGATGTTGAGCATCTTTTCATGCGCCCATTGGTCATCTGTATGTCTTCTTTAGAAAAATGTCTATACATGTCTTCTCTCCATTTTTTAATTGGATTGTTTTTCGGGTGTTCAGTTTTATAAGTTCTTCATGTATTTTGAATACTGACCCTTTATCAGATATGTCATTTGCAAATATCTTCTCCTATTCTGTAGGTTGCTTTTAGTTTCATGGATTCTTTCTTTCTCAGTGCAGAAGCTTTTTATTTTGATGTAGTCCCAGTAGTTTATTTTTGCTTTTGTTTTCCTTGCCTGAGGAGACATATCTAGAAAGAAGTTGCTAAGGCCAATGTCAAAAAAATTACTGCCTGTGTTCTCTTCTAGGATTTTTATGGTTTACTGTCTCACATTTATATCTTTCATCCATCTTGAGTTTATTTTTGTGTATGATTTAAGAAAGTGGTCCAGTTTCATTCTTCTGCATGTTGCTGTCCAGTTTTCCCAACATCATTTGTTGAAGAAGCTGTCTTTTTTTCCATTGGATATTCTTTCCTGCTCTGTTGAATATTAATTGACATATAATTGTGTTTTCATTTCTAGGTTTTCTATTTTGTTCTATTGATCTATGTGTCTGTTTCTGTGACAGTACCATACTGTTTTGATTACTATAGCTTTGTAAAATAACTTGAAGTCTGGAATTGTGACTCCTCCATAAGCTTTGTGCATTTTTTAACTAGTGAAATTTTGTGGCATTTATATAAACTATGTTCTCCAATCTTTATTTAACAGAAATGTGTCTGCTGGACTGTGAGTTTTCTTTCTATAAGACTTTGTCACTGCAACTTCTCCTCTCCCAACACCTACAGTTTGGTGGTATTATTCAATCAGTATCTTTGTAATCACAAAAGAAAAAGAGCACCTAGCCAGGCTCAATTTTAGTCCATTTCATACATGCTCTTCTTTGACTCAAAAACCCCTGCCTCGACAAGGTCCTTAAGATAATCTTTCACTAAAAAGGTTAGCCTAGGCATCATCTCTTTGTTGCATCTTCTGTAATAAAGTGAAAAAAATCAAGGAGACTCAAGTAACTCTTTTCCCAAGGACCTCCAGATATATTTAGACTAGACTCAGCATGCCCAGTCCAAGAACTATGCTTCTGGGGAATGTCTCTCTGAATGCAGGCCTGCCCTGCTACAACCTTCACTACCCAGGTTACTGCTTTGGGAATAAGTTCCTCAGCTGGAATTAAACAGCACCCAATAATGTGATATGTTTAACATGTTGTTAACATGATGCAAATAACAAGTACATGGAGCATGTCAAATTTATTTCCTTCTTTTTCTCTTATAGCTTCAATTATTTTTCACTTTGGGCACATAGAAATTGGCTAATCCATATTCTTTTTTAAAGTGTCATTCATTTGTTTCTACAAAGAAGCAATTGCCAGTGACATACTTTGGAAGTGGGTAGACTACTTAGCATGACCCTCAGTGCACACAGTTGGTGGACCTCCCTATCATTTGTGAAGCTTCTGTGTATAGGCTATGCCTCCATCTACAGGCACTAGGGGATCTGGCCCCTGTCTCCATTCTCTGCTCTCTCTGCTCTAACCACACTGACCATGCTATCCTGCAAATCACATTCAGCTTCCTCACCATAGTTTTGCCTCACTTTCCTCTCAGCCTGGAATATTCTTTCTCCAGACAGTTATTGTTGATTCGTTCACTTCATTCAGGTCTCTGTTCAAATACCACCTCCTCAGAGAGGCACCCTTGCTCACACTACCTTAAGAAAATAGCACCCCCTATGACTTTATACACCTTCATAGACCTTTCCACTATATTACATATTTGGATCTTTGTTCTTCATCCATCTCCCCCACTAGAAAGTAAGTTCCATGAGGGTAGAGACTTCATCTTGTGCACCATTATACTAGTGCCCAGAACACACTAGACGTTCAGAAAGTATTTGGTGCATGGAAGGCAGAAAAGAAAGCAAGCAGGAAGGCAGGGAAGGAGGAAGAGAGGGAAGGTAAAGAAGGTGGAATGTTGTCTAGTTTCTGTCACAGTCTGTCAGGGTGGCTGCTGGTTACACTCCATGGCTTCCTGAGCTATTTCATTTGGGATCAGCCTGTGAGGCATACCTACATCTCCACCCTCATGAATTCCTGGGTGCTGAGTCTCTATGGAATTTTCTCCATGGTTTGTGTGCCATCCCCTACTGTCTCTACAGGATGCTACTTCATGGTGTTTTTAAAGAAGAATTTGCCTTTTTATACTATTTATAATATTTCTCTTTCAGTTCAACCATTCCAGAAGCTTCTATAGTGGGCTTGGGTCTTGGGAGACAAAGTGAGAATTATAACACTTAATACTTGTTAAGTATCTATTATGGGCAAGCACTGATTTAAGCACTTTGCAAGTATTAACTCATTTAATTAATCTTATGAAGTACCATTATTTTCATATTACAGTTGAATAAACTGAGGTCAAGAGGGGTTGGATAACTTTCCCCAATCATCCAGTTTTTGAACATGGGTAATGTAGCTCTAAGGCCCACATTCTTAACAGTTATCCATACTGATGTAACACAGGTAGCACTGAGCTAGGACTTAGAAGACATAGATGCTTGCCTTTTCTCTGTGATCGTAGACAATATTCTTCACTTTTATCAGTTAATAACTCAGAGTTAAGGTATACTCTCCTCACCTATAAAATCAAAAGGTTGGACTACACAATCTGTAAATGCTCTCCATCTCCAACATTTCATAACAGGCTTACAGTGAGTTGTTTCAACAAAAATATTGTGTTTAGGTATGTTCTACGCTGCTCATATCACCTTCTGTGGCTCTTACCATCTATGTGACAGCATCATAAAATAAAAAAACATAATCTGGGTTCAAAGCATAGCTTTGCCACATCTCAACTGTGCAGCTTTCAGTAACTTATTTGACTCTTCTGAATCTGTTTTTTTTTATTTGTTTGCTTTTTGTTTTTTTTTTCTAAATTGAATCTAATATTACCCACCTTACAAGATTTTCCCAAGGATTTAAAGAGAGCGAAGTATGTAAACATGGCTGGTAAACATTAAGTACACAATAGAAGTTAATCTCCCCCTCACTTTTGCTCTATCTATACAAGTGTTGGATGTTTTGCACGGATGTCTATCTATCGAACAAAAGAGATGAGTGCCAAGAAATTTTGATATCTGTTTTAAATGTTTATTTGTGACCAGACATTTGCTTTATAAAATAAAACAATAAAATTCAGGTTCCTCATAATTTTCAATTTTACTTTGTTTTCTGTAGATGCTGAAAATGACATAAACTTCATTAGGATCACCAGAGGAGGTTACAAGAAACACCTAGGCTGCATTTGGGGAGCAGATGATATTAAAAGACACTTGTATCAAGCTAAATACCAGCCTTCTTATTACGTAGCATTAAAGGCATTTCTTGGCACATCCAGACTTCCATTTATAATAATATTGTCTTTAGTATTTGTTTTGATCTCCTTCTGGCAGCCAGAATACCATTTTTTGAAGTACCATCCTGTTACACAAATGCACAGCTTAGTAAAATGTAAGAGGAAGTGGGCTCAGAAGCCCTTGGTTTCTTCTTAGCTTTACCACTTAACAGCTATGTGCAGTTGAGTAGTGTTCTCAACTTCTCTGAGCCTCTGATTCTTTATTTGATAAATGAAAATCATAATACAGTCAACATGACCACGTTGTTATGAAGCTTAAATGAGATAACGTATGGGCTTGAAACAGAGTAGCCACTTGATGAAAACTGCTCAAATCTGATTCAGGAACACAGACGGGATCATTCATTCTCCAGCCTAATTAAATAAACACATCTGGCTTTCTCCCCAGAAAGATAGAATATATGTTTATTATATGCACATATTATATAATACATATAATTTCAGGAGGTTAACAGACCTTTTGAAACTCAACCCCTAGAGGTCTATGGAGTTTAGATTAACCCTTACTGTTAAGCTGTGTACTAATTGTCATAGTGTCTGAAAGTGCTGTCTTCTCAGTAATGGGTAACCTTTCAGGAAGTGGTGACAAATCATGAGTTACATATAAAAGGTAAAAGGTAATCCATTCTTAGTCATTCCATATATATTTATTGGGCATCTTCTCTGTGCCAGGCACTGTTAGAGTCACTGAGCACATAGCGAAGAATGAAACTGATGAAAATATCTGCTCCCCCAGGAGCTTACATCCTAATTACTGACTTTTTATGTGCTTACTCCTTACTTATAAATGGAGTTCCCAAATTTCTTACCTCTCATGTTAAAACCTGGGCACACCTACACCCTACTGTAGTATATATAGACTCAATTTTTATCTACATGAACCAAATTTTTTTTCTAATCAGAATAATTTGAAGGAACTTACCTCAACACAATAAAGGTCATAAATAAAAAGCACACAGCCAGCATCTTTACTCAATGAAAAACTGAATGCTTTTCCCCTAAGATCTGGAACAAGGCCAGTATGCCCATTCTTGCCACTTTTCAACATAATACTGGAAGTACTGGCCTAAAAATTTAGGCAAGAAAAGGAAATGGAAGGCATCCAAATCAGAAAGGGAGAGGTAAAATTATCTGTGTTTGCAGATGACACACACACACAAAAACTATTAAATCCATAAGCAAATTCAGCAAAGTTGTAGGATACAGTATCAACAAATGAAAATCAGTTTCATTTCTATACTAAGAACAAAATATCCAAAAAGGAATTTTTTTTAATTTACAGTGACATTAAAAAGAATAAAATACTTTAAGAACAAACTTAACAAAGGAGGTGGAAGATTTTTAAATGAAAACCACTAAAACACTGTGTTTTGTGCCAGGCTCAGCTTACTGGTAGTAATGCCATTGGCTATAAATGGCTGGGTGGGGGCACCTGGGTGGCTCACCCAGTTGAGCATCCGACTTTGGCTCGGGTCATGATCTTCTGGTTCTTGGGTTGAGCCCCATGTCAGGCTCTGTGCCAACAGCTCAGAGGCTGGAGTCTGCTTCAGATTCTTTGTCTCTCTCTCTCTCCTCCCTCAAAAATAAACATTTTTTTAAAAAAAGAAAGAAAAGAAAGAGGCACGAAGGAATCTACTCCTGAAATCATTGTTGCAGTATATGCTAACTAATTTGGATGTAAATTAAAAAAAATTAAAAATAAAACAAGTTAATAAAAAAAAGAAAGAAAAGAAAAGAAATGGCTGGGTGCACACACCTAAGCTCCAGTGAGCTTCCCAAAGATAGCTCCCCTTTCTAAACCAATGTTAGAACTGACCTGATCCTTGTGGTCTTTTCTAGATTGCAAGATGCCCTTTAGCAATAACCATTAGGAAACTTTGAAGAAAAAAATAATGTATTATTTACATGTCATAGAACATATAAGGCACACGGAGAGGGCACAAAATAAGGTCTTCAATAGAAAGAGAGACAGAGAGACCAGAGACAGAGAGCAGAGACCTGGGATTCTGCTTTTATTGGGGCTATTTTATTTTGTTTTATTTTTATTCTGCTTTTATTGAGGGTGGGGGTCTAGGGTTTCTTAGACTCACTCTTTATTGGTCAATTTAAAACATGAAGCAGAAATCTGAAATTCAGGAAGAGAAGAGGGGGGGGAAAGCAGCCCCAAATGGTCAGTTATCAAAATCAGCTAAAATCTCTAAAACAAAGGGGCCTTAGTGTGGGAAGGCAGCCTGGTTCTTTTTCTACGTGTGCCTGGTAGTGTGTTTATTCAAGATAGCCTTTGTTGAAGCAGAGTCCCCTGTGAAGTGGATGCCAGGGCAATCAAAGCTCAAGTCAAGCACTTGCATTTCAAAAACAAAAGCCAACTGTCAAGGCTTAAACTGATGAAAGAAATTAAAACAGATACAAATAAATGGAAAGATATCTGTGTTCATGGATTGGAAGAATTAATATTGTTAAAATGTCCATATTACCCAAAGCAATCTACAGAGTCAATCTTTATCAAAATCCAAGTGACCTTTTTTTTAATAAAATTTAAAAAGTAGTTCATATGGAACCACAGAAGGCACTCAATAGTCAAAGCAGTTTTTAGCAAGAATAACCAAGCTGGAGACCTCATACTTCCTGATTTCAAAATATAATACAAAGCTATAGTAATCAAACAGTATCGTACGGGCATAAGAACAGACACAGAGACAATGGAGTAAAATAGCTCGGATATAAATCCATGCAAATACTTTCAACTGATCTTCAACAAATGTGCCAAGAATACACGATGGAGAAATGATGGTCTCTTCAATAAAGGGAACACAGGATACTGGATACCCACATGCGTAAGAATGAAATAAGACCCTTATCTTAGACCATACACAAAAATCAACTCTTGGATTAAAGACTTAAACATAATATCTGAAGCCATAAAGCTCCTAGAAGAGAATACAGGGGAGAAGATTCATAATATTCATCTTGGCCATAATTCTTTAGATATGCCACCAGAAGCGGAGGCAAAAACCCCACAAAAATAGACATGGGGGGGCTACATCAAACTAAAAAGTTCCTGTGCAGCAAAGGAAGCAATTAACAAAATGAAAAGGTAACCTATGGAACAGAAGAAAATACTGATAAAGGGTTAATCTCCAAAATATATAATGAACTGTTGCAATCTGATAGCAAAAAACCAAATAACCCAATTTTAAAAATGGGCTAAGGACTTGAGTAGGCATTTCTCCAAAGACGTACAAATGGCCAGCAGGTGTATGGGAAAAAGCTCAAAATTACTAATCAGCAGACAAATGAAAATCGAATTACAATGAGAAATCACCTCACACCTGTCAGAATGGCTATTAGCAATTTAAAAAAAAAGTGTTGGCATGGATTTGGAGAAGTTGGAACATCTTGTACACTATTGGTGGAAATGTAAATGGTGCAACTACTACGGATCTACGGAAAACAATGTGGAGATGGAGTTTCCTCAAAATATTAAAAAATAAAGCCTCCATATGATCCAGCAATCCTACTACTGAATATTTAGCCAAAAGAAATGAAGTCAGGATCTTGAGAGAGATTAGCACTCCCATGTCCATAGCACGCTGTTCATAATGTAGAAACAACCTATATATCCACCAACAGATGAACTGATAAAGAAAATGTAATATATACATACAGCAGAATATTATTCAGTCTTAAAAAGAAGGAAATCCTGCCATTTGCAGCAACATGGATGAGCCTCAAAGACATTATGCCGAGTGAAATAAGCCAGACACAAAGAAAAAATACTACACGATACACTTGCATGATGACTCTAAAATGGTCAAATTCATAGAAGCAGAGTGATTGTCACTCTGCAACAGTGGTTGTCAGAGGCTGTGTGGAGGGGGAAAATGGGGAGATATTAGTCAAAGAATGCAACATTTTAATTATACAAGATGAATAGGGGCTCCTGGGTGGTTCAGCTGGTTGAGCATCCAGCTTCAGCTCAGGTCATGATCTAGCAGTTTGTGAGTTTGAGCCCCACGTTGGGCTCTGTGCTGGCAGCTCAGATCCTGGAGCCTGCTTTGAATTCTGTGACTCCTTCTCTCTCTGTCCCTCCCCTGCTTGCGCATGCTCTCTCTCTCTCTCAAAAATAAACATTAATTAAAAAAATTTTTTTGAAAAGATAAATAAATCCTATATATCTGCTATCCAACATAGTGCCTCTAGTTAATACTGTATTGTATACTGAAATATTTGCTAAGAGCCTGAATATTATGTTGTGTTTTTATCACACACAAAAAAATAATAAAGAAGGGAGGAGGAAACTTTTGGAGGCAATAGGTACATTATGACACAGATTGTGGTGACAGTTCACAGGTGTGTACTTATCTCCAAACTTATCAAATTGTATATATTAAATATGTAGGTTTTTGTATGTCAGTCATACCTCAATAAAGTGGCTTAGCAAAAAAAAAAAAGTTGACACACATTTGAAGAGGTGGAAGTTATTAGTTTACAATTTTGCTTAAGATTGTAGCAAAAAAAAAGGGAGGGAATCATTTCTATTTTCATTTATCCAGGCAGTTATTGAACAGATATGGATTGAGTGCCTCCCAATTTCCAGGTACTGTGCTAGCCCAAACTAGCCTGATATTGGCAAGTTTCTATGGCCCTTTCCATGCCACAGTTGTTTGTATGAATAAAAAAGAAAGATAGGAAATCTAACAGCATTCTAGAGAATAATGTTAAGGGTAGGAGAGATGTCATGGAGGAAAAAAGGATGAGAATAAAAACATGATGATAAAACAAAGAGGGGTGCCTGGGTGACTCAGTCATTTGAGCATCTCACTCTTGATTTAGTCTCAGGTCATGATCCTAGGGTCCTGGGATCAAGCCCCACATCAGGCTCTGCATTGACCATGAAGCCTACTTAAAATTCTCTCTCTCTCTCTCTCTCTCTCTCTCTCTCTCTCTCTCTCCTCTCCACTCCCCCTCTCTCCAACTCATGCACTCTCTAAAAAAAAAAAAAAAGGAAGATAAAGTGATAGTGATTAAAGAAAAAACATAGTGAAAAAGAAAAAAATGATGGAACTTTTATGAGGAAATGAAAAAAACAGAAATATATATTGAAGAGTTGCCACTGGTCTTGAAAGCAAACCTCCATTAGAGAAACAGAGGACAGTAATTGAACACAGCAGTAATTGGATTGAACAGAACAATGATTAGTACCTGGGAAACTTTTGGAGGCTGGAATACGACTGAACAAAGGAACAGATGTAAAGATCAGACGGTCTGAATACCAATTTCAAATTGCTAGTTATGTGCCTGTGTGAATGATTCATTGTTTCTCATTTTCTTTCCCCCAAATCTCATCTTTTGTAAATCCAGAAAAGCTGGCTATATAGTTAGATAAAATGAGCCTGGGTCATTGAGGAGCTTCAGTTTAATAACAAGTACAGTGAATAGGATGCCATTTCTCTCTCCAAGCCCAGTAAAGTCCATGTTATAAAGCATTGGAAGTATGTCTCTGCACGATAATTCCCAGAAATGCATTGCATAGCCTTTAGTCGAATGAAATTAGCTTATGCACATCCCCAGAAGGCTTACCAGGCATTTCCTCTTAAATGCAATTTGTGCTTAAAATAATGATTCCATGTGGTATTTTTTCATCAAATGAACTTAAAAGTAAGCAAAAAAGATATTTCTGTTCCACAAAATCAATGCATCCTCTGGGATTTGGTTGAGGTTCTTTCCTTATTTATATAATATGATTCATCTATAATGGTTCATATGGTTTACTTCGATTATTGGTTGGTGAAGGCAGTATAGTTGCAGAGCATATGTGTATGGGGAAGAAAAGACAATTAATAAAATCACAAAGGGTTTGGCCCACATTTGGTAATTAAACTTCTCAGTGTTTCAGCTTAAATTTCATTCTGCCTATTTGCCAGGAGGTGACACTATGAGCCTGTGCGGTTTTCTTTTTCTTGTTAGGCTGTGGCACCTGGCCCTCTTCCCAGTCCCGTGCAGATCACTTTGACATTTCACTTCATCTAGGTGGTTTCTGTCAGTTTCTGCCTGAGAAAATTGAAGGCAGAGAAGCTAAGTGACTTCCCTACACTCTCATCGAAGTCAGCAACAGAGCCAGGCTACATACAGCTCACGGGAAGATCCTTCACCATCCAGGTGGCAACAGCTCAGATTTTCAGCTCTGTTCCAGGTTTATTCACTAGGACCGGAAAGTGTGGGTGCTGCTGGAGAATGTTCTGGGGGCTGGATGTTACTGTGAGAAAAACCAACGCATCATTAGAACATGTTCTTATGCAGTTCTCATCTCGTACTGAAAACTTAGTACAAGGGACATTATTCAATTTTATTAACATATCAGTGCTGTTCCAAAAAAAAAAAATGCTTTCATGAAAGGAAAGGAAAAAGTAAAGCAAAGTGCAGTTTTAATGATTTTCTTTTCATTTTTAGGTTATTCTTTCCTAGGTTTTGGAAAGCCCTCCCCTTCCCCATTCACTTCCCCTCTTGGTCCAAGGGCCAACTGGTCTTTCTGGTGGTCTGACAGCTTTCCATCATTAGTTTCTGCATTTTATTTAAATTCATATGACCCAGCTGGAACCCAGAGGTCTAGGATTCTTTGCTAGGAGGTTTGAGGAAGATAAAGCTGCAAAGTTAGATCCCCTTTCCTTTCAGAGGCTCTATGGGAATGAAGAGTGTGTGTTTTTAGTTCTTTTCTAGAAGTCCATAAGGAAACCACTGTGGACTTCCAACCTCAGGCATTTCCGCCTAACTGCCTTCTTGATTTTGTCATCTGATATGACTTATCCAGAACAGTGGTTCTCAAACTTGAGTGAGCATCAGAATCACCTTGGAGACACAGATTGCTGAGTTTCACTTCCAAAGTTTCTGAGTCAGTAGGTATGGGTTGGGGCCTGATAATGTGCATTTATTTCTACAAATACCCAGGTGATAATAGTCTGGGGACCATGAGAAGTACTGGCCTCTAAGCAACGGTTTTCATCTCTGGCTACATTAGAATTATCTAGGGGAGGTTTGTTTCTTTGTTTGTTGGTTTGTTTGTTTTTGTTTTTAAAGACTAGATCAATGACAATTCAATGCTAGATCCCAGCCCCAGAGATATTCATTTGGTTGGTTTAGGTTAGTTTTTAACGCTTTTCTAGGTGATTCTTCCAACTGTGCTCCAAACCCTAAGAGGTGCTATTAAGTGTCAGATTTCCTTTGATAATCAGCTTGTCTCCTGGGATGTCTTTGGAATGCAGCTGAGCAGCACTTTCTATGTTTTCCACCATAAGCTCTCTAGTGCCACCTCCTGTTTTCCGAAAAATATCCTCTTAAATAGCCTTCAGAGCTCACCCTACCCTTAGCCTACAGGGGACAGAGTGTGGCAATGCTCTCTGCTGTCTTTCACATGAGTTCAGCCACTAACATAGGAAAACAAATCTGTGCTCCCTGGGACAGCTTGGTGTATGCCATTAACCAATCTCCAGCCTGAACAGGCTTCCAGGCATTTTGATAAAAGAGTACATAATTTAGGTTATCAGTTTAGTGCCTTCATTTCAACACTTGAAAGTGCCTCATAGTTTTGATGCAACTAACTCAGTTATTAGGTAGCATGACACAGCTCCATGGTTAATTATATTTTGACAACCAAACAGGTTCTCTTATCCTTTTCTCAAATTCTTTCAGAATCTGAGAAACCTCTTCTAACATAAGGAAGATTCTACTCTTTAAAATTCCCTGGGCCTTTAATACTACTGCTTAACATTTAAATAAAATATTGTCTTGAGGTTTTTTTTTTTCCTTTCCATTTTTGTATCTCATACAATGTGTACACAGCTCTTAGAAAAATTGTCTTCTATTCCTACTTTCAGTGCCCTGAAGGGAAAAGAGTTTGGATATTCATTTCATGTGTGTTTCCTAAAAGGCAAAACCTTATTAAGAAGACAATAATAACATTCTAATAGTCATATGGCCATTACTGTATTGTAAGTGATGCTCAGACTAGACTAAAAACCATAGAGTCAGTCCTTTAAACTAATAGATCACATTCACAACCAATTAATTAGTGGTAGGAAAATGGTTTGCATTTGACTGTTTCCCAACAATAAAAATAACTGACTCTTCCAATATGCTGGGTACAATGTTGGGTGCTTTATATGAGTCTGGTACAAATTAGGAGACTGAAATTCAGAGAGTAAAACATCTTGCCCAAGGTTAACAGGTAGAGTCAGGATTTGAACTTAAGCAATCATTACAGTAGAAGTCCCTGAAGACAGGATCACTACTGTATTCCCAGCACCTGGAACTATGCCTGGCACACAGGCACTCAATAAATACCTTTTGAATGACAGAATGAATAAATGAATCTGACTCCAGAGCTCATGTTATCCACTAGATATTACTGTTCAAATGACTGGCCTTGGAGCAGATGTTTAAATCTTGGCTAAGGGGCTGTGGAAGAGGCACATGCCACCCAGACTCTACCAGATAACAGGCAGGACTACCCCACCTTTAGCTTGGCACATGCCTGAGGCACTTACACAAGTCTGCAGCTCAGCTTTCTGAACAGGACAAAGACAGTGAATAAATTTGCAATCTCAGTAGTGCGTCCAAGTCCTAAATGTTGAGCTCTTTCTATGCCCATACTCTGGCATTAAACCTGTCTATTAAACCCAGCCAGTAAAGTCACTAGCATGCAATAATACAGACTGACAACCATGAAAAAATAGCAAGGAAATTTCATACATCAGATCAATAGGAATCTAGTTTAAAGCTTCAAAATTGACACTTTTTTCTTGCTCCATTTACTACATACCATACCCATACTATTAAATGTGCAATCTTTGTTATAAAGTATAACCACAAGAGTCATTAAGCCATTATAATTATTAAGCTAGGCATTCATAATCATC